>NW_020954608.1:21277558-21430947 GCF_900497805.2 Vombatus ursinus
ATCTATCTATCTATCTATCTATCTATCTATCTATCTATCTATCTATCTATCTATCACCCTACAAACTCCAACAGATGACTCCTAAATGAAAACTTCCAGAGAAACAAATTAATTGTTCTGAAGAGAAATTAATACATCCATTATTTTTTTTTCCCCTTTCCCTGTGACTATGGCTGGGTGCATAGCACCAAGCTTCCTTATATGGGCTTAGATATGATAATGTCATCATACTGCTTTTTCCTAACTTCCTATGTTAAACCAAGAATGGTTTGAATCTGTTGTAAAAGGATAATTTTTTGATGAAGGTAGCCAGTATTTTCAAAGAACATGGAGTGTTTGGGGGACTCCATGGAAATAATCCTCTCTTTTACTTCCACAGAGGAGAGACAAGGGTTTCTATTTGGACCCCTTGAAAAATACTTATTTTTTGATTGCAGCAGGTGCCTGAAATATAGCTGTATTTTCCAGTTTAGTTTACTGATTCCTTCCTTTTCTTCCTTTTCTTCCTTTTCTTAGTTTTGTCATATTCTAAGAGAAAGACCTATCCCATTCACTGTTTTTGACTCAGAGTTTTCAGCTATGCTATTGCATTGTAAAAAGATAAAGAAATACTTTGAATCAGTTCTCTAAGCAATATCAAGTCTGATAAAGAAATCTAAATGATAATTGGGAAAAGGGGGTAAGGGGAGTATATTTATCACACTGCTGAATGAAAAACAAGCCCCAAGTAACATTTGTTTCTACTATGCAGTACCCGAAATTTGAATTTTTCTTTCTTCTGTTCTGGTGTACCTTTTGTAGACTTTGGTATTTGGTTCCTTATATTCATAGCTTTCAATGAATTTGAAAAAAACAACAACACTTTAGTAACCCTTTCTGAACCATAACAACATGTTAGTCATAAAGTGAATTTATGGACCCATCCAGATTATGAAAAAATATAAATCTGTACTACTTAATTACTTTAGGTGCTAATTCTGATCTGTATCTCCAATGGAAAAAAAATTGATAGGTCTGGTCTAAGATGTCTTTTATCCCTCTTGAAAAAGATGAAGAACTTGAAAAGAAAAGCAATAGGAAATACTACTTATAAAAGTAATAAAGTAGCCAGGGAATGAGCACTTCCTTTCATGAATCTATAAAATTAAATAATATTCCTGGCATTTGAAGTAGCCATGAAAAAATACATCTTTTCTCAGTAACAAGAGGATGAACTAATACCATATGTATATGTGTATACACACACACATATACAAATATATATATATATATGTATGTATTTATATATGTTTCTTGACACATCCAAGTTCATTCAGGGAAAAGAGGCTTTTACACAGTAACAGCAACATTGTGCAATGATCAAGTATGATAGACTTAGCTCTTCTCAGCAATACGATGATTCAAGACAGTTCCAAAAGGCTCATGATGGAAAATGCTATCCACATCCAGAGAACGAACTATGGAGTCTGAATGCAGATCAAAGCATAAGATTTTCACATGTATGTGTGTGTATATGTATATGTGTGTGTGTGTCTGTTCCCTTTTGTTCTGTTTCTTCTTTCACAATATAACTAATGTGGAAATATATTTATATGATTGCACATGTTTAACCCATACCAGATTCCTTGCCTTCTTTGGGAAGGAGATTGTGAGGGAGAGAGAAAAAACTGGAACCTGAAATTTTATAAAAAATGAGTGTTGAAAACTACATGTAATTGGAAAAAATACTTTTTCAAAAATAAAAGACTTCTCTATATAGTTAAGCTAAGACTTCATTGTGCTTCTGAATTAAAGAGCTCATTTACTCTTTGGTATCCTGTCATCTACTTCACTCTGTACAATTCCCCCAATTTCTGAAAAACTGTATTTGTAAGCTATCAAGCCAGATTGTCTTTTTGATTGGGATTTGATGGGATAGAGATAAACTGGCCTGCAGTAAGATATACCCCACCTTCTCCTCCTTCTGAGCAAATCTAGGAATATGGCTTTTATTTTGAATCCCCCTAAAGAAATGTAACCCCTTTGAGATTTTGGGGATAGTTCAATATCTCTCTTGAAGACAGAATAGGAAAGGAAAAGGAGATTGCCCAACCACACCTCTTCTGAACACCAGGTTATTTATCAGAGGGAAGTCAATGCTGTCCTCCTCTTTTCCACAATGGTGGAAATCACAAGGTCTCCAGAGATAGGGTGTGCCAGTGCCCATATCAGATATCTTTCTATTCATACTACTCACAGGTCAGCCAATCTATATTAGATGGTTCATACCTAGACACACTATATTACTCTTTTGTGAATGCTAGACAAAATGACTGAAGGATATGCTGTCCTACTTACCTCAAAAGACAAGGCTAGTTCTGGTCTGTTAGTTTCTCACCTAAGAAGACAGTCTAATCTTGATTTGATCTTACATAAAATACAAATAAAAAATTGCCTAAAAAGATGCTTCAGCTTTTCTCAGGGCTTTATGTCTGAACTATTCTCTACAGGAGGATTATAGACCTGACCCAATGTCCAAGGACAACACAAGAATGAACTGAAGTAACTTGGGTAGTCTTAAAAGAAACATAATATTCTGTGAGTTAAGTATAGAAATAAAATGGGATCAGATATCCTGGTTCCTACCTGAAAACTTCGAAACTTGATGGCATATAATAAATAGGATAGGCTCTGAAAGTAAGTGATTAATGACTCTGGGATGATTTTTGATGAGTTGTTTTCACCAAGAATTGATTTGTGCTCAGTAGGCTATTTGACCAAACCTAGTTTTACAAAGCACCATGCTGCTAATTAAGGCACTACTAGGTAGTATTGGATTATAATATGAAATACAATGTTATATATAGCCAGTGAAGAATCATTTGTTATACTATTTTGAGAAGCTATTTATTAAACGGGAATTATAGATTCTTCTTGTCATAAAAAGCATCAGCTGATTAGGAATAGTACCATATCTTCTTGACACTTTTGCCTACAGATGATTTCTCCTCCATGAATAAGTATTTGTTTAGTTCTCTGGCACTTAGCAACATTTTAAAAATTAGGTTTGTTTTTATTTAGATTATATATTTTCCAAACAAAAGTATGTTGGATTGTCTGTGTCAATATGATAAATCATTACTCAGACATGATACATAATTTCAAAATGTTTAACTTATAATATTTCAATTTTATAAAATAGGAAACATTCTCCTACATATTTGACCATCCTCGATTTCCTTTGCTGGATCTTCACTCAGGTCACATCCACTTACTGCATATAACCCCAGGGCATTCACCCAGAGCATATTCTTTTCTCTAACTACTATTTCATTTTGATCTCCTCAGCTCCCATGAATTCAATGATCCAACTCAACTGTCTTCCCTAACCTCCAGTCTCCCATCTTAAACTGCCTCCTGGACATCTCAAACTGGATGTCCTGTAGAGATCTTAAATTCAATATGTCTAAAAATGAACTTATTACCTTTCTCATAAAACCCTCTTATCTTCCCAACTTTTCTTTTACTTTCAAGGGCACCAATATCCTCTCTGATTGCAACACTTGCAACCTTCATGTCATCCTCAACTCCTCATTCTCACCCTGTCTCCATACCTAATCAATTGCCAAAATCTTGTTGATTTTACCTTAACAACATCACATGTATACATCCCCTTCTCTCTTCTGACACCACCACCACCTTGGTACAGGCCCTCATCACCTACACCTGGTGGTTGGTACTGCTGGTTGGTCTCTCTGAAACAAATACCTCCCCACTCTAGTTTACTGTCCACTCAGCTATCATAACAATCTTCCTAAAGTGGAGGTCTGATCACTCCTATAATCAATCAACTCTGTTGGTTCCCTGTCCCCTCTGGAATAAAATATAAAATTTTCTGTTTAGCATTCAGAATGGAAGAAACATTCCATTCTTCTTATGCCTTGCTCCCTCTGATGTAGTCTATAATCCAGCGGTACTGGCCTCCTTGCTATTCCTCCTACAAGACATTCTGTCTCTGACTTGACAGTATTTTCATCAGCTGACCTCCCCGCCCCCTGCTCCAGTTGCTATTGTTGCATGACTTCCTTGAGCATCATTCAATAGTATGATTCCGAGAAGAAAAGGCAGATGTTGGGAATAACCCAGGGCTGGGGTTTGGCAAGAAATTACTGGTGATTGCACAAAGGGGCAAGGGATTTGAGAGTTGAGGACAATGTATAATTGCACTTGTTAACTACAGTGCCAAGGTTGGAAAGTGAAGAAAATAATACCATAGCAAAGTTATGGCCCAGGTGAACAGGGAGGGATAATAGAGTCACTGGAGGTTACCAATGGTATGAAGAGTAATTTTATTAGGTGCCAAGTTTGTAATCTTCTTTTCCATTTGTATTGACCTGGTCTTTCTTCAGGTCCCTGTTTAAATATTGTAACAACTGATCCCCTTTTCTCCAATCTCTCTCCTCTAACTCCTCCTTCACACTGGCATTAAAGTATTATTCCTATGCACAGGTCTTACTTACCATGTAACTTACCTGTTCATAAACTTTCAGAAACTCCTAATTTTTTTTTAATTTTTGAATTTTTTTTTAAGGCAATTGGGGTTAAGTGACTTGCCCAGGGTCACACAGCTAGTAAGTGTCAAGTGTTTGGACTGAGGCCGGATTTGAACTCAGGTCCTCCTGACTTCAGGGCCAGTGCTCTATCCACTGCGCCACCTAGCTGCTCAACTCCTAATTTCTTAGCAAACTAAAACATAACCAGCATTGAAAAACCTCCACATCTAGCTTCAGACTATGATTTTTCATAGCACTTCCCTTTGTGCACACTATGTTCCAAACTTGATTCCTTCCTGCTATCCTGACATCTTATTCTGCTATCTCTCACTTCTTTGCCTTTTAGTACAACATCTCCAACATTTAGAATAGATTCTCCTCTTCCCTTCTTTTGCATCAAAAAAGCTTAGTGGGCTTCTACAATGTACCTCTTGGCTCAGTCCTTTCAGTTGCCTTGTTCATAGGTAGGTTCCTTTGCTTGTGAGTATTCACTGAGAAACTTTGCTCTAAGGGTAGGGTCCTTACAATCTTCTCATCATGTAAGTATTGTGGCCCTGAGAAAAAGGTCTAGGTTGTTGGGCTCTGTAATTGTTCTTTTCTCTTCTAGGAGAAAGGAGTGGAGTATCCAACTTTGTGAGTTTTCAAAGGTCAAGAGGACACCTCCACATTCTGGTATTCTAGGTTTGTAGCCAGTGTCCTGAGAAATAAAGGAGGAACTCTGAAAGTAAATTTCAAGAAAAAGGCCAGTGGTAACAGAGAAGAAGACTCATTGTCAGTCAGGCTGCATCTGGAACTGAACTTGGTGGAACCAATATTAGGTAGGAACCCAGTGAAAATCTGCCCTGACAAATGTTTGTTCTTACAGTATCTTCAAAGTAAATGTCCTATTATAAAGGTTAATGTTAAGGGGTTAAATGGAACTTCAGTGCTGGAAACTGGCTCCTAACAATGGAGGGAACACAACCAGTGGAAAATTGATCCTTGGCTATAGAGGAGAGACATTCCCACCTTCCTTTAAGTAGCCTAGCTCCAGAGGAGGCAGTTGGAGGAGTATGGCTCTGGTAAAGTGAGTCAGTGTAGATCTGCTATAAAAATCACCTCACTTAAGCCTCATAGCAATCTTGTGAGGTAGGTGACATCTCTATTTTACAGATGAAGAAAATGTACCTCTGTCATACAGTTACAAAATAGCAGAAGCAAGATTTTAATCCAGGTCTTCCTGAACATTCTATCTATTACACACATGCGCGCACACAGACACACATACACATATACATACACACCCATATACATATACACATACATATATATGTGTATATGTATATGGGTGTGGGGTATATATATGTGGGGTGTATATATATTTATAGTACAATATTAACATGTAACATATATACATATACTATTATATGTGTGTATACATGCATACATATATACACATACATAAGCATATACACATCGTTACACCACATTTGTTACAGCTATCTACTTAGGGTTAATGAAATTTTTTTATAATTAAACTCTATCTCTACAGCACTAAGAAAATGGTAGGTTAATGAAGAAAACAAAAGGCATTTCCTTTGAAAAAATTGCTACATTATGAAATTAAAATATTACAGTCATAAGATTTAGAACCAGAAAGGATAATTTTACAGATGAAGAAACTAAAGCCCAAAGAGATTAAGTGAACTGTGTAAAGAGACAAAAGTTGTGAACAGGTCTTCTGGTTCCAAATCCAGTGTTTTTTCCCATTACATTAGGCTGACTCAATTCACGTATTCTTTCTTTGGTTTTATAAATGTAGTCATTCTATTCTTGTCCAGTTTTTGTGTTTTTCCCTTTTTTTAACTCAGAAGATAGTAACATTAGCTTTACATAAAATTGCTATATTCCTAGAATCATGCATGATATAACTTTAAGTAGGAGGAGGGGGGAATTGGAGATCCATTTTTTGAGTTACTCATTTTGCTGTTTTCATTTTCTTATCACTATTGTAACTGCTGTGGCATCTAAACTGAGAAGCTGAGTAATACTAAAATGCTGCACATTTATGATGGAAACTTTCAGATGTAACTTTTTTTTTTACTTCAAAGTAACTACACTAGCCTATGCTGAAGTACAGAAATGAACATAATTCTTGGTTTAGCAGCTAAAGTTACCATGGAACTAAACAATCAGGAGAAGTAAAGATTGGATATGATTTTTTAAAGAGATCTTCTTTAGCTGTTCTATATGTGGAAAAAATATTTTAAAGGCATCTAATATTTTTCAAAAAACAAAATTTAAGTTATATTATGGGTTTTATTATATTAGAGCTTTAGAGGGAGTTTCTAAGTTTTCTTTACATAAAATGTTGTTATAACAAATACTTTTTCATGATTTTGTGAGGAGATGCTACGGGTTGGACCTATACCAAAAAAGAACTAAAAGAACTAAAAGAAAGAGGAAGGGGTTCTTTATGTACATAAATATTTATAGTAGCTCTTTTTGTAGTAGCAAAAATGGAAATTATTAATATACGAACTGATTGAGGAATCATTGATTAATTAGGGGTATATGAATGTGATAGAATACTATTGTGCTTATAAGAATGAGGAAATGGATGATGTCAAAAAGACATGGAAAGCCTTATATAAACAGATATAGAGTGAAGTAAGCAGGAGGAGAACCATTTATATTATAACATCAATATTATAAAAATCAACAATTTGGAGAATTTATAAAATGAACAGATGTGGAACAATTTATACAATAATAAGCACAAAAATAAATAATTTTGAAAGTTGTAAGAACTATGATCAATTCAAGGACCATTCATGATTTCAGAAGATTGGTGATAAAACATGTTATTCATGACAGAGATGTGATGGATTCAGAGTACAGAATGTAATGCAATCATTGAAGGAATTTGTTTTGCTTGACTATACATATGTTGTGAGAAATTTGTTCCCTGCCTCCTAAGAGATTGGAAGGAAGGCAGGGAGAGAAAATGGATTTGTGTTCATTAAAAAAAAAAAAGAGGTGTGTGTATGTGGGGTGCAGCAAATAAGAAAATGGTGCATATATATTCAGATAAGGTCATGTATTATTCATTTTGCTTAGATGTTTCACTATAAGAGACTTTTCATGAAATGGGAGAAACATGTAATATTTATAATATAAAAACAAAACATCGATAAAACTTTAAAAATTGTACTTTGCTCACAACAATATAAAATAGTTATTGCAAACACTACCTCCATTCTACAGATGGGGAAACAAAGTCAGGGAGGTTGGGTCTTACTCACTGTGAAACAGCTAGTAATTGACAGAGCCAATATTTAAATACATGTCATTGGACCAGAGATATAACTTAGAGGGGAGTAGTGTTAGGATTGGTACAAGAAACACGAACTGATTATGAGATAATCAGTACAACACAGACCTTCAACAAAGGGGAATGGATTGGTAGGGTACCGAAGAACCACTACTGAAAGGGCTGATTCAGTGAGGGGAGAAGGTAGATAGGTTCATATTTTAACTAAAATCCTCTTAACCTATATGTTAAGCTCTAATGTTTCTACTCAGATGAGAGCCTCCAAGTGCTTCTAGTGTTTTATGAATTTGTTACCCTGGTATAAAATCTCTTCCTCCCTGCCCTAATTACACAACTCTGCTTTTGATTCTCAGTTTGTCATTTCTACTACTCCACACAAGGTTAATATTTTCTCTATTTATTTCTTATAAAAATGTTTTTGTTTTTCTAGAAAATACAGTGTATTTTCACTTGCCTTTCACATTAGACTTTTTTCATTCAACATAAATGCTTCCTGAGCTTTAGATGATTTAGCTTAGAACTTCCAATTACCTGGTATTACAGATAATTACAGTCTTTGCTCTAGATAGCCAGAGACATGGACATACAGACAGAGAAATAAAAAGACACACATACTAAACTTTACATTTATATAATGTTTATATACATTTTGTAACTTGACTTTCAAAATACTCCAGTGAGGCATGGTAGGTAGAGCAAATATTACCAAACCATTTTTACAAATGAAAAATTGAAGCTGTAGGATCTTTCCTATCACAACTATATATAGCTATATAGTTATATGTGTATATTATGTATATATATATATGCACACATAACTATGACTTCAACATCAACCTATGTCTTCTAATTCCCAATTCAGTTCTCTTTGTTCTTAACCAGAATGCCTCTCACTTACATAAACAAAATGAAACGTCGAAATGTAAAGAGCTAAGATAAAAATATTAGAAATGCTAAAAAATTATGTTGTTGAGGAAATATACCTCTGTATTAATCCTTCATACTTTTCAAAAGTATCCCATCTAAATGAATTCGCAGAAATATCTATATGTGAATAATCAATACAGATTAAATTTGACATGACAACTCTTTTTATCATTACTTTTAACACATATTTATCTGTGGGAGTAATTATTTTAGGTAAAGTCTTTTCCCACATTCTCACATGTAGATATGGTAGAAATAACTATGAGGTAAGAATCCAAGAAGTCTAGGTGTCAAATTACACATCACTTAGACACTTTCTCAATCTCCCTGCAAAAAGTTTAGATATGGAAGAAATTGAATTGTGCTTGAAGCAAAGCAAATAATTTGATGAGAATTTCTAGTATGTTTAAAATTTTAAAGTATATAGCATAAACTACTATCCTACTAAAATATTTTTTTAAAAAGTAACTCCAGTTATAATCCCAAAATACAAAAACAGAAGAATTATTTAAGTAGGATTCTTTATTTAAAAAAAAAGATTGTATTATTCCTATACTTTGTAGAATGCAAATAAATGATATATCCAAAAAATTGACAAAAGAATATATGCCCCAGAGAAAAATAATAAAAAATAATTTAAGAGTTTCTACTGAAATTACTGGAAAAAGCTCAATATTTTGTAAAGCTGGAAAATATACTGCTAATTTCCTTTGTGAGCTGTAAAGAGTTTGAGAAGATTGTAGTAAGTAATTATTTGTACAGCGAAGTGGATTTTGACATTCACTGGTGAAATTTTCAACAGTATTTAAAAGACATTCAAAATGGAAGCAAAATTATGAAAGCCTAAATTATATGCCTCTGGGAGATGACAAATAACGTATCTTAAAAGAAAAAAATTCTATCCAATCAATTCATCCTCTTACGAAAGCAAGTAAAGGAACAGCTTTTATTATCTAAAATTGATCATGGACCAAAATGCTCAGTATTTTGTTTTCTGCTATTTCCCACCAAAAGGTAAAATGAAGAAATACCTACACAAAGGTTATAAAGAACATATATATAATAAAATCTTAGCATTATTATCACTGTCGACACATGTCCAGAAATGCAAAGAATATTTCAATATATACATTTATGACTACAGTTTCTATTTACATGTAGCTATATAAACTTTGTTTTCTATGAAATATGTTCTCTTTGAACAATAGCAGGATGGCTTTTAATATAAAATGGAAAAAAAATCTTTGTATTCCACATTGCAAATGTAAGTCTTTAAGTATTATATATTATTATAACTAATAATAATGGTAATGATAAAAATAATAATAATAGTTTATGTGCATACAGTGGCATAAGATTTGAAAATAACTTTATATATATTACTTATTTTACAATCTATGATTCATTGAATCATAGAATTCAGAACTAGAAGGATATTATAGATTCCCAATCCCTTCTCACCTGCATAGCAAATGAAGAAACTAAGTTTCATAGAAGTTGCAACTTACCCCAAACCACGTATGTAGTAAGTAGCAAAACCCCGATTTGAACTTGGATCATTAAACTCGGAATCCAATACCCTTTCTAACTACATCATCCTGCTGTGTTATCAATGCGAGCAGATCTCAATAATATGTCCTCTTTGATTTTTACTAGTTTTCCATTCACATTTCCATTTGACATCTTTCTGTTTGCTGAAGCAGCCTAATGGCTACAAAGATAATGTCCTTTCAAGAACATCCCCATTTTGTCGATTAGTGAAAAATATCAAATTCCCAAAATACTATTCTGGGTATTTCTACCCAATGCACCTAATAAAGCTTTGAGGAGTTAAAATTTGATCAATTAATTCTTAATTTTATAAAAGGGCAACAACCAATTTGACTGATATTTTCATTGAACTAACCAGTTGTTTGGGTGATTTCTACTTAAAAAGAGGCTGTCAACCAGTTAGATTCTCATAAACTTAAAGAGGAATGTAGGACCCAAGGTCAAGTTGGCTTCCTTTAAAGAATACATTGTGTTATACTCTAAGTCCAAAGAAAGCAAATACTATTTGATGATGATAATGACTTAAACACGTGAACAATTACTAATGATCATGTTTCATGAATTGAAATGGTGAGAATTCTGATTCAGAATTTGTATGTTTGCTCCTTTTTCAAAACACGTAAGAAACATAACTAGAATTCATTTCTAGAAAGAAGTCTGAATGGATTCAATGTACTAATAGTTTAATAAAATGGTTCATTCATTTAGCTTTACCTGAAACTGTATGATCCTTAAGGTCTCTCATTATTTTTATTCTTGCATGAGGAAAGATGTACTGTGTAGGCTTCCCATTCATCTGAGAAATATAAGACATACATATTACAAAATGCATAATCCATTTGAGCAATACTTTCATACACACATGCTATGTGTATATGTATGTATTCCTGGTTAATTTTACAACATCTTTCATAACTCAGTAGAAAACGTATTAGAAGGTTTGAGGCACAGCTTTGCAAATTACTCACATGATAATAGTTGGTTTTACTATTTTTTGTAATAATATTTTGTATTGTTTTAAATATATAAATTTCCTTATAATCTGCTCTCCTTAAATAACAGTAATTGTGATAGATTAATATATTTTTCCTGAGATAATATTGGTTTATAACTGACTTAAACAATTATTAAGAAAATAATGACAGTGAGTTGAAAGAAGAAATGATTATAATGCTTTTACTTGTCTAGTTTTAGTCTGAAAATATGGGAAAGTGAGATGTTCAGGCAAATTTTCTTAATTTTCCAAGTCAGGAAGTAGGACAAATTGGGCTTCTGCTACTACCTACCTACTAAAAAGTATATTCAGATAATTTCCAAAGTTTTATTTTTCTGTACAAACTTCTTTTCTATGTTCTACATCAGCATATCAGGTCTAGAGAAAACAAAGTTTGAAGTGGTAGCTTTCATACCAAATCATAGAGCCAGGATACAAAAAGTTCTTGACAAGCTGCTAGAACATTTGGTTCACTTTAATAAGATAAAACTCAACAGGTGCATAACAAGGCACATAAGAGTTCAAAAAATCAACTTCTCAAGTACCATATCAGAGAGGCACAATTAGACATCAGTGTGTCAGAAAAGGGCTGTAGGTTTTAGCAGACTGAAAGATCAATGAGACAACACAATTCCATGGCCCCCAAAAGAAGGAAATGTAACCTTGGGCTGCAAAAAACAGAAGGTTATGGTTTCAAATAGAATTCTGCTCTTAGTGCCACTGATGTCAGAGAATTTCTAGAGAATGACAAGCAGGAGGGTGAAAGGCCTAGAAGCCCTGTCATATAAAGAACTTTCTAAGGCAATGGATCTTTAGCCTGTAGTAGAGAAGACTGGCAGAGGGAGGATAGATAATAGCTATCTTCAAATATTTGAAGATATGGAAGAGGTATTAGGCTTATTCTTATTAACACCAAAGAACAGAACCAGAAGCAATGGGCAGAATTTTCAAAGAGACAAATTTAGCCATGAAGCACAATTTGGAATACTGAAATGTGAAATGAGTTGCCTTAGAGACTGTGGGTTTTCCTCATGGAGGTTTTCAAACAGAAACTGAAAAACCACTTATTAGACATTATGGAATTATAGGATCCTGTTGTAGTGAAGATTCTTTATTTTTTTGAGGGGGTAGGAGGGCAGGAGTTGGATTACATGGCCACTGAAGTCTCTTCCCACTCTGAAAAAATTCTATGGTTTTGTGAAGACTCACAGGTCATCTCTTTGCAGATGTTCTACTTGTTTCTCTAGATCAGTGTGTCCTGAACTGAAGTGATTATCTTTTCAGTTATCTTTGATTTTTCTTTTTCCCTATTGTCTCAAATCCAATCTATTACCAAGTCCTATCATTGTCACCTCAAAAATATTGCAAAATCAATTCCCTTTACTGCCACAATGACAAAAAAGGCCTTCATTACATGCTATCTGGATCATTATAGTAGACTTCTAAGTCTTCTTGTGAACAATCTTTTCATTTCTTCTTCATACCACATTCACAATCTGCTTGGTACAAAGATACTATTTCACTTGACTGCTAAAAAATCTCTATATATCCATTTTTGGTTTAGTAGGGTTCCAGGGTTTGTTGTTCAGTTGTTTCAGTTGTGTCCAACTCTTTGTGACTCCATTTGGGGTTTTCTTGGCAAAGATGCTCAAGTGGTTTGCCATTTCCTTCTCCAGCTCATTTTATAGATGAGGAAAGTGAGGCAAACAGGGTTAAGTGACTTGCCTAAGGTCACACAGCTAGTGTCTGAGGCCAGATTTGAACGCATGAAGATGAGTTTTCTTGATTCCATATTCAGCCCTTTCTCCACTACACCACCTATTTGCCCCACAAGGGAGGGTTATATGGAATTAATTATAATATAAACTTTGAATATAAATTGAAATTTTTGGAGATCCAAGCCATCCATAGAGAGTCCTTCTATATAGACTTCACACAAGGCATCTTTCCTTCATACTGGTGAATAGCTTAGATGAATCTATATCTGCTGGATGTTGACAATGAGATAATTGCTGCTCCTAGTAATCACACATATCATTGATCATACATCATACATAGGTCTACTGCTGGAAGGAGCCATCTCAGAGGCCATCTAGATAACTGCTTAAGTTTGCAGATGGAAAAAAAAACCTCAAGGCCAGGTGGGATTAGAACACCTGTTTTCTATCTTCAGAGTCAGGGCTCTTTCCACTGTACTTTTTCTATGCTTTATGAGCAGAGACTTCAAGTTTGAATTTTGTTCCACTCATTCAAGTATTAAAAGCAAACTGAAGCAATTACACAGGGAGATCTTAAATTTGTACAATTTTAAGTATAATTGTAAATACTTGATCTGCTATAGAAAATCATCCTCAAAATCCTGCTTGTTTTTTCCCTAATATTTTCATCAGAAATGCCCTCAAAACACGTGTGGACTATTTTGGTAATGACTTCTTAGAGAAGAGAAAAAAAGTTTACCTCACCCCCACCTCCAACCTGGCTATAGCTCTGTTGGAGACAAAAAAAATGGACTTATTTTCAGTTACTTTATTTTTTTGTTGATAAAAAGCACTATCTATAACCTTTTCCATTCTTTTGTAATCATCCTCTCTTCGAGATATCTTTTTAAAAAATCAGTCCCTGAGTCTCATTAAAGTAATGTCACTTCCAGCACAATCAGGACTAGCACTCTTTCTAAATTTATCTTCTTAGGTGTCATTGTCACTTCTTTACCTCAGTACATTGGGTACTCAGGTGGTACGGTAGAGATGGGATGGTTCCATTATTGTCTCTGATGAGTATAGTTCACTGTATAACCACTGCCAAATACATTTGATTTCATGTTTGTTGTTCTCCTTGTGGCTTCTGTAAACAGCCTGAAGATGATGACCTGGCTTAGCTGAATTGAGTATCAATCTCTCAGACAGCTAACTTTATCCTCAATTGTTCTTCACTGTCTGCTTGCAGTTTTCCATCATCTATTATGTATTAAAAATGAGCTTACACTGGTACTGCTCATCTCCCATGTGTCTCTTCTTGTTGAGGGGATTAAGCATTTGATGGCTGTGCTAGTTTCTGGATACATTCTCTTTGTTTTGATAATTTCTGCATGTTCAAATTCTTTTTTTAAAAACATTACTTTTGTCTATTTCACCTTTTTCAAGTTGAAAGCTTACTTAAACTGGTTGAGACATGCTCTATATTTTAAGATACAATGTCAATTTCACTGTTACATTTTGTCATCTCTAGAAGCATCAGATGATATTCTTTTTAAAAAGTTTTATTGAAATTGTTTGTTTTTACAACACAATCATTTCCAAATATAGTCTTCTGCCTTCTTTTATCCAGTGACCTTTCTCTTGTAACAAATAGCAAAAAAAGGAAAAAATCAGCTAAGTGAAACCAGCCAACATAGAGATTATATCTAAAAGCACATGCAACATCCCTGCCCCCATACATTCACAGTACCCCCACCTTGTAGGGAGAGAAGTAAGGAAGGAAAGAAGTACATTTCCTAAACTTTTTGAGGAACAAGTTTAGTTATTAAAATTACACAGTATTCAGTTGTTTTATTGTTCTCATAATTTATATTGCTGTAGCTGTGTATGTTTTCCCTATTTTATTTCACTCTGCATTAGTTCATGTATCTTCTCATGTTTCATTGAATTTGTCACTTCATCATTTCTTATGGTTTCTGATTATAGTCTTGAAAAAAATGCTCATGATCTATAGGTATGAGACATAATTAATCTAGTTAATATTTTTCATTTTGCTTTTAATCTCAAATCTTATTTTCTAATATAATTTCCATTATCCTCACCTTTGCTCATTTTCATAGGAAAATCATGATATTTCATTGTTTGTGAAGGCTTAATTTGGAGGTTTGTGTCAAGCTCTTCATCCAATTTCTCTGCTTCATCCTCTATAATGCATGTTGGCATATAAGCTATAATTATCTTTCTAGTAGCAGATATACTTAAATTTATCATGATCACTAAAAGACAAGATGACCCATGAATTGATGTTTCATTGCTACTGGGAATAAAGTAAAACCAGCTCTATTTTTTTTCCTTTCCTCAAAAAAGTTTGTGAGTCACTCATACATTTGGATTCTTTATTCCTTCTCGTTTAACTTATAGTGAAACATCATAGTGAATCTATCTCTATATATATGATTCATTTTTACCAGTTGGACAATAATCCCAGGTTAAGAGAACTAATAATTAATGATTTTAGAAAACAATAATAGCTGACATTTACATAGTGCTTTAAAGTTTGCAAAGAACTTTTCATATATGATCTCATATGGTAGCTACAAAACATCCGTAAATTAAATA
Organism: Vombatus ursinus; assembly: GCF_900497805.2. Lineage (NCBI taxonomy): Eukaryota > Metazoa > Chordata > Mammalia > Diprotodontia > Vombatidae > Vombatus > Vombatus ursinus. The sequence goes on from NW_020954608.1 coordinate 21,293,192, forward strand.
CTGTTATTATCTCCACTTAATTGATGGGTGAAACAGGAGGACAGAAGTTCAAATGCCTTGCACACCATGGTCATAATACCAATAAGGCAGCTTTAAAATTCAGATACTCCCAATTCCAAAGCCAATAATTTCCCTACTATACTGACCAGCTGGCTCTTTAGAAAATCTAAGAGCTGTGTGATTCTTGTTACCTTGTATCCTATACCTATTTCACCAAATTGGTTCTGATATTATGAATAGGTTATTACATAAGAATAAAGGTAGTTTTGTTTCTTTTTCTTTTTTTAAAATAAATGTTGTGGTCAAATAGGACACTCCCCCATTGCCACCCTGCAGTACTTCTCCTTATGGAGGTAAATCTCTCAATTTTAAGCTCAGATAATCCTAGTACATAGTACATTAACTAGCTTATACTCAAAATCTTTCATTCTTGCTAAAATCAAACAAAATTTCTGCTGAAATAGCATAGTCTTTGAGAACCCAAACACCTTTGGACCACGATGAGGCATCTGGAAAATTTATTTCTAAATAATAAAGCATGTGCCTTGATTGTACTGTAACCTTCTTTTAATATTGGACATACCTTCAGGGACTTTTCTGAAGTTTCATAGATCCTGACATTTTACTCACTTTACTGGAAAAATATTCACCAAAATTGTATGCAAATACATGAATCCTTCACTCATTGAGCTTTTGTGTTCAAAAAGGTATTATTAATAGTGTTATCCATTATATAGTGTAGATTTTTTAAAGGTAGAATTAGAAACCCATAAAGCTATTGTTTTACCTGTGCAATTTCAATTCTCATTTCTGACAGATTTGAATATAAGAACTGAATTAATTGTGCCATCTCTGTTTCTACCTGGCCAAATGAGTTACCAAGACAAAAATAAGTAAATTAAATAATGCAAACCTTTGCACTATATTTAATAGAGCTTTGTTCTCTTAACAGCTTAGTAGAATGGAAAGAGATATGAATATGGCCCTTATTTTTTTTAAACTGATTTATCAATGTAGACAGTTCTCTTTTAATATTATTTTTGGGGTTTCCCTTTCGAAAGATTTATGTTTTTAAAATAATGCCTATAATTACATTTTACTGACCATTAAAAATTATATTTAATTACACTGCGAATGCCAAATACGTATAACTTAGATCGAGAGGGAGATATCTAGACCAGCATGATTCCTAAGTCAAACAAGAACTGAATCACTCTGGGTGTGGTCTCAGGAAAATCATGTGAACCAACTGTGCTTAACTGAATTGATTCCAATATGAAAGTTGATTACAATCTGGATATTAAATCTGAAATTAAGTGTTAGGAAAAAAGGAATATAGTTTGTTGCCTATTTTTCATTTAAGGAAAGAGCTGGCTTAAATAATTCTCTAAAGACAATGAAACAGAGAAAACAACAGCAACAATAAACTTTTGGATCTAGGAGTTCTAGATGAAGTCTAAATAGCTAAACATGACATTTGATTGCATAGTTAACAAATGTCAGCTAATCAAAATGATTCAGACTAAATCGTTCAGTCATTGCCATGGTTAATGTTCAAATTACAAACTTTTTTGTTAGCTAAATTATCCATATTGACATACATCATTAAGTGGATTACAATTCACTTTGTTAAGGCAGACCTGTTAATTGGAAGCCAACTGTGGAAGCCACTTCATTTCATATATCTAGTAATCTCATTTAATTTAAAAATAGTTATTTGAGAAAATATGATATTAAGAAAATTAGGAAGAAATATTATAGAACAAATAAAAATGTATCACTCAAAATCATACTAAGAGTTTTAATTCAATATCTATTTGTGGAATGGAAGATCATGACCTTGAGTTTTAGAAGGCTACCAGTCATTGCCAAGCACTGGACTGTGCCAGTGGAGCATCAACTTTGATGTGTCCTATTAAGAGCAACTTTCTAGTATGCCCCTGGCTTTATACTAGAGGTAGGTCAACCATTCTAGCTTTGGGCAGGGACCTTATAAAAACTTCAGCCACCATTAACTATTGAAGTATGGAGGGCTGGATTAAGAGCCAGAAGACATGAGGTCAGTTCCAGTTCTGCAACTTTTTAGCTCTGTGACTTTGAAAAATGAAAAGATCAGAGAACTTAGCACGGTAGGGCAAGGGCTAGGGAGACAGTAATCATCTAAAATAATCTTATTTTTTAAGTGAGGAAACTGAGTACCAGAGAGGTAAAGCAAATTGTCTAAAGAAACTCAGACTAGTGATGAATCCACTCTCTTGGACACAAATTCTGTTCTTTCTACTGCCAAAACCTGCTCAAGTAACTCATCTATCCTAGGCCACAGCTTCCCTAAAATACAACACATATACATGCATGTAGTTTACATGTACACATATATAACTAGTATACTCATAAACACTCAGTACATATACATAAATACATACTATATGTGCATATGTGTGTACACTAGATCTACCTATCACACATAACTGTTGTGAGGATGTGCAATTTTAAAGTATAAAATGCAACTAATATGTGAGTTATTATTATTATTATCATACTGTCTTCTTTCCTTTGCCATTGCTTCGTATTTCTCTTCCAGTTTTAGGTTAACAGGATTTAGATATAGAAGTGATGATTCAATTAGGCTTAGTGGCTCAAGAGTGTTAATATCACTGATACCATCATACTACTCAGGAGGCATGGAAAAGATTTTTGTAGACAAAGGGCCTGAGATGTAGGGAAATTAAATAACTTGCCCAAGGTCCTGTACATGAGCTGGAAGAAATTCTGTTGATTTAGTATTCCAATTATTTCCATTACAATGGAGTTATATAATATATTGTTGTTGGTGTTGTTCAGTCGTTTCAGTGTCATCTGACTTTTTGTGACCCTATTTGGGGTTTTCTTGGTAAAGATACTGGTGTGGTTTGCCATTGCCTTCTCCAGCTCATTTTACAGATGAGGAAACTGAGGCCAACATGTTTTATCCAGGGTTACAGAACTAGTAAGTATCTGAGGATGGATTTGAACTCAGGAAGATGAGTCATCCTGACTCCAGGCCCAACAGTGCTTTGTTTTTATAGCTAATATGACTACTAAATTGATGTGATAGTATATTAATATAATTCACTTCTTATACATTAACTTTAAGGTAAAAATACTTTTTTTTCTTTTAAAAGATCTAGTAAGGTCTTGAAATAGTCCATTTTTCCTAATTTCTTTTAGTTTCCTGACATTTCATAAACAAATCTTAGTGATGCAGAAACTTTGAAATAGGAATATTTGAGTTTATTTGCACCAAAAGATCAATATTTCTCTTTAGTATTTAAGAGATAAAAAAGAATGAAATTGAGGATTATATTATGTTTTTCCCTCTTGCACAGGATGTTTGTATATTAACAAAATTTAAGAAAATTTTTGAAAAAATTATGTTAGTTCAAATGGATATTGCTAATAAAAATTAAATTGTATTCCCTTATATTTTTCCCTCACAAAATATTTCAACAGAATAGAAGAATCTAGTAAATTCAATTTGTACCATATAATATATTCTCTTTATGGAAATTTATTTAATGATTCTCCAAAACAAGATCTATTTTAATTTTGCCATTAACTTGCTAATGCATTACATTTTCTCTAAAAACTATCACAAATTCTCTATTCATTAGAGCAGAATTTATATATATGAATACCAACTCTAATGTAAGATTTCTCTCAATAAAGATGCTATATCTATATTTATTAATAAAGACTAGCATTTATATAATGTTTAAAGTTTGCAAAAAATAAACTACTTATGTAGTTTACTTATGTAAACTCATTTGATTCTTACAGCTCTGTGAAATATGTGCTATTATTATCACTATTTTACATAAGAAGACTGAGGCTGAGTTAAATGACTGACGAAGGGTTATAAACCTACCAAGTGTCTGAGAACAAATTTGAACTCTAGTCTTCTTGACTCCAAGTTCAACACTCTATCTACTGGGTCTCATCATTGCCTTACTAGTAAGAATGACACTGTTATATATTCAAAGGGAGATAGAGCTACACAATTTATGGCAAAATGTAATCACACCCTCTTCCCACTTTATCTATATTATGTGAGTGAATTAGAAAGCATTGTCCTGCAAAAAAAATTAATGTAGCTATGTATACAAATGTAAATACTGTCTATACAGGTTAATGTAATGTTTATATTATTAGAATATTTAAATTTTTGTTTGGTTTTTGTCTTTTTTTTTTTTTTATTCCCTAGACAGGTAAGTAAAAGACTTAAAGGAGAGGCTATATGCAAACAAAACAAAACAAAACAAAACAAACAAACAAACAAAAACATGAATTCGATCACTGAATACCTTCTTAGAATTAAAAAAAATGTAAGAATAAATTCACATTGACAAATCCATCATTCTGTTTGTCATTACGTGCAGAGTGAAGTCAATTCAAATACCTTTTAATTTATATGTTTAGACCTTATTCCTTAACTTTTGGCACAAAGAAATAAGTAAGAAATAAGGCCCAGAACTTAGGTACTGCATAGTTTATAAACAAAAAAAAAATTAGAAGAATCAGAAAAAAATCACAGAGTTGGAGATGACTGAACAATAACAAAGAATAAGTAACAGTGGTAAAGAATAAGTGGATATAGGGACAACTAGGTGGCACAGTGGATAAAGCACTGGTCCTAGAGTCAGGAGGACCTGAGTTCAAATCCAGCCTCAGACAAATAACACTTACTAGCTGTGTGACCCTGGGCAAGTCACTTAAGCCCAATTGCCTCACCAAGAAAGGAAAAAAAGAATAAGTGGATAAATGAATGAAAATAATGGGTTTAGACATCTTTGTTTTATACTTTTGTTACAATGGACATTAAAATGGATTGTGATCAAGAAATATTGAAGAAACATGAAATAATTGAGTTTTTAGCCATTACATTCTTGTCTTTCTTTATTTGTCTGAAATCAATTTTAATTTGGAGCTCATGTTGACCTAAAGTTAGTATTGGATAATGATATTATGCAGGGGCCCATTTTCAAGGTAAGCAATAAATCAAGGTAAACTTTTTTTTCTAATTGATGTAAAATAAGTTACGTCAATGAAATGATCTGGTGTTGGAATTCTAGAATGATGTTTACTTATTAAATCTATTATGTTATGGATATGTCATTGTCATGCAATGCATTATGATGCAATTGTCATTATCAATTGCAATTAGATTATTTTAATTTGGGCAGGGTCACATGATGTCATTACTTTTTTTAACTAAGAATTACAAAGGCTCAAATTGTGATTTCATTAGTAAAATTTCATTTTGATTTAAGAAAATTGAGAGCATTTAGGGTAGAATTTGACCTTTTAGAATGATTTAAAAGGGATAATTTGATGAAGTACTTACTTGTTCTTGATGTTGGCTGAGGGGTCTTGAATGAATCAGTCTTTCTGGCAGTTTCCGGTCAAGACCATGTCCATTTTCTAAACGAGTTTCCCTGGGCTTATCAAACCAATCTGTTTCCTCACGGCGTAGATGATAGGCTTTGGAAACCAAGGAAATGTCAAATGTTCCAACCCAGATGAACAAAGGAGAAGAGAGGGCAAAAAATGACCCATAATACAAACATGCATTTTTTAAATTGCTCATGCAGTTAAAATACAATTTCCAGTGACAGCAAGACAGGATTTTCAAAGTACCACCACCAATAATAAAAACCACTAAAATAATATATCCCTATGGAGTAATATAATATGAGAGGATCATGTCACAAATATATGTTATATTTAAAAGTCTCTGTCAGATAATTTTATATATGAAGAAAATCTTAGAGAACATTTTAAGCATTCAGTTCAATGCAATGATGGTTTCAGTGGTCTAAATATTTGTTAGACTTTTCTACATCTAAAGTAGAAACTTAAAATAAAAAATAAAATATTCACAAGTTAATTTTGCCTTCTTGAAATATCATAGAGAAGTTTTTACATTAATTTTATTCTCAATATAAGATTCTCACTAATCCTATAGCAGTGAGGAGGAAGCTACTACTTTTCTTGTCCTGTATTACCATCTTTTCATTCATTTAAAAAAAAAACTTTATAAAAGATAAAATTTGGTTAGTTATATTTTCTATGTTTCTCTTTATATTGCCAATTTAGAGTGCCAATTTTTTTGTGTGCTTTTAAATTATTAGTAATTTTTGTCTTGTGTACAACTCTTTTTTTACCTTATAAGCATTGCTCATTTTCAGGTTTTCAGTTACAAATAGCCTAGTTTTTGGTAAACATGTATATTGTCAGAACAATATGTTTGTATGGTTATGTAGGTGGAATGGGGGTCTGATAGAATAAATTTCCTCTATCTCCTCCCAAATAATTATCACCTCCCAAATAAATTAGATAGTAGCAACTCCCACATTCAGTATATTCTATATTACAACTTTAATGCTGCCAGTGTAAGATAGATCCTAATACTTCTTCACATGTAGTTCAAATGGTAAGATTAACATATCGTGATAATCTGAACTGTGTATGAACTATGTATGTATGATACATTAGTGAGGCACTGTTCTTGAGATGAAGTCAATGAATACTATATAACAATGTGTCTAATACTATGGACAATATTTGTTTCACAATAAGACATAATTGTACTGTGATTATAAAAAATATACCAACCACAAAACTTCTATCTTGCTTTGAGAACTAGGTGGTCGCCATCCCAAGTAGGTTCAATTGTGTATTTCTAGTTTATTTTGTATGTGTGTGTGCATTTTTTCCCTTTTCAAATACCATTATAAGTACTAGGGGGATAAAAATGTCAAACAAGCAGATGAATTTTAAATGTTTCTACTTTTAAGCAACTAATATAGCTACAAACATTTCCCTAAAGCTGGAAAAGGCAAGGCAATGATACTTATTTTCTGTTGTTTTCTCCCACAAATTAAATGATCAATTTTTTGATCACTGAGAAATCCATGAAATTTTGATCTCTCTTACTTTGTTTTAATTTGACATTAATATAGCTAATTAATTCTGTAAGATATTAATCAATTCAATAGTTTAAAAAAAGATATTCAAACCAGTCATTTTACTAAATTGGTTGATAAATTTAACTGGTTCCCCTGTGAAGACAAGTCAAGAATGTAAGGAAAAATTCTATACTGCATTGCAGAGTGGGGAGTGGGGAGGACATCCTCTAAGGAAAAGAGATGAAATTTATACAATGATAAGCAAACTGATAGTTAAAAATTGTTTGATGAAAATGAAAAACAAAAACAAAAAACAAAAACCTCAAGCCATGGGGAGAGAAAAACAAAACAGAAATTGTTGCATGATGAGGTCAAAAGTCTATGTGGCAACTACCTGCTGCCTCCCTCCCCTCCACCAATGAATTTTATCAATTCACTTGGACAACTGGTCAGTTCATTTAGAAAAAAATCAGTCATACCCTTTATAGGCATCATATTGACAAAAATAGGCCATGGACTGCTTTTTAAAATAATTTTTGCATATTTGGATGTAATTTTCAGTGGACATTTTTGTCTTGGTATATTTTAACTTTTAAAAGGCAAGATTTTTATATCTATAATTTGCAAAAGTTATGTTTGGTTGTTTATTAATTTTATTATACACACTGAAGATATAGAATGCAGATAGTTTAAAACAACCTTATAAACCTTGTTTAAAACAACAATATAATGAAATGTGATTACATGAAGTATTTTTAAAAGATTTTCTTAGTCTAGAGAAATTGCTTCAGAGCTCTGATTTTTCTCATCAAATTGTAAAAATATTTTTCAGTTTAATAAAAATGAATTCTTATTTTAATTATTCATTTTACCCTCAGAAATGTGAGTACACTTTTAATAGATGCTCCAGGAATGAATGAAAAACATAAAATAAGTATTTTTTTTAAAAATCAAAACAAATAATTGTTATCTTGACTTAAAACATTAAAGTACTTGGAGAATATGTAATTTTCTAACATGTTATTTCCTAAAAATAATCCATGAAATGGTATAAGATATGAACTATCTTAAATAACATTGAAATAAATCTAAAATAATCTATGATACATTGAATACTTTTGCAAGCAGAGTATTGATGAAGTGAAATAATATACCAGTGTTTCAATTTCTTTTCTTTTCTTTTCTTTTTTACTATTTTGACTTTTGACCTGATTCTCTTTTGTTTCTTTAGAGCAAAATAACAGGTCCTTTTTGTCCAAAGTGAGGCAAAAATTAATAATTTTGTTATTTCCACAGGAGTAAATAATGGATAGAAAAGTCAAATTCTCATATAAATCCTCTGAGAACTTTCTTTTTGTGGATTTACATTAACTGAATCTTTGCTCCAATGTTCAGCATGTCACAATACTCAAATTAAAAATTCACCAGTGGTCCTTTTCTCCTCATTCTTCTGTGATGTCTGACATTTTAAACCAAAGTTTCTCCTTTGCTTTTTGTGACACAACTAATCTTATTCTTTTCCTGGTCATTCCTTTGGTGTCTCCATTTTTGTTCTTTTTCAAAAGCCACACCCAAATATGACCATACTCCAAAACCTTAGTCTTTGAATTTCTATTTTTTCTCTTATTCATAACCCTTGGGCATTGTTTCTCATAGTATCAACTATCTCCTTTATGCTGACTCTCAATTTGACTACACCTCTGGTCTCAACATCTCAGTTGAGCTCTAGTATTATAATTCCTACTGCATATAAATAAGACATCCCATTTAGAATTCTTTAGTACCCTGAGTTTTACATAGGAAATTTAATCTTCCTTGACCCACCAGAAATCTTGAACACAAACTGAGATAGCCAGACTCAACTAAGAAGTTTTACAAAAGCACAAGCATATCAGCATTCCATTTGGAATGTCAGGTTGGCCTAACATTTAATTTCCCCTGGTAATAAGAGACTTTCTAACTAGCACCCGTCTCATGCTGATATTAACATATCCTCACCCTATCTCCTAACATTGTTTCTTTATAATCTGTTATCATCAATTTGCCTCTCCTAGTTCAAAACCCCATCAATTCTACTTTCTTTTGAAATCTTAGCCCAATTTACTTCATCTCTAGCCTTTTTTTTCCTTACTTCAAGCTGTCCCACTAGTATACTCTTTGCTGTGGCCTCTCCCCTTTATCCTCAAATATTCCTCATTTCCTTCTACTTCTTAGATGAAATTTGGGTTTCCTCTAAGTATAATAATACAATGAAATTGATGGCTTTTTCTCAGTAAGACCTCACATTCAACCTAGATCATTCCAAAAGGAAAGAATTACTCTGTGCCTTACTTCCCACTGCTACTATTATTTTAAAACTAATATTCCATTACCAACTTTTGTTTTTATGTTATAATGATTTTTAATACACCCCCATGCTTTTCAAGACAACTGATCCATCATTAACTCTTGATGCAATCCATTAATTTGAATTTGCTATAATCCATTAATATACCAAGCTCTAAAATGCAATATCTTCTACCTCAGTGGTTCTGACATCTAGCTGACATTTTTCTCCCTAGCCTATATTCTCCTATTATCTTCAGCAACTGCAACATCCAGCCTGACAACACTTCTGACACCTATCATTCACAGTTCAATCATCTCCTTATCTAAAATTATTTTCATCTTCACCCTTACTTCACCCATTCATTAGCACAAAACAATCGAAACTTTTATACCTACAAATTCCTATTGTTTATTAATTTCAACACCGCTTGGATACATCCCCCTTTCCCCATTCTCACTGCCACCATCACAGACAATGTCTTCATCATCTCATATATGGATTACTACAAATCTCGTAGATCTTTACTGCACTCTTATCTTTACTCTTTCTGAAATTTAACTCGTCTGTATTGCATTTCCTAAAATATCACATTTGTCAAGAATCTATAATTTACTACCAAATCAAGCTGATACTCTTAGATAAGGCTTGCAAACAGTTTCAGGATCTTGTCTCATCTAAATCATTTGATTTCATTTTTTTACTGATGTTTCCTATAGATATGCTGAATTCCATTCCATGGACCTTTACTTATGTTGCTTTTCTTATTAGAAATGACCTATCTTCTTGGGTATGGGTGACTTGAAATCTATGCATATTTATCCCCTACTGAACTTACCAGGACTGTTTCAAATATATATCCTTGAAAAGAAAAAGACAAAGAAAAAAGTTTGCTTGGCTATTCCATTCTACACTAGTCTCTTTCTGACTTCTTGAAATTCCTTTGTCATGTATCATCCATATCAGGAAGTTTGACAATTTATTATGTTCTATCTTATTCTCTTGTCTCATGGGTTTCTGTTTTTCCTTCATAATGAGTTTGTAAACCTCATGCAGGCAAAGGTTTTATCTTGTGCTTACTTGGTACACTTCACAAGATTGTGCCTACCTTCTTGTAACTGTGGGGTGTCTGTTTTCCTATAGCAACACATCTTTATTTTAAAACAAATAAATACAAATGTGTTGACAATTTATGGAATAATTTTTTTCACCCTTAGGGCCATAACACTTCTAAAAAATCATTGTATTCATTAGAGTCAGCTTCTTAATTTAAATATCCACCCCTCACTCCATTTCTGAGGGCACATTCTCTGAAAATGGGATAGAGAAGATCTTCTGCTAACACACCCATATTTCTTCTCCCCAGTCAAGGAAGTACATGTGACTGTTTGCTTTGCAAAAGTAGTTCCTGATGTTGAGGTTATGTAGAACAAGTATCATAACAGCTTCTTTGGCAAGACTAGGCATACCTGTTATCTAATTTCTTTGCACAACAGGGAATGTGAATCCATACTCTTCAGACAGTGGCCCTTCTTGTATATTAATAAACATTCTTTCTAAGCTTGAAACAAAAAACTAGACTATTGGCCTCAGTCTCTAAAATGCAAAATTATTATAAAATGTATTTTGCCTAAGAATTAAAGCTATTGAGGCAAATAGGAAATTACTTAACATTTCTCATGAAGAACTATTAGGTATGTTCTTAGGTCTTCCAAAGTCAGGTCACATTTATTTTGTTAGTCTCTCAATATTTTAAATGATGCATCTTTTAAGTAGGTCATGTCCCTAGTTTAAGTTGTCTAACATTAAAAAATATCCCTTTTGAGTAGAAAATTTATTTTACATTGCAAGGAATTTTAATTTGAATGAATAAGTGAAAAGGAGAACTTATTTCAAAGCTTATATGTTTGAAATATTTATCTTGATGCTCAATTTATTATTATGTGCTTACTGGCCTTGGAGGAGAGTTCTCTACCTTGTCATAATAAATGTGAATAAAAACACCTAGAGCCTAATACATATGTTTATATATTTATATATACACACATGCACGCACATATGTATGTAAACACACACATGAAATCCCTTTTAAATTGTTCAAATACTTATGAAATGTTCTAAATTCTTATCTTTTAGAAACTGATGCTTATCTAATTTCTAAATGCAGTGACATTTTTATTTATTCAGTTCTTGACTTCTTTGACTCTTCAGTAGCATTTTAGGTATCTGACATTTTTTAACTTCATGGCTACTTGGGCATTGTACTACCATTTTTTCCCCTCTAGCTTTCTTAATATCTCAGATTGCCAACCAATTAAAATTCAACTCACTTTCTCTGACATTTGAATATACATTACCTATCACACTTACTCCTCTTTTACCAATTTTACTTCCCATTACTCCTCTATCCCATATGCCTATTTTGTAACCAAAATGAAATACTCATTTGTACTATTATGTGCCTTCAATTTCCTATTTCTACCACTTTGATTGTGAAAGTTAGTAAGCTCAGTAATATTTTTTTCTCTCATATCAATCTGATACCCTACCTGTCCTTTAAGGCCAGCTTACAATTGATGGCCCTGAAGCCTTTGATCAAAAGTAGAATTATCCTCTCTGTCCTCTGAACTCCTAAATATTCTACTATTTGTTACATTTTTTCTTGTTTTATAGATATGAGTTTGGGTCTTACTTTAGTTTTATGACTAGACTGCAAATTCCTTGAAAGATAAGAACATTTATTATGTATTCCTCATAGTGTCTCTCAGAATGCCTTGGATATAACAGGTACTCAATAAAAATTTAGTGAATAAATGAGTTGGTACATTACTACAAAAATTAACAAAATTTAAATTATTTATGTCTATGTGGAAAGGAGAGAAACAATAGTAGCATTTAGAGGATGTTTAGTATCGTTCTAATTATGATAAGCATCAATTTTGTTACATTGAAGCATATCCCTCCCCAGGTCCTCATTAGAAGTTACTAAATCAATTTTAAAATCTATGTTGTGCTCTATGTTGGACCAATTTTAGCTCTAGCTAATAATTTACTAAAATAAAGAAATTTTTTATGATATGTAATTCTGAAGAAAGAATACAAGCTATACCCAGTAATCCATTATTGAATTAAACGAGGTACAAAAGTACTCAATTGTTTATCCAAATCATATTCTCCATCTACCTCCCAATTTATCCCAGCTTACACTCTTTTCTCTTTCGTCATTTGTTGATTTCTAATATTAACATTTTAAAAAGAAAAACTTTTAATACTTGAATTAAATTAATCCACTGCCTATTTTTGTGCATGGCTTGAATTCACTTGTAAGATGCACAGTTCTGATAATATTTATAAACATGGGGAAATGAGTTTGTTTTCCAGGTTGCCTCTATAAAGCTATGGCAAAAAAAAAAAGAAAGAAAAAGAAAACAAAGACTGATTTAATTGCATTTGACTCCTTATGATTGCTCCATGAGAAAATGAACTAATATATTTGAATACCCCCTTGCTTATGGTGAACCAAAGTCATAGAGATGAAGTTTATTTTCAGTTTCTATCCAATTCTGTATTGCTCATATAAACCCACCACTTACAAATTTCCATTTTCTGACTGTTTAAATGATTTGATAAATCAAGTAAAAAAATCAAAGCAGACCTTCAGTAATAAAAGCAAAACTCAGAGACAACTAAAAAAATATATAATAACCTACATGAGAACAGTAATTAGTTTTACTTGAAGTATCACTATAGAAATGACATACAATTAATCAGAATGCATCAAAAGCTGAAACCTATTGATGCAGTGGATTTGAAAAGGTTTGTGTTCCTTAAAGGACAAAAAATAATTAATAGGTGATCTTAAATTAATTTGCCTGTGATAAATACTTGACATTTTAATTAGTAATTTCATTTAATATATAAAACAAAAAAAACCATCCCCAAACTATCTTTAATGTTAAATATTACTGTCAAAATTATACATGGGTTGGCCAAATCTTTCTTGCATCAGACTGCACTATACTCATTAAAAGGAAAATTTGCCTTTTCACCATCATGTAAAATGAACCAAGATTGTATAATCTCCATTAACAATTCTGGTTTATGGAAGGGAATGATGTGTAACTCTGTCAGGTTGGTAATGAGATGTGACTACTGCAATATTAGGGCATTCTATGAGACACACAGAGTTTGTGTTTTACCCATAGTCACTACATTTTATTATACTTTAACAAACAGCATAAATCTGTAGTAATTTTGTGATCCTGTAACTTAACTTTATTATGGTGTAAAAGATCTTGGTTTAAAGACCTGCTCCTTTACTTACCTTATATTTCATAATGAAAGTTAAGTTAGGGTGATTGTCAAGTTAGGGTGGTTATAGCCATTGCATTATGCAAGGTAGAATATATAAATTAATCACTTTAAGAATTTATTCAAGGCATATAGAATCTCAGAACAATTGAAAAAAAAACAGCTTTAAAGGCTATCTTTTCATATGTAGGGTTTACAAAAAAAATCTTTGAATTAAAAAAAAGAATAGCAGATGTTTGATTTGGTCAAGCACTATATTGCTCACTTTTCAATGGTTTCTTTTGGTACCTGTAGATAAGTCTTTATTATACTGATGTTGTAAGTTGGAAAGAAAAGTGTGGCTTCACATATTGTGAAACAAAAATGAGTTCTGTGAGATAACTGGAAAAATGTTTTCTATTTCATATTACAATAAAGTAGCAAATATTTTAAAAACAAAATGAAACATTGTTGAACAGAAATATTTTGCTAATTGGAAAGCATGAATTAATCACGAAAGAAAACTTATTTCATGTCATGCACATTTTTCTTTTGAGATAATCATATATGCAAGTAGTAAAAGGCATGCATTTTTATTTTATGATACATTAACACAATAACATGAAAATTTATAGCAAGCATTTATTAATTTTACAATTTCCCTGTTTCATTCAATGTCCAGGTGACTTTTATTAATTTTTTCTGCTTTATATTTTAAAGAAATTTCATATTAAATCTTACATGTTTCTGACATTGTTGTAATCAATACATTTCTATATTTTGAAAATGATTACTGTCAGATCGATGACCTCTTTTAACATAGTTTAGACAACCACAACAAGTATCATTTCATATATTTAATACTTTATCACATGAAAAATCAACAATTCAGTCCTCCTTAAGCTTTGTATAAATAATGCTACATAGTTGTATACTAGAAACATTTACATGTTTTGAAATCATGTAAACAAAACATCCAAGATATCTGACTGAATTTTTGGTATTTCATTGACCTCTTTTGTCAACAGGTAGACAGAGTCTTTAGGTGTTATTTAGCTTAATAAAATATTATATCATATTCATTATTCATAATTCTTCATTTTATCATTTAATTATCTGAAATGAACAAGTTACTCTGATAATAGCAGTATCTTTTTTTAATGGTTGTTGAAGAATCATCTTACCTTTCTCTAAGTCGACAACAATGTTAAAATGATGCTTACATAAAAATTCTGCAAAAATATTAAAAACTGTAGACATTTAATGCCATAAACTCTAGCTGATTTAATCAACTCATTCAAACAACAATTAAATGAAAGAGGAAAAATCAATCAAATGGACTCTGAGTAACTCAATTGACTGGTCAGTAAAATAAAAATGGTCAATCCAATGGCCCTCTATAGACCAAGAGAAATATAATTTTATTATTATATAAACTTTTCTAAAAGCAATAATTAAATGATTCTCTCAGATCCTATGAACTCTGAAGTTGCTTTCATGTCTAAGTTATAAGTTCTATGACTCTAACTATTTAAATTCAAGAGGAATGTCAAATTATCACTGGCTGATTAAGTCTCATTAACCTTTAAATATGGTTTTTGAATGACAAGACAGGAACTAATAAAATTGCAGAGAGTAAAATTCAACAGGGAAATACTATTAAGTTTAGGACTTATTAATTTAACAAAGCAAACGGAAGGAAATTGATCATGATCTTTCAAAGGTATAAACAAATTTTAGAGGGAAAATTTTTGAGTTAATTTCAATAACTAAAGTTCCACCTATGAATGTAAGGGACGACCATGTTTTATTTAATAGTAGCTATTTGATAATGACTTTATATAAGGAGACACCAGAACATATGCAAAGAAATCAAGGGGAAACCAGAACAGGAAGAGAAATATCAACAACAACAACAACAACAACAACAAAAGAACAAAAATAAAACATGCTTTCAAATCTACACACAATACAGACTCTCTCTTTACAAAAAATAAAATTAAAATAAATATACAAACAACACACCAAGAAAACAGGAAGAATAAGTCCTTGAAGAAGGACAATTAGACATGCAGAGAAATGAGGATCTGTGTTTTGATAGGAATGTAACAGCATGGAGCCTAGTTTACCTTCACTGTCTGACATAGCATGTTGGAAGTCATCCATGATGAATGCTATATCCCGATCATAGCCTCGAGTCCGTGACTCTTCTCTCATATGCTGCTGAACCTCAGGCAATGAGTGACTTGATCCAAACTGATCTCTGGTATCAGCAGATATTGGTGGCAGTGGTCCAGCTGCAGCTCTTGCCATTCCCATTGGCTGGCCAACGGGGCTCAAAGGACTTTCTTCTTCTGAGTTCTGAGCAACAATTGGTATTCTTCCTCTGCTCTGGCTAATAGGCAGACTTGTCGGTTTAGTTCTGCCAGAGGGTGTCACATGACTAAAAGAAACATCTAATGCTTCAGCCTCTTGAGCCTTCAGTCTTAAAGAAGAGCTTGATGAATCTCTCTTTATGGATAAATCAAGTCCATAGACAGAGGAGGGTCGAGAAGAAGGCCTCGATCTAGTGCCACTACTATAAGGCTTGTCTGCCTCATCCTGTAACGCTGACCGGATTGTGGAACCTAATGTGCCCAAGCCTGTTCCAAGGGATGAAGTAAGGGATGATCCTATGAATTTTTGTTGGTCTGTGATATTTTTCCTAAGGCCAAAAGTAATATCATCCTGAAGAAGTCTTGCCCTGGAGGAAATGCCTCCAACTGATGGAGAGCTAGAAGTCATATAACTTGAATAATCAGGTTCAAGGTCTCTACTTTCTTGAATTGGTGAAAATTTTGACATTTTGGGGTCAATTAGTGATTTTTTATGCTTTGCCTGCTTTTGATAAAGGATTGCTGCTGGAAGTTGTTTTGCTGCCTGTTTTTCAAGTGTCAATCTACTAATGCTATATTTCTCTGATTTGGGGAAATGCCTATAGCTAGTATCTGCATGGTAATAATGGGAAAGACCAGTAAGATGGTCTAAACTTTCAGCACCACGACGGAATTCCTGCTTGATCTGATGTTTCAGAAGTTTCAATTCATAGGGATCATCCATTGGGTCTTCATCTGCTTTTACGTAAGAATGCAGTCTGGAAGAAGTCTGTAAAGGGGCCAGAAAATCTGTAACTTCTTGAGTTCTGCGTGCCTCTGTTGTTTGAAGGAGGTGGTCAGTTTTTGTCAGATCCTTATCATGAAGGCTAAATGCAGTACTAAGGGCTGCTGTACCCTTAGTAAGCTCGCCAATATCATCAATTAATAGATAATTGCGTGGTGAGTGATGTTCTATATCTGCATAGAAAGAATCTGCCGATATGCTTGAAATTGGACTGCCTGCTATGCTGCTTCTTTCCTCTAAACCTATTCTTAAGTCTAAACTATTGTACTTACTACCAAGGTGGGAAACTGCATAAGTATTCTCGGTGGAAACCGGTGCTATCATCAGGGGTTGGTTTCGAATGACCTCATAATTAGATGTTATTTTAGGTTCCAAATACAAGGTAGACTGCCTTGGCTTTTGCTGTATTACCATCATCTGGGATGGGAGTTGATATGAAGGCTGTGGAGTTGGTGGAGGCTGTGTTTGTGGTGTGAAGGACATTGTCGCCACAGTTTGGAAAGTGGGCTGGGTCTGATAAGGGGAAACCTGCTGATGGTATAAAGGCTGCTGTTGGTAAGGAGACTGTTGGGTATACTGAGTTGGTGCTTGTGTAGGAAGAGCAGGGGAGGAGAACTGATACTGGGTGTAAGGACTTGTTGGTGGAACTAATTGAGATTCTGGCTGTGTTTGTGGTGGCATAAATTGGTTAAATTCAGTTTGGGGTGCAGTTCTTGGTCTTTCCAGACCATGCTGACTTTCTATTCGGGTTGGCCTAGTGCTACTTACTTCACTATCAGACATATAATCACGATCCTCAGCTACTCCCTGGAGGTAGGCTCTCTCTCTCTTTTCTCTTTCCTTTAAAAGGGCTTCTTTTCTTCTGTTGATTCCCATTTCCAAGTACCGTAACTTTGCATCGATCTCTTTTTCTTCCTCATCTAGTTCAGCTTGCTTCTTCCTGAGCTTTGCTGATTCCCTTTCCACAAGGTCGAGTTCTCTATCTATATCCTGGAGGATTTTGGCTCTTGCCATTGTATTAGTTCTGCAGATTCTTCTTCGGGAAACAGAACCCATGGTGCTGTATGCTGATGGGGTCCCTGAGGAACTTTCTTCAGGAGGTGGATTTGGTAGTGTCCTCTTTACTTTCTTCTGGGTACCAGAAGCTGTCATGGTCTGAGAACCTTTGGTCTGCAATTGAAAAGAAATGGGAATTGATCAGAAAACTGAAGAAAAAATTCATAACTGGCATTTAAAAAAATTCCCTTTCATTTATCTGACAGCTATGGCTATAATAATAAAATTCTTCATTCTTTATCTGGTTTCCTCATTCTACTTCATTTAACTCAATTTTCATCAAATGTAACTAATTGAAGCATAAAACTCCCTTTTTATGTCTTTGAGTATAGATATTCATCATTATATTATTTGCAATATAAAAATGTTATCATGTGGTTTATGTAGTTTTCATTTTTAAAAGGTGATATGATTATAAATATTTATATTATACAAATATTGTATATATATTAAATAACATTTAAATTGAAGCCAGATATATGTATTTGTCTTAAAAATTCAGGATGTTAAATATTGTTGTTAGCCATTCTAAAATTTAAATGATACTTGAGTGAAAATGCAAGTTCTTCACTCAAAATAGGTGTGAATTTGAAAAGGTGAAAATAAATTTAGAATGCTGCATTTAGTTTGAGCTCTCCTAGTAATAAGATCCTACTAAATGAATAGTTCAGAACATAAAAAAAAATGTTATAAGAGACTCCTTTATGAGAAATGAGTATTATAATAATAGCATCTCATATTTATTTGCCAATCTAGAATTTCAAAATGCTTTTCAATAATGTCATTTAATCTTCAGGACAACCCTCAGAGGCAGACAATATAGCAGTTATTATCCCCATTTTATAGATGAAGCATGTCTTGGAGATGGTAAATAATTTACCCAAGACCATACAATCAATAAGTGGAAGCAAACCTAGTAAGGAGCAGCTAGATTGGTGCAATGGATAGAACAGTGGGCTTGGAATCAGGAAAACTAATCTTTCTAAGTTTAAATCTGGCCTCAGATACCTGCCAGCTGTGTGACTGAGAATAAGTCACTTAACGCTGTTTGCTTTTAGTTTCCTCATCTGTAAAATGAGCTGAAGAAAGAAATGGAAAACCACTCCAGCAACTTTGCCAAGAAAACCTCTAATGGTCATGAAAAGTTAGAGATGACTGAACAATAATACTCAGAGTCTGACATCTGAGTCCCTAACTTTGCCACCTTGTTTTCTCATCTGATAAATCAATGGTTAGCTCTAATGTTTAGGAAACTTTACTTGGGAAGATATTCCTCTCCTAGTGGTTTTTATATTTGTACAGTGCTGCTACCATAAGAAACTTGAGTTGCCATATGTAAAACTTTTAATTAGGAATATTTGAAAATAGCAATATCAATTATTACTGAAATAGGAAAAGAAGAGGAAGACTAAACAATAAGGAAGAGAGTGAAGGGAGCTGGAAGAATAGCTAATTATAAACTGTAATATATGGTGACGATTTCATTTGAGAAACAAATGACCCTTAGACCAAATTCTATTTTCCAAAATTACTTAAGCCAACATTCCATAACAATGACTCAGCTACATACATTTGCAATTGAAAGAGTGAAGAGATGTTACTTATGATATGCCACCTGTAACTGTTAAAGTATTATACACAAGAGAGAGTGCTCAGTCTATGGGAATGAGGAATTTTCAAATGAAAGGAAAATCAGGAAAGGCAAGTCACACAAATGGGTGTACAAGCTGGAAATAAATTTACAGATCTAATAAGACAAATTCATAAATGATACACCTGAAATAATTCACAGATTACTTAAGAGTTAAAGATATATTTGTGACACATCCCTTACTTGTTTCCCTCTCTTTCTCTAATAAACTAACTGATTGAGCAGTCACTATATGCAATGGGATCACATTAGGCCTCATAAGGGACATAATGATAAAAAGAACATAATCTCTGACTCTTAGCCATTTGTAATCAAGGAATTATTACTGAGGATTAAGTGAGAGATGTTAAATACAAGCACACATAATACAATATCAGATGTCAACATGCATTTACTAAGCCCCTACCATATGCCAGGTATGTACTAAACACTAAGGGATATAAAGAATGGTTAAAAACAAAAACAGTCCCTGCCTTTAAGAAGTTCATAATCAAATTAGTGTTGCATAATATTAATATGTAACTATCCTCTTTCCCAAACGCAGACACATATATACACTCACAACAGAAGTAAATGCTAATCATAATGAAGTTGTTTCTGAGTATATGTGTTTAAGAAATGGATTATGCTGATCCAACCATTTTAGAGAGTAATTTGGAACTATGCCCAAAGGGCTATAAAAATGTGCATCTCCTTAGACCCAGCAATAGCACCCATAGGGTTGTATCCCAAAGAGATCATATAAATGGGAAAAGGACCCATATGTTCACAAATATTTATTGCAGTTCTTTTTGTGGTGGCAAAGAATTGGAAATTGAGGGGATACACATAAATTGAGGAATGGCTGAACAAGTTGTGCTATATGAATGTAATGGAATACTATTGTGCTATAAAAAATGATGAGTAGAAGTACTTCAGAAAAACCTGGAAGGACTTGTGTTGAGTGAAGTAGGCAAAACCAGGAGAACACTGTACATAGTAACAGCCACATTATGTGTTGACTAACTTTGAGAGACTTAGCTCTTCTCAGCAATGCAAAGATCTAAGACGTCTCCAAAAGACTCATGATGGAAAATGCTATCCACATCCAGAGAAAGAACTATGGAGTCTGAATGCAGATTGAAGCACTATTTGCTCTTTTTTTTCTTCTGTTTCATTTTGTTTCTTCTTTCTTGTGGTTCATCCTATTGGTTCTAATTCTTCTTTATAACATAACTGATATGAAAATTTGTTTAATAGGAATGCATATGTAGAGCCTATATCAGATAGCATGCCATCTTGGGGGGTGGAAATGGGGAGGGAGCGGGAGAATATTTAAAACTCAAAGCTAATGGAAGTGAATGTTGAAAACTAAAAATAAATAAATTAATAAAAAAGAAATGGATTATGAGTCATTTGAGGATCCTGGATTTTAATTGCCATTTAGAGGAATAATATTGAAAGGTGGGAGGAGGAAACCTATTTCAAAGAAATGGAGTACTATATTTAAGGAGAAGGGAAAACCAAATATAATCCATGGCAAAACCCTTGAGAATGGTACATATTATAACCTTCATTTTTCCTTTTTCTTGTTTCAGAGTAAAGAAAGATAACTCAGGTCCTCAAAGACTGGTCAACTGAGCTCAGTATCTTGGGAAACTGCTAACGCAAGTCATTGAACAATAAACCGCAATGATCATAGAGATGGGAAGTGAAAGGCAGAGGGTAGAAATCAATGTGGTTTTGTAAGGAGAAAATCATGACAACCCAGTTTAATTTTCTGCAGTGATAATGCAAAAGGCCATGCAGATAAGGAGAAAGTAATAGATGTAATCTAGCTGGCCTTTAGCAAGCCTTTTTATTCTGTCCTGTATGACATTCCCATCAACAAGTTAAGAAGATATGGTCTTAATCACATAAATGTTAAGTGGTTAGGGAATTCCTCAAGGGATTTCATTTTAAAAAACCCAGATTGTTATTCATGGTTCAGCATCAACATGGAAAGTCATATGGACTGGAGATCCTCAGGGATAAGTTATTTCTTTGGATTAATTTAATATCTCTTGATTTATGTGAATGATAGACTTATGTATTCTCATCAAGATTAATATTTAGTGAAAACTCATTATTTTGAGGCAATATAATCAATAACATAGGGAAATTAAAAATAAATAATCTTCTCTTAGAGATCTTATAATCCATGTATAGAGATAACCCAAACACACACATGAAATTCATTTAACACTTACTAGTAGAAACAGTAGTAGGAAGGGCACCTGACTAGATGTCCTAAGATCTGGGTTCTAACATTGGCTAAAAGCTGTAACCTTCACCTTTCTTGCACAAATTATATCATTTGCCTTGCTTTGAGCTACACTGTCTTAGAGTCGTCAAGGACCTCAGAGGCCATGTCGTCACACTAGTCCAAGAAAAATTCCTATTAAAATAAGCTTGACATCCAAAATAAACTAGTCATCCAAATTTTGCTTAAACACTTCTAATGGAGAATCCATTGTCTCCTAAAATTGCTGATTGCATTTTTTTGGGTAGCTTTAACTGTTAGAAAGCTTCTCCTCATATCTAGATGAAATTTATATATTTATATTTTATAAATTTGTACTCAAATAAATGTATATAAAATTATATAAATAAATTTGTATCTTATGTCTTTTCCATGGGTCTAAATATAACAAACAGAATAATTATTCCACATTATAACCCTTCAAATATTTGCAGATATCTGTTATTCCCTATACAAAATTTATCTTCAAGTAGCATGATTTTGATGCTCAACCTTAACCTCAACAAGTAGCCTTCCTTTGGATGTTCTATGTCTTATCAATGTTATTCTAAAAAAGTGGTGCTTAAAACTTAACACATTACTACATATGTGGTCTGACTAGGGGAGAATACAGAGGCACTATCACCTCCATCTTTCTGGGATATATACCTTTATTAATACTGGATTCTTTATGATCCTATCAATCTATTGATTTATATTGATTGGGCAGATCCCTAAAATATTCAACTCTTTTTGAAGATGAACTGCTATCTTATCATGCCTGCTCCATCTTTGTCTTATGAATGTAACCCATATTTCAGAATCAAAACTCTAGGTTTATGTAGACCAGGATGAACTAGAGATACTATTTTTGACCCATGCTTCCACTGAAATTTTTCTCTGTAAATATAAGAATTTAACTCACATTTATATAAAGAAAAAAATGCCTTGAGCTCTCATAGAAATACTCTAAGGCTTTATCCATTAATGACTGCAACAATAACTAACACTTATTTAACACTTGTAAAGTTTGCACATACTTTTTTTCCATTTGATTCTTCGAATTATCCTTTAAGATAGGAGTTACATTATACCAATTTTACAGGAAGTACCATTAAGTGACTTGCTCAGCATCACACAATTAGTAAGTGTTTGTGCTAGATTTCAGCTCTGATCTTTATGCCTCTAATCTCAGTTCTTTAGCCACTATACCACCTAGCTGAATACATAAAAGATTCAGATCTTGACCCATAATGGTCAAGCCATCTCCTATTCCCAGTCTGGTGGGCTTTAATTTCCCCAAAGTTCTATATAATTATCCAAATTTATAGTACTACCTTTGATTTAAAGTCCTAGTGTAGGGAATAAAACACTAAGGTGTTAAAGTGTCAAATAATCCTCCTTTTTGATTAGTCCTACCTCCCACCATGAACCTATACAGTCCTCCAGAATGTTATCACCATGAGGATAAGCCCATAAGGGGAAAGCAATAGGGTTATAGAGACTTCACCCCTTTACTATGACCTGTACCATCTCTATTCTTCATAGTACCAAGGACGGTCAAGGTCTGGGTTTGATTCTCTAATTCATAGCTTTGTTCCTCACAGCTCCTTAGCTGCAGATCCCACTTATTCAAGTAATTCTTCTATCATTTTACTACTATTGCTTAGCTCACATTACTGTATTCTCTTGGGTTGATCCAGGTTTAGCTATCCTTGGGTTTAAATAGTACCCTAAGGCATATGCTTGCATAGTTTATGTGGCTGTTTGCTGCACACAGTTCCCTGAAGGGAACCTGTGGCTGTGTTTGCTTTCTTCCAGTGAACAGTCTCTGTGTGTCTAATCTCCCAGCTCAATATAACTGTCTTTGTCTTTAGTGGGCATTTTAAATGCAAATTCAAAGGGTGAAGCCTGTGTATATGAAATGGTCATGAATCAATCAACCATCCTCAATTGGATACTAATGGAGCAAGTACATAAAGGTAAGGCACCCTGAAGGTTAGCGTTGCAACCCAATTCTGGATATTTCTTTGAATGTCTAGGAGATTTTAATAGTTTCTGTTGCTTGGCTTCCATAACTTTTAGAGCAATTTATAAAATCCTTTGAATGGCATCCTTACTAAACACGCATAATATTGGGAGATTAGTTGATGCAGAAAATGTGCTTACATATATGTGTGTATGTATGAATGTCATCATAGATTATTTCTTTTAACCTCTTCTAATCTCTACTGTACTATACTGTTACTCATTGTGCGATATGTGTATATAAATGGAGTTCAAAAAGTCTTACAGTGTTAACCTATTAAAGCTTACATAGCTATAACAACACATTATATGTGTTTATGCTTATACTCATTCAAAACATGTATGCATACATATATAGTATTTCTTTATCCATAGAGCTGAATATACTAGTATAAATGGGTTATACTTGTTCTCAAAAAATGTTTTATTTTTCTAAGAGACACTGGTAAACTAGAGTAAAATGGATGGCCCCTACTGAAAAAAAATCACTAAAATATCTGGTAAAAAAGTAAAAAATGACCAGCAATAATAAGGAGACAGAAGAAAGAGGGAAACTATTTTCTACATGAAGGGTCAGACATTGCCATTTCCTTAACTAGTCAAAAGTCATGAGATTGAATCAAAGTTTAGGACTGAAGATGAAAAGCACCAGCAAAGGATTATCATCACTAGAAGCATGACCTTGCTTTACTGATCAATAGTAGATATCTTTATCAGTGACTAGCAGTGAATCATGATTGTCTTGGAAAAGTAATCACCCTCTAGCACTGAATGCCTATAGAACTAGTAAAAGGAAAAGATAGAAGCCTCAATGTAAAGGTAATTAGTGGTTATAAAACCAGAATTTTAAGGTGTTTATGCAAAGTCAAGTGATAGAAGTATAGCCTAAATTTCTACTCAATTAAAAATACATAAATGACACTCAGTATTTCAGCAGTGACATTACTAAGCTTCAAGCTTTCCCTTCCTTGGCCTCTTGTCCATAGTTTTCTTCCCTGAAATCAGTTTGCTCTGAGTTGGGCAGTCAAGCAGAAAACTAGTTTCTTCCTCACTACAGGTGCCAGACTGAGAAACTCATTGTTTTCTCACTCTCCAGAAGGCCCCCAAGAGATAGTCTTTTTTATAACCACAAAAACTTGTCAAGTATTTAAAATTGATTATTGAAGAATTTTAAAAGTTTACTTTTCTTCATTTAGTTATTTGTTTGTAATGAATCAAATCAGATAGTCATATTTCCAATGAGAAAGGTTGAAATAGGGCCAAACACTGTATATCTATAAGCTATTTTAATTTTATCCCACTGAAGTGATTAAAATCTGAGAAAATATAGCCACTCTCTTGATTGGCACTTTCTTTGCCTCAGATATTACGTATATATAAATAAGATTCCTTGAGAAAACCTATCCTACCCCTTGTAAAATTTTGGGGACTTCTGATGAATATTACATCTAAAATATATCAGTCCAGATAATTTTCCCCATAAAGGTTTATTATAAAAATAGGTTTAATCCAGAAGGATTCCATAGCTACAGCTGATTCTAATGATATGCAAAATTCTCCAAAGAGAGAATTTCTGTCATAACCAATATCATGGTTCTCTCTTCCTAAAACAAAAGGGACCTTATATTATCAAACAAAAGATATAAAAGTCTTTCTATCTATTCCTCAAGATAAACTTTTAGTTCTTAGAACTGGCTGAAAGATAACGGAAATACCTAAAATTGAAGTGAGAAATCACAATATTCTTTAGAGCATTGTTCTCAATCTTTTTGGCCTCAGCACACCCCTTTGTACTCTCAAAAATAAGAACCGCTCAAAGAGTTTTGTTTATACTGATTTTACACATACATACACACAGTGATATTTATTGTATTGGAAATGAAAATTTTTGACCTTGTAATTCCCTAAAAATTGTTTTCTCCACCTTTTTGACATTTAAATTGTTCTATCTCTGATTTTGGGAATCAATCAGATATCTGTCTCAATTTTATTACAGCAAAAAATATGGAGAATCAATCAGAACCAAAGATGATGTTATAAAATGATGACTTTAATCAGGGTCCAAAAGAAGTGATTTAAAAGTTCAACATTAAAAATTCTAAAGCTTGGGGGCAGCTAGGTGGTGCGGTGGATAGAGCTCTGGTCTTGGAGTCAGGAGGACCTAAGTTCCTATCTGACCTTAGACACTTGACACTAGCTGTGTGTCCCTGGGCAAGTCACTTAACCGTGATTATCTCACCCCCTCCCCCCAAAAAAGTTCAAAAGCTGAGAACTTAGGAAGCATAGTTGTTTATGGTCAAAAAATGGATTCATCAAATAGAACACTTAAATGCCACAGTCAAGTAATCCATTCTATTTAATAGCTACCAATGTCTCACTGTGGTAGGCAGATTAGAAAGAGTTCAGAAACACAGAATACTAGTGTAATTAAAAATCATTTAACCCAACCCCTCATTTTACAAAGTAAGGGTTGAATGTTTTTGCTGTTCTTCAGTTGTTTCAGGCATGTCTAACTCTTCATGCCTCCGTTTGAAGTTTTCTTGGCAAAGATACTGCAGTAGTTTGCCATTTCCTTCTCCAGCTCATTTTACAGATGAGAATACTGAGGCAAACAGGATTAAGTGACTTGCCTTGGGTCACATAGCTAGTAAGTGTCTGAGAACAGATTTGAACTCAAGAAGATTAGTCTGGCTGAGTCCAGATCTGGTGCTCAATCTACTGCTTCACTTAGCAAGGGAACTTGCGACCTTGAGTCTTCAAGTGGCCCCCTAAATCCTCAAGTATGGCCCTTTGATTGAATCCAAACTTCACGGTATAATTCCCCTTAATAAAAGGATTTGTTCTGTAAAACTTAGACTCTGTCAAAAGGCCACACCCAAGGACCTAGAGGGCCACAGGTTCCCCATTCCTGGCCTAGCTCCTCTAAAGACTGAATAAAACAATAGGGAAAAAAAGACTGAATGTAACAATAGAAAAAAAAAAGATGAGAGGAAATGAGAACCTGTACCATGAAAACATAAAAGGGAAAATGAAAGGAGAGAAGGTAGAACATGGTGAGGGTCTTTCTACTTCCTGGGGCTCCCAAATGTGGAGTTATTTTAAACCTTCCTTTTGCTTCTCCTCTCCAATTAGTCATTTAGTATTCTAAATTGGGTTTCTGTAATATTAAATTAGTTTCTTTTCTAGATCTAAAGTTCTTTCCTTAGTCTAGCTCCTCAATCACTTCATATGTGACTGAATCCAACAACATTCTAGATGCTATTCCTGTTCTATTATATGTGTGATAGCCAGATAAATCTGTTTGAAATCCTTTACATGCCACTTTCCTTTTCAAGAACTTCCAGTGGTTTTCAAATGACCTCATACGCAGTCCAAAGTGCTTAATGCCTTTCTATAAAACTGGATGTTCAAGAAACTTGTTAAAAATCTGCATTCTATAGGTTCTAAACTTCATTTGTTTTGCATCTCTCAGCATGTACTTTACAACTTAAGCTAAATAAATGTGTTCACTATTCCTCTACATACCTGATTCATTCTTAATTCTCACCTTTGTACATTCTATTCTCCACTGTACTAATCTTAACCTTCTATTATTTATGGTCATTTCCTTCCTTAAAAATGCAATGTTAACAATCTTTCTGATTCTTCAATTACTTATTGATTTATTTTACTAATTTCCTAACACCTTATTTGTTATTTGTGCTCAATTATTTAACACTAATTTACATATCCCTTTGCAAGAGCCTCAAATCTATTTCATGTATATATCCTATATCTCAGTTTAGAACATAAATATCTGGTGGGAATCTAATCTTAGTATAACACTTTGTCTATGAATGACACTTAATAAATATCTTGGATGGACTTTGAGGAAGCTGGATATAACAACTCAATTCTGAACCCTAAAAAATATTAACTTAGGGCTGTTGATGCTTCAATTTGTATTTCTTCTAGCATGTATGAAAATATTTCATTTAGGTGTGTCAGTGTTTGTTTTTTCTTTGTGTTTTTGGAATGGAGAAAAGAAGCCGAGGAAAAGCAATCTCCTGAAACTCAAAGTGAAGGATATTGCTAGAGTCCTCCAATTGAAATTATCAATACATTTTAAATGCCAAATACTATAAATTCCATTAAAGTTATATAACATTGCAAATATAATGTAAAATTATCCAAACATAAGAATTGTGAAGTTTTTCATTTAAAAGGTATTTTTTGTCCTGTCATATCTAATGAAATGTTAGTATGGGATGTTACTCAACATCCAGATAAAACATCATTATGTAGAATTCAGTACACCACAAGAGTATTCTGCTTGCATTCTCCCACATATTATTTGTCCTGAGATTCAATGACATAATATATATTATGATATATAAAACCAAATATAGGGCCTGGGAGATCATTGAGTACTTGCTGGATCATCTGGCCTGAGCCCATTAATTGTGGGTGGTCCCCTCAGTTCTGTTCTAATCATTCTTCCCTTCTTCCTCTACATGATTTCACTTTATGACCTCATCAGCTCTCATAGCTTCAATTATCATCTCTAGGTAGATGTTTTTCATGTTTATTTAACCATTCCTGAACAGTTTTGTATCTCCAGTTGCATTTACCATGAATATCTTAAACTCAACATATCCCAAACAGAACTGATTATCTTTCCCTTCAAATCTAAATCCCTTCTCTTCCAAAATCCTTATTATATTCCAGGACATCATCATACTTCCAGTCATCTACACTCATAACCTCAGTGTCATCCTTGACTCCCCACACTACTTCCTCCCCTTTCCACATCTAAGTCCTATCTATTCTACCTGCATAATGTCTCTTGTATAGAATCCCTTCTTTTCTCCAAAACTGGCTGCCACCACACCTCAGGTCCTCATTGTCTAATACCTGGATAATTAATAATAGTCGAATGATTAGTCTCCCCAATTCAAGTTTTTCCTCACTCAAATCCATCCTCCACTTAGATACCAAAGCTCTCTTGTTAAAATGATGGTCTGACTATGTATTCAATGAACTCCAGTGGCTTCCTATAACCCAGGATAAAATATAAAATCCTCTCTTTAGCTTTAAAGTCCTTCATAACCTAACCCTTCCTAACTTTCCAGTATTCTTATATCTTTTGTTGTTGTCATTCAGTCATTTCAGTTGCATCTAACTCTTTGTGACCCCACTTGGGGTTTTCTTTGCAAAGATGCTGGAGTGGTTTGCCATTTCCATATTGCTGGAGTGGTTTGCCATTTCCATATTTAGCTCATTTTTACAGATGAGGAACTGAGGCAAACAGGGTTGAGTGACTTGCCTCATGGTTACACAGCTTGTAAGTACTGAAGATTTGAACTGAAGAAGATGAGTCTTTCTGACTTCAGGCTCAGCACTCTATCCACTTAGCTTCCCTATATTTTATTTCCTTCTAAATACTCTATGATCTAGATTCAGTGGCCTTCTCTCTGTTCCTTGAATATAATACTGTATCACCCATGTCCAACTCTGTATTTTCACTGACTGCCCCCCCCCCTTTCCTGGAAAGTTCTCTCCTCTCATATCTGCCTTGTGGCTGCCCTGGTTCAATTCAAGTCTCAGCTAAAATCTCACTTTCTACAGGACAACTTTCCTGATCTCTTTTAATTCTAGGACTTTCTCTATTGATGATTTCCAGTTAATCCTATAAATAACTCATCTGAATAGTTATTTGCTTTTGACTCCCCCATTAGAATGAGATCTCCTTGAGGACAGGAATTGTTTTTCTGTATCCCCAGAATTTAGTAGAGGATCTGGAAAATAATATGTCCTTAATTAATGCTTGATGATTAATGACTGACTGATTACAAACTCCTCATTTTCTAGATGTGGAAATGGAGGCACAAAGCAAATGAACAACTTGTCAGAGTTTGAGCTAAGATTATCAGACCCCAAATTCATTGACCTTTTTATTCCACCACACTCCTCCTCATTTATCTTTAAACTATATTAAAACCACTAAAAAGTTAAAGGATTATTTTAATCCTCAAAATCAACATCATAAAACTCTAATTTACTGTGTAAATCCCTGGGTCAGATCTTCGGAATAAGAGATAAACTGTGTTAAACAAATATGTTTACACAAAAACTTTTAAAATGACAGTGTTACATATTTTAAAAGTATCAGATTTACTTAGAATTTAAATATCTACATCTTTTTCATTACAAATGAATTCTTAATGCAGGATATTATCTTTTTAATTTTCTTGAAACACTGCATTTTTTTCTATTTTAACTGTGTTCCAAACTTTTTATTTGTTTGCTTGTTCTTTAATCTTGATAGGTATCTTATTTTTTAAAATTTCCACAGGATATAATCAAAGAATCTAGTACTATATAATTTCTTAAGAAAATATCTGCAGACAACTGCAGGAAATGTACCATTTATTATTAACCTCAGGTAATTGAAAATATTGGATTTGGAGCTACTGAATTACTTCCTTTTCAATTTGTTTTCCCAAAGCGAAACCTTAAGACTACATTGAAAATTTGCTATGTACTTTTTTTGGACATAATTTCCCCATATGAATGTGTCAGAATATACAAACATAAGGCAGAGTCAACAGGATGTTAGGGTTGTAATCAGAAAAGTGAGATATGAATCTGGTCCCTACCAGTTTCTGGCTATGTGGCCTTTAGCACTTTGAACTTCAATTTCTATTATAAAATGGTGATAATAATATCTTTAGTATGTACTTTACAGTTTTC
Organism: Vombatus ursinus; assembly: GCF_900497805.2. Lineage (NCBI taxonomy): Eukaryota > Metazoa > Chordata > Mammalia > Diprotodontia > Vombatidae > Vombatus > Vombatus ursinus. The sequence goes on from NW_020954608.1 coordinate 21,323,638, forward strand.
TTATGAGGCTTAAAGGAGATATTGTATAGACAATCTTGGCAAACCTAAAAGAGCTACATAAATATTATTATTATTACTTAAGTTATATTTTAAGAGTTACATAAAGGTAAATTTAATATAATAATGGATTTTGTGAGCTGAAAGGATCTTCCAGATCATCCATTCCCATCTCCTCATTTTCTATGAGAGGCAACTAAACCACAAAAAGGTTAAATTTCTTTCCCCAAAGTTAAAGAAGCCAAGTGTAGAATCTGAGTTTCTTGATTACCAATTTGGCTCTAACAGTATGCTGTGCCTTTATTTTGTGAAAAATATGGAATTAGGTGCAAACTAGCAAAATATCCTTTAATTTTCATAATAGACATCTTAATTTACCTTTACATGGAGTAGCATTATTTAGTGCTTACATACTTCTTAGTATTTCATTGACTCATTCAACAATAGTCATCCTGTGTTTTTCAAGGCAAACCTTTGCTAGGCACTATGGGGAATACAACGATAAAATCAGTCATAGTTTTGCCCAAGAAGAGGATACAATCTGGTAGAATAGATATGTACACAAATAAATATATACAAAGTAGAGTATGCTAAGTGGAATAAGATGTGCAAACAAAATGTTATGCAAATTCAGAAGCAGAAATCAGTTCTAGTTGGAGGGAACAAGGAAAGCAAGGAAAGAGAGTGAGGATCCCTGGCAGGGCACCCTAGAGGGAAAGAAGGAAATGTCAGGACAGTGTCAGACCAGCAAAATGAACTATAAAATTAAGTAGTATCAGACCTTAAAGTATATTATGAAGTGAGAGCATTATTGAAGCACAAAATGGATAGTTTTTATTACTTTAAATTAAATTTTCTTGTATAAATAAAATATAGGCAGCCAAGAATAGAAGTGATGCAGAAAATTTGGGGAAAATTTTCATAGACAATCTCTCAGATAGGATGTGATTGGGTTGGAATGTTGCTGTGGTGATGATAAGATGCATGATAAGCTGGTTGATTTAGAAAAAGACTTGGACTTTTGAAGGAAGATGCTATCCACCTTCAGAGAAACAGATGACAAATGGAAATAAGCATGGAATGGTCTTACATATATGTGTGTGAGTATGTATACATATACATACTCATACATATATATGGGTATGTTTACAGATATCTATGTGTGTATATATCTATATCTATATATGCATGTATGTATTCATCTGCACTTAATTGTAGCCTTCTTTAGGGTAAGGGCGAGAGGAGAAAAAATAAAGTAAAAGATAAATAGCAGAGAACAAAAGAAAGCTTATAAGGTAGCAAAGAAAAGCTGGGCAAAAACAATGTGTAGTATTTATTATATAGACTTTCTTGAAATGGAAATTTATTGTTTTATATTGAATCCTGTCTTATGTTCTGCTGTGTACATGATAATGTTTTTTTTTCTTTTTTCTTTTTAAAAATAAATATTTTTTTTCAAAAAAAAAAAAACCTTGAATATAAGCCTTTACACTTATTTGTTAAAATTTGGTTTTGCTTGTTTTGGTCCCTGGTTCTAGTCTGTTGAAATATTTAGCTCTTAGTTTTCTAGTATTACAATAAATGAATCTGCAGTAAATGGCTGCATTCAAGTTATTGGTAAGATGGCAAGAACACTGAATAGAACAGTATTAAGAATAGAGCTATTATTGAATGAATTAGACATTATGCATATGTGTATATAAATACATATATATGTATATACATATATTCCTTAGTATTCTATAGTTTACATTCTAGATTAAGGGTAATTAATCCCTCTGACTATACCCTAGATGTTAAAATGGAAATTGATTTTGATCTAAGAGGTCATTACACTTACATATTCTATCAGATTGCACTCAATATGTTATTTAGGTGACCTGTAAAAAGACTGAAGAGAAATATCTTTATTAGGACCTTTATTATTAGGACCTTTATTAGGAAGCATTCTTCCCATTTTAATATCCATTAATCTAATTTAGAACTCTGACCTTTACTGACTAGCTCTGTTTAGCTTCTACCTTTCCTTATCAAGGTCCCTCTAAGGTATAGTCTGTCAAATCTACACAGAAATGTTATACATTATATAAAGATTATATCAATCACTTATAATGTGTTGGATATCTGCAGCATCAAAAACACAAAGAAAGCAGGTGAGAAAAAGAGAAATAGAAAATATCTCAGTGATCCTTATTTGTATCATTAGTTGAATAAATACTTTCAGTTGAACAATGTATAAATCCTTATTACACAATGTCAGGAAAGCAATGAGAAAGCTGTCTAGTCAGGTCCTGAAATCTACGGTGGTGTCTATTGTAATATACTAAGCTTGTACAAAGACGACGCTATTGACCCACTGTTACTGAGTCTGTGCTTTGGGTTATTATCTAAGAAGTGAAGATGGATTTCATAGGATAATAAATTTAGTGTTGGAAGTCACCTCGAGAGATGATCTATTCTAACTCCCTCATTTTGGGAATGAGGAACCTACGACCCAGAGAAGAGGAGGCTCAAAGTCACAGAATTAATATGTCAGTGAGTAGAACTGGAACTTTGACTCCAAATCTAGTGTTCTTTCCATTATACTATGCTGTCTCCCTCATTTTCTTCTTAACTCAAAGGTCTTCTCTTACCTCTGTTCCATCAAAACAAACTCTAGACTTCCCTTAAGGCCCAGATTAGGACTCAAATTTTTCAACAATACTAACTCTACTTCTATTTTGTTTTAAATTTCATCTGAGTTCTCTTAGTACTTGTGTATTAGTAGATTCTTAAACTATCCCATCTCAATTACTTATGTGATATATCTAGGTCTCAGTGGAAATAAACAGTCCCCTGAAGTGGTCACATTGTATTCAAATTCACACTATTTGAAGTTATCATTATGTAAAATACGGTCATTGGTTCCAACCCAATAGAAATACGCAGTGCCAGCTCCAATAATGTGACCACCTCTAGGGGATTTATTATTTGAACTAATCAGGACTTAGTTGTACCTTCCAAATTTTTCTTTTGCCTATATCACATTGGTGTATCATGTCTTCTTTTATGGATTTTTAATTCTTTACTAAGGTAAGAATCATCTCCTCTCTACTACAGGGGAAAAATAGTAGTACAGATTCTTACATCCACATATTCTCACTCAGTATCTTTATCTTTGAAACACATTGAAAAGTCAACTGGCCAAGATCAGAAGTAATGTATGTGGTTATTGAAAAAAGAAAACCTAATTGGCTTATATAGGAATGAATCCTATGATCTTAGGTTCATTACTGTTCTAATAAGCCACAGGGTACCACATATCTAGTTATAATTTGCCAGCTGGCTTCATGATATGATGGAAAGGGCACTTTTCTAAGTGTCAGAATACTTCAGTTTGATTCATCAAACATTTAATTAAACAATTAAATTTAATATATATTTAATAGTATATAATATGTACCATATACCATATAACTATAATATATATTATATACATAATATAATATATTATACTATAACATATAAGATAATATTATAATATGTAATATAATATTATATATAATATATAATTATATAATTAAATTAAATAAATAAAATTAATGAACCATTAATTAGGGGCAAGCAGGGTTTGAGATTTGTGAGGGGCGGGGTGGGAAAGAACACTTTTAAAGTGTTTTTTTATATGTCAGACATTCTGCTAAGTTCTTTACAAATATTACCTGATTTGATCCTCACAACAACCCTGCAAGGTAGGGCTTATTCTGATAGTCATTTTACAGTTGAGGAAACTGAGGCAGACAGAGGTTAAATGACTTGCCCAGGATCACACAGTTAGTAAGTATCTGAGGCTGGGTCCATTATACCACCTAGGTCTTGTCATGCAAAGAAGACAACAATTAATTCCTTTTCTAAATAATATTTACATAGTGCTTTAAGATTTACATACATTTTATCATTTAAGCCTCCCAATACCCCTGTGAGTTAGGGAATGTAAGTATTGTTTACGGCTCTTTTGTAGATAAGAAACTAAGGCAAAGAGGGGATAAGTGTTGAATGTGTGTAGACTACTACTCCTTGGGAAATTTTGCAGGATCATCATCATCCATCTCCTAACCCCTAAGTGCAGGTGTCTCCCCAGGTTATGCCCAGGCCCTTCTTTTCTTTTTATGGGTAGCTCTCCCTTGATCTTACCTGCTCTCAGGAATCCAGATATAATCTCTACACAAATGACTCCTAATTTTATATATCCAGCCCTGTCTCCAGTCAACACCAGTCTCATATCTCCAACTTCTTGCTGGACAACACCACTGGGTTATCTTTCTGAAACCTCAAGTTCAGCAGTATAAAATGATTTATTTTCCCCACAAATCTCTCTTATTCATGCTGTTGTTGATGATGATTATGTTTAGTAGCATCCTCTTAATCAAAAAGGTTCAAAATATCAAAGCAGTCTTTGATTCTTCACTCACCTTTATCTGCAACAAGCTATTAATTTTGTGCATTGTACCTGATACCATATTTTGCATATATCTCCTTTTCTCCAATCAAATGGCAACAACCCTAGATCTGAAATCCATATCCATTTGCCTGGGCTATTTTAATAGTTTCCTAATTATTCTCCTCACCTGAAGTCTTTCCCCTCTCCAAATCATCTTATAACAGTTGCCAAAAATATTCTGAAAACAGAATTCTAATCACACCATCATCCTGCTCAAAGATTTCCTATGCCTCTTTTGCCTCTATTATAAAATCCATATTATGACACCTGGTGTTTATGGTCTTCTGCAAGCTGGTACCAGACTAGTTACTGAGCATTCTTTCATTAGTCCTTTTCATATTGTTCCCTAAACTTGACATGTAATTTCCTGAATCCATGCATTTATATAAACCTTTCTGAAATTATTTCCAATTTATTCAGTGCATACCTTGTTTGTACATAGTTGTTTGCATGTTGCCTCCTCCATGAAATTATGAACTCATTGGGGACAGAGCCTGTGTTTGTCTTTCTTAGAATCCTTAGGGCCTACCACACTGCCTTGACCATAATGGTTGCTTAATAAATGCTCGTTGACTCTACCATCTAGATTCCCTGCAATGCACTTCCTTCTCAATACTATCTTTCAGAATCCTTATCTTTCAAAACTTAGCTCAGGTGACATGAACTTTGTGAAGCCAATTGTGCCAGACAAATGTGTTTTCTTGCAGCTCAAATCTTTTTATGGAAAATTGTGTGGGAACCTCCTTTTCCTCCAACGTTCTCTATGTTGTATTATATATAACAGGGTTCTCTTAAGGACTTTTGCATCATGGACCCCCTAGGACTCTGATGAAGCCTATGGACTCCCCCAAATAATGTTTTTAAAGGTATAAAACTAAGTTAAGGATTACAAAGAAAACTACATTGAAATATAGCTATCAAATACTGAAAAAGAAAAAAAAGTTAATGGATTCTTTGCTGCATCTTCCATCCTGGTCACACCTACTAGTTGCTGGTATATCCCAAGGCTCTGTCCTAGGTCCTTTTCTCTTCTCCCTCTATACTATTTCAATTGATTATCTCATCAGAGACCATGGTTTAAATTATAATCTTTAGGTTGATGATTCTCAGATCTACTTATCCAACCCTAACTTCTCTCCTAATCCTCCAAACTCACATCTCCAACTGCTTATTGGACACTTTGAACTAGATGTAATGGAGATAATATTTTAAATGCAATGAGTAGGGGCAGCTAGGGGTTATGGTGCATAGAACACTGGCTCTGGATCAGAAGAACTTGAGTTCAAATCCAGCCTCAGACAATTACTAGTTATATGAACCTAGGCAAGTCATTTAATTCCAATTGCCTGCAAAAAAAAAAAAAGGAACAAAAACCCTCAATGACCAAAAGCACACTCATTATCTTTCCCAGGTAGGTGGTCTAATTTGGAAAATTTAGGTTCAAAGACTTACTCACTGTATGTTCTTGGGCATGTCACCAAACCTCTGTCTTACTTAACTTTCTTCATCAGTAAAAGGGGGATAAAATATCACCGACACTTCAGCATTGTTGTGAAACTCAAATGAGATAATATTTATAAAGTGTTTAGCACATAGCCTGGCTCATAGTAGGTGCTATATAAATGTTCACTCCTTTCTTTTCTTCTTCCCTTCCTCTAATGCAGACTAAATTCACAAGTAAGTATGCATACTATTTTCCCCTCTGAGAGCCCTATTGGTAAACATTTACCAGCACACTCCTGAATTACTATAGAAACTATATTGAAAATTCAGTACCTGAAAGTTCAGTGCCTGAACTCAGCAGCAATACAATAATAGGGAAAGAAGTCATCAGCAGACTGAAGGCCTTGTGATTGTACACTAATGATAATAATAACAATAACTATCACATGGAACAACAGCAACAACAATAACTTTGGGAACCTGAAAAGGTTTCCAAAGTGTTTTCCATCTATTACCTTATCTCAGCCTCACAATGCCCATGGGACGACTAACCAAGACAGAGATCACATGGGATAACATGGACAATTTTGATTATGTAAGTCAAAACATTTTGGCAAAAACAAATTTAATGTAATTAAAAATAGAAATAAAAAAAGGTAACTGGAAAAAACCTTTACAACGAATTTATTATATTTATTATAGATAAAAATCTAATATCCAACAACTATAAAGAATTGATTCAAATTTCCAAGACTGAAAGCCATTCTCTAATAGAGTGTCAAAGAATATAAACAGGCAGTTTTCAAAGGAAGAAACCTAAATTAACAACAACCATAAGAAAAAATGGTCTAAATCAATAATATTGAGAAAAAAGCAATTAAAGCTACTTTGAAGTTTCACCTCATATTCATCAGACTGGAAAGATGACAAAAAAGGAAAATTACAAATATTGGAGGAACCAGGGGAAAATAGATGGGCTGTTGGTGGATTTGTGAATTAGTATAATCTTTTTCGAAAACAATTTGGAACTGTGCTCCCAAAAGTTACTATACTTTACAGACCTCTTGATCTATATATAACTGTACTAGGTTTCTATCTAAAACATATCAAATAAGGAGGTAAAGGACCTATATTTACAAAAAACATTTATAGGATCTCTTTTAGTGGTAGCCCAAAATTGGAAACTAAGGCGGTGACCTCCTATTGGTGAATGGCTAAACAAACTGTGGAATGTGAATGTAATGGAATATTATCATGCCATAAGAAATGACAAAATAGAATATCACAGAACTAGCATTTCTCTAACATAGCTTCTGTCCTTCCCCAGTGCAAATGAAAAACAAAAGAAAAAATAAAAAAAATAAGGCTCTCAATACATTTATGCATAGTCCTGTAATACAAATTCTCACATTGGCTATCTCCCAAAATATGTCTCTTTCTACATTTTAAGTGCTTATGTTTTGATATGTTTTAAACAGGATATAGTGTGCAGATTAATTAAAAAAAATAATGGCACTAAGCTGATTGCTTTGGATTCCCCTGGCACAAGGAGATAAAAGCAGTTGTGCTGTATTTCTGCCCTGCAAAAGCTACATTTGGTTGGTATATTTAAAGAAAAGAAATGTTGGTGGATATAAGAGGGGCCATAACTCTTTTTTTCCTTATGATAGAAATGGTTTATCAGTTAAAAGAGGAGCTGATCTAAGTTAGCCTTCAAGGAACAGATAAGGGCATTTCTATTCTATATGGGTACACTAAAGAGACTACTCTTATGTGGCCTTTTCTATGTTTTTCTCCAGTACATTGACCCAAAGGCAAGGCAGTCCTATGGATTATTTAGGATCATCTGTGTCTTGCCTGACTAATGCCTAATGATTCTACTCTCCACCCCCATATATCATGTATCATGCTTAGACCTCGAATTAATCCTGCCAGAGGGGTTCTATCCATTAAAAGTATGAATCAGTTATGCATATTAACCCAAATAGAATCCAGGCAATACATCTAGATAACATGTTTCACTATATTCCCCTAGGGATGTATCTGAAAGCCCCAGGAATAAGATAGGCTAACCATATACCAATTTCTTTTCTAGTCCATAATATTTTGATTCAAATATTTGTTATATTGGATTATAATGTGTCATTAATTTCATGTTTGGATATGCCAAATAAAATTCCATTTAGCAAAAGAAAGGATTAGAAGCCAACACATCTCACCAGTTGTCAATTAAATCCACAGCTTCACTCATACAACTGAGGCAAGGTATAATGATCACTTGGTACCTACACTGCCACGTGACTAAGCTTAAATGCTTCAGTTGTGGTGACTGTCTTAACAGCTAGTTTGATCATTCCAGGTGATTCAACATCAAGGACTGGTGGGTTGATGAACATGATAGAAAGAATTGTTGGACTGAAAATGAGTGGAGAGGGTGTGACTTTGCAGCCTCCATGCCAGTGGGGCCCAATACACCTCAATGCATTGGAAACATCATCAAGTGGGAAACTCTTGAAAGGAATTCCCTGTCTAGGCAATTCTACTGTATGTAGTAGACAGGAATAGTGATGATACAATTATTGCCTAGTTCCAAGTGTATCCTCAGACCCTCCTGGAAGGAACCAAAACAGGAAAATGAGCAGGAAATAACAAGAATTGACTGATATACCTGAAGAAGAGTGGATAGAAGATGGATCAAGAAGCATCAGCCTTCATGAGGTCACCACACAAAACAATATTTTTTTTAAATAGGAACAGAAAACACATTAGAGATTAGTAGGACAGCTATAATAGAAGGCATTCTAGACAGTGGGAAACAATGTAGTAGACTTAGAGCATCCACTAGAGTTCCATATTGAGAAGTGGATAATCAGTCTTTGTTTAAAGTGAGTGATCCCTAGTATTGTAAGTAGCATTACGCATTCTGAGAAACCATGAGACTTGAGACAACTATTATTACTCTCTTTTCTAATATTTTAAAAACATTTTATTCTAACACAAAATATTTTTTGTTACCAAAAAATAAAAAATCAAGAAGCCCTATTTGTTCTTATATTCATTTCTGAAAATATCCCTAAAGATGCCCTTCAGAAAAGCATGATACTGAAGATGTTCTTTCTGTGTAGTTGTAGTAAAAGTAAGACAGGATTTATGAAGTTAAGACTACTAAAAAGGCTATCATGACACTGCATTTTTATAGCTAGTTTATGTATATAGATATAGATACTTATATATGTATATTTATATTGAGTATATATGTTCAGATATATAATTTGATGTGGTAGAACCAATATTGCTTTACTTCCCCATGTCTCCCTTCTGAGTTTAATTCTATTCTCTCCTGTGTACTTAAAAATGTTTTACTGTATTATCTTATATATAATTTTATATGATAGGCGTAAGATTGTGTGTCATGTATACATGGGACTAGTAAGAAAAAGAGATAAGGCTGTTGTGAGTTGTAGGAATAGCAATGACCCAGGAAAGGCTTCATCTGAGAATAGGCAGCTAGCTACCCAAACTATCCTCTATAACAAAAGTGTCAAACTCATCAGCCCACAAAACTTAACTCTCATGTGCATCCAGAACCTAATTAAAATGTAACTGGGAAATGTTTAATAAAATAAATAAAAACAGAATATAACATTTGTAGGTGGTGGTCAGTTATTTCAGTTGTATCTGACTCTTCATGATCCCATTTGGGGTTTTCTTGGCAAAGATCCTGGAGTGGTTTGCCATTTCCTTCTCCAGCTCATTTTACAGAGGAGGAAATTGAGGAAAACAGGATTAAGTGACTTGCTCAGGGTCACACAGCTTCCAAGTACCCCAGGCCAAATTTGAATTTAGGAAGATGAGGCTTCCTTACTCCAGGCCTAGCACTCTATCCTCTGTGTCACCTAGCTGCCCACAATACAATACAGACAAAGCTGATTTGTGGTTTTCTAAGTCAACACGAGTCCTGCTGGGATCCATTTCTATATGATTTTGCTCTACAGAGAGCCAGAATCAAATAGCAAAACTGGTATCATCACACTAAAAAGAAGAGAGGAGAAAAGGGTTTGATAAAATCCTTTACTCATCCTCAAGAGAATCACCTAGGTGCCTATCTTTCCTTCAAAGGTAAATGCTTAATAGCAGACTCATCCCATCCCCAGACTTAGTTAACTTTGAGAAAGAAGGCCTAAGAAATGAATGAAATTAATCCCTGGAACAAACAATCTGAGCACTTCTGAGTGATACAGTATCTGCTTTAGGTACAAGTAATGAGGTTTCTCACAGTCACTCACTTTGTGCTTGAATACCTTAAAAATATTAACTCCTGATCTTTAGAATACTGTCTTTTGTACATTCCGAAGGTACAGGTATTGACAGTAATTCAGCCTAACAGAGCAATTTAACTGTGCCTTTTCCAGAAAACATAGTGAAAGATAAAGGGCTATTTGCACAACAAAAATACGTATTGTTGATTTTATTTTCTACATACACATATACTACCAACTGACTGTGGCTTTTCTTTTTCCTTCAAAGGTTGTGTATCGGTTGACAGAAAATTGAAAAGTGAAATATTCAGTTCATTTATTTCCTCTAAGACCCACAATCAACATGCTTGCAATCAAGCTACATTGTCATTCATACCAGATAACTTTTAGGTCATTGGGAAAATTCTATTTAACTGTATTTTCATTCTCTTAGATATATCTTCCCTTTTTCTGTCAGCTTCTGAAGACTGACAAATCATCTTCTGTCTTCATTTCTCTTTGATGAAGCGGCCTTAGATTTCTTTCAGTGTTCCTTTTCCTTGGGTTTTAACTAGCCATTTGGGGTTAAGCATTTTCCCTTTAGCACTTCTGAAGTAAGGCTCTGAACTGAATCATTGAGGAGTCATTATGCACCCCTCTGGGCTATGACCTCAGCACCTCCTTGCAGCAGACAGCTCCCTAGCAAGTCCAATATGCTTAGTTCTAGTCCTTACTTTCACAAAAGAGAGTCATTTATTAGGTTGTTAATTAAACACCTAGGGAACACTTCCTTATCTTCTTAGGGCCTCAGCCTTTTTAATTGAAGCCTTAACACCTTTGCCTTTTGAAATCTATCCCAGGCTTTTTTAATTTTCTAGTCTGATAACTTTTATAACTTTTTCTTTTTTTTGCATTCAGTACTTTCTAAGGGATCTAGAATTTTGAAATAGGGCTGCCCTTAAGCAACATTATAAAATAATTTGACTTTGGAGACCTCTATCTCCCCAACTGCCCCTCAGGCTGCCCCATTCCAGCCAGCAGAAAGTTGGATTCTTCCTAGGGGTATATGCATTTTTGTTTTAATGTTTTTTGGGGAAAGGGGGAGGCAATCAGGGTTAAGTGAATTGCTCAGGTTCACACAGCTAGTAAGTGTCCAAGGCCTCATTTGAACTTAGGTCCACCTGACTCCAAGGCCAGTGCTCCATCCACTGCACCACTTAGTTGCCCTGGTATTTGTGTTTTTTATAGATAACTCAAGAAAAAACTTGCTTTCCAAATTTAAAGGAATGAAGTGTTAATGTTGGAACCCTACTACAACCATTCAAATTCCATAAGCTAGAAAGCCATCAATGTCATTTACCCTTCCTATTAAATTCAGCAAACATTTATTAAATCTCTACTCTGTCCAAAGCATCATTCTGTCCACATGATAGGGACTATAAAGACAAAACCCAAACAATCCCTGCTCTCAGGGAATTTATATTCTACTGAGTAGAAGTTACAAAATATATACAACTTAGTTATATAAAAAGCAAGTATAAAGTAATTTCAATAACTAAACCCACAGAAATTTTAAAAAAAGCTTCAATTGGACATTTTTATATTCAGTCCTATCTGACTCTTTGTGACCCTGTGAATCATAATACCAATGCTATCTATGGGGTTTTCTTGGCAAAGATATTGGAGTAGTTTGCCATTTCCTTCTCCAGTGGATTAAGGCAAATAGGCCAGGGTTACACAGCTAGTGTTAGAGGTCAAATTTGAACTCAGGTCTTCCTGACTGCAGGCCCAGGGCTCTATCCACTGAGATGTCTAGCTGCCCCTCAAGTAGGAAAAGTTAAGATTAAACATTTGTTACTGTCATGTTCTAAGCTAGTTATTGGAGAAAAAAAGATTAAATTAGAGACTGTATTTTATTTTATATTATGTATGCTCATGTCCAATCTCCTACTCCATAAAGCATTGAGAATTGTGGGCATGTCTTACAGATCTATTATATTCGCCACTCATAGCCCTTAGCATAGTTCCTCTGCACATAGCTGATGCTTAATAAATGTTCACTGAATTGAATTAACTAGTTACAAGTGATTTTGAATTAATACAACTAAATATTTGTTCACATGAAGACAAAAATGTAAGGGCTAAATTATCAATTATTTTTGTTTTAATATACCAGAAATGTAATCTTGCAAAATGCTGAAATATAATAAGATGCAAAATTAAATAAAAACATATGCCTCACCATATGCGATATGATATGCATATACTCTACAAATATCCCTCTTTCAAAATGTGTTTCTCCATTTTGAAAGAAATCCAGCAAATGAATCCTCAAATTTCTGAATAAAGATTAAAATGCAAAAGTAATTATTTGCCCAGTAGGTTTACATTTCAAAATCAGGGAGAAAAGCTAGTTCCATGCTGTTATTTTGACACTTCAATGACCTTTGATTTTCTAAGATCTTCAAGAGTTACTATGGATGAAAAATTAAGTGATGATCCTTTCTGAATTGAACTAGGCTGATCTCTGTTAGATAATCACAGTCATATTTCACCAGGCCAGTACCTGAACTGGCATAGTGTTCCAGGACCCAGGGTCAAAAATTCCAAGCCACGATGAGACATCAAAAGAGGTCCCATGTAGACACAATTTTTAAAAATGTTATGTATATGATAGGTGCTGGTAAGCATTATAATATCCACTTCACACTTGACCAGCACAAAAATTTTATTCAGAAAGTGGCAACAAAGTTTTCTATACATTCTAGAATGGAAGTTAACATTGTAAAATGGAAATCAAGATGGATTTGGTGTTATCACCCAACATTTTGACTTTGAACAGTGGTACTTGCTATCTGTATAACCTCGGATAAATCACTTATTTTCTCTGGATCTTGGTCTGTCTCTCTGTCTCTCTGTCTCTCTCTCTCTCTCTGTGTTTTAAATACTAAAACAAAGAGTTTGGACAGATCTTTCCCTTCCAAATTTCCCTTTTTATTTAATATTTTGAATATATTTCTATTGTTTGCTGTGACAGAATGTAAGCGTTTTGAGGAAAAGGATTATTTCATTTTTGCTTTTGAATCCTTGGTACCTAGTACAGTGAATGACATATACTGTAGTAAGCACTTAATATGAATACTTGTTGATTGATTTAAGGTAGTTACTCATTTCTAAATTCTAAGATCCTAAGGTTATGCCTGTGGACCACAAGTTCTTACAGGTTCTATTAAACTGGGATGGTTTTAAGTGGGATCTTCATGACAGACTGAATCTATTGTCAAATAACAAGATTAAACAATAATAAACATCACTGGAAGGTTGCAGTAGTAGACAGTAGTTCTATTAATGTCTACAAATTGAATTGAAAGATCCAGATCCTCTGCAACATCTCTTCCATAACTCCCCCTTCTTTCCTCTGACACTGCCACCAGTCTGATGCAGGCTCTCATCACCTCAGGCCTAGACTACTGTAATAACCTTCAGGTGGATCTGCCTGCCTCAAGTCTCTCCCAACTCAATCGATCATCCACTCAGCCAACAAAATGATTTTCCTAAAGCTTAGGTGCCACTATGTCACTATCCTACCCAGTAAACTTCAGTGGCTACCTATTACCTCCAGGATGAATTACAAAATGTTCTGTCTGACCCTCAAAGCTCTTCATAACTTCTCTTCCTCCTACCTTTCTGGTCTTATATCTTATTCCCAAAACTCACTCTTCAACACTCTTGACTATTACACAAACAAGACACTCCATTTCTCAGTTACATGTATTTTCTCTGGCTGCCCCCCATGCCTGGAATGATGCTTTAAATCCCAACTAAAATTTCATCTTTTACATAAGGTTCTCATAACCCCTCTTAATTCTAGTGCCTCCCCTCTGTTAATTATTTCCTATTTACCCTTTATAAAACTTGCTTTATTTGGATTTGTTTATTAGATTATAAGCTCCTTGAGGCTGGGGTGTGTCTTTTGCCTCTTTTTGTAAATCCAGTGCTTAGAACAATGCCCAGGACATTGTAGATGCTTAAAAAATGTTTATTGATTGATATATTTATAAAATTAGGAACTCTGTGCTTCTTACTCATAGATGATTTATCAGGATGATGTACCCCGAAAAATTTAGCATACTTTATGAAGATAGGAGATGGATATTTCATAAGCAGACATAATTTCAATAGTATAGAGACATTCATTTCAAAAATATGCTTGACAACAAAGAAGCCTCCAAATTTAAAGAATATGTATTTAAAACAACTAAGATAAAACAGTTGCTAACATAATGTAAATATTCTGGAAGCATTTGAATAAATGAGCAAAGGTTTCAAAGAATGGTATTTCAGAAAAATAGAAAAAGAAAAATAATCAGATGGTGAAGAGGAATTCCAGGGTAATGCCCAAAGCTCCTATTTTTAATAAAGGGGAAATGAAGTGAAAATTAACCTACATAATTTTTAATATAAAAATAGTTTATTAGGATTAGCTTTGATAATCTGGAGTAATAATAGATAAGAATAAAGGTATTCTCTTCCAAGAAAATGACTGAAAAAAAAAGACAAACCTAACAATTAAAATGGCAAATGCAAATGGCTAAACTCTTCAATAAAATGTAAAATAATTACAGATTGAATTAAAAAGCAAAATCCAGTAACATGCTGCTTACAGGAAACATTTCATTTTTTAAAAATATAAATAGATTAAAAATAAAAAATTTGGGCTAAAATGCCAGATGATGAAAACCAGCCATAACATTCCATTGCATTCACATACCATAATTTATTTAGTTATTTCCTGATTGCTGTGAACATATTTTGTTTCTAGTTTCTTGCTACCATTAATACATTCATCTAGAACTCAGATGTAAGGAGTTAGGCATTGGACTTGGCAAATACTACACATAACATGAAGAAGAAAATTTATTTATTTCAAAAAGAGAGGACTAATTATTGATGCAGGTATCATTTCAGAATGAAATTTAGTCAAATCATCAAGGTTTGAGCAAAGGTCAAATACCAAAGGTCAATTTAAATTAAAGAATGGAAATAAAATGAAGATACAGAAAACAATTAAAAATAACCTACATTACATATATAAAGACACTATTGATTCCAAAAATGCAAAATTGATAAAAAGAAAGACACTGATTCTGTCCCCATTTCTTAGAGAAATTTAATTGATGGAAAGGGCCAAAGATCCCTTAAACCACCTCAACTAACACTTTACTCAGTAAACAGACATGGAAGCCAATGGGAACATCAATTTAGAGTACAAGCTCATTTGAAAAACATTATCCATAAGTCAACAAGCATTTATTAAGTTCCTACTATGTGACAGGCATTATGCTAAAAGCCAGAGTTAGAATAAAAGACAAAAAGAGTCCTTGCTCTCAAGGAATTCATAATGTAATGAGGTAAACAAAATGTAAAACCTCTAATATAAAAGGAATTGGGAGAAACTTCTATAGAAGGTGGGATAATGGAAGAAAATGCCTAAAATATCTGAGAATTTACCCAACATATCACAGGTGACTGACAGAAAAAATGTTAGTATTGTTAATATCAAATGGAATATTTCCTTCTCTGTCAAAAAGCCATCCTGACAGTAAGAGAAGTCCCTCCCTCTACAGAATTGCAAGCATTCCTGCTTTTAAGGTACTTTATTTTCAACTATGGGACTGGATACCACCCTGGGAATTTAACCTGTTTTTATACTGTAAACAAAATCTTGAGCTAGTAGTGGTGATGGAAAGTGACTCAAGTGTCTTTGGACTTTCTCATTAAGGTTTGGGGCAAGTTGGATCCTGAAGGGTTAAAAACAACCAGAATGAAATAGGTTTTCTTGCTTAGATTGCCAAAGGCAGCTGGAACCTCATGACCAGGTCTCCCTACTCATATGACCCCAACCCTTTTTTTCCTCCTGAATGTATAAAAACCTTTCTGTAAGTTTTCTTGGTGGACATCCATGAACTTAGACACATGGGTGCCCCAGGCTCCTGACCCTCTTTATCTCAATTAAAAACTCATTTTCTTCTATATTTTGATTTATTTTGAGTTTGATTTATTTCAGGACTCCACACAGCCCATTTCAATACAAGTACAAACTCTCTTTTCAGAAATAATGGGAGACAAATACTGGTGAGATCTTTATTACTGATGACAATACCACCTAAATCATGAGTTTTCTTGCCTTCAGGTCTCTCCTCCAGTCAATTCACCCTTCACAGAGCTGCCAAAGTGATATTATATGGGTATGATCATATCACTCCCCTGCTCAATAAATTCTAGGGGTTTCTCTAGAATCAAATACAAATGATTTTGTTGAACATTTATGGTTTTTTTTTTCTAGGCAATTGCGGTTAAGTGACTTGCCCAGGGTCACACAGCTAGTAAGTGTCAAGGGCTTGGTTTGAGGCCAGATTTGAACTCAGGTCCTCCTGACTTCAGGGCCGGTGCTCTATCCACTGTGCCACCTAGCTGCCCCTTTGTTTAACATTTAAAACACTTCACAACCATTGTTCAAACCTAACTTTCAAAAGTTTAATACACATTGTTTTCCTTCATACATTTTATAGTTCAAATAAATTGACTTTTTTTTCCTATTCCTCATATATGCCATTTCCAGACAAAGTTTTATGGTCCCAGGGACCTTCAGGAACTGGGGTACAAAAGTGAGAGGCCATGACAGAGGCTTCTAGTCAACTAGATCATGGAGTAAGGACAAATCGAATTCAAACTTAGTTACTTACTAGCTGTGTGACCCTGGGAATATCATTTTATCTCTTTGTGCCACAGTTTCCTCATCTGTAAAATTAGGAGCTTGGACTCAATGACTCAATGGCTTTGAAGGTTCCTTCTACCTCTAAATCTATGATCCTATGAGTTATAATGCAGGAAGAGCTGTGTATCCTAATGAGACAGAAAAACTAGAGAAACTAGAGTACTACCCCTCCTGGGAAGAGATGTTACCCAAGGCAAAGAAAAATTTTTCTCCACAAAAAAATTCTAGTAATGCCTGAGGAGCATTACCATGATGCTATATTATACAGAATTAAGAAATCATAAAGGTAAGGAATGAAGAAAGGTGCTTCTTCTTGTGAGCAGCACTTGAGTCTGCATAGAGCCCACTAAGAATCTCTAAGAGGCAATATCTACCAAAAGCCCAGGCTAGTATATGGCTGTAAATGACTGAGACCATATAGGTCTTTGGTACCAACTGATTTTTTATTAGTGACTTTCATTTTTCATGAGTTCTATTGTGAATTCGATGTGTTTGCTTCACCTTGTAAATACATTTTGCTTTCCATCATTGAATGTTTTGAACTATTTGTTCACAAATGTAGTTGGTAACAATTCATGTTTGATTCATGGTGGATTCATGCTCTGAGGCTCTCAGAATTTTGGGGTGAAGGCAATAATTCAGAGGTGTTGAGATAAACACATAATATACCTAATCACCCACGTCATGTGACAATCTCACACTTATCAAGAATAACTTGAAAAAGACAAGAAACACCTCTTCTTTTCACTAAGAAATATTCTTAGCTTCCTGCTTAGTCAAAAGAGGGTCTTTTGAGTGGTAAGCATGTGAAATAACAGACATTTAAAATCACTAAAATCTTCAAGATGATGGAGAGTAGAGCAAGAGGAGGAGTAAAAGGGCTCAATAGAAGGAAATTTAGCCAGAAGCTACTCATTTTTCCATTTGTGTCTTATTTAAACTTGTAGTGTTGAAATAGCAAAATCTTTGTTCTTTCCAACCATCTAATGCTGATTGCTTCTCCATGGACAAAATTGTCTTTAGTTCTGTGTTATATTAAAATAATGTGCTTAATTTAAATGTCTCCTTTTCACAGTGAAGGAAATCTTGGGATAATGAAAGGAATATGAGTTCAATATGAAGGATAAGATTTAAATAATTCAAATACCTGTCTCCCAGATTCCTAATAAAATGTATATCCAATGAAATTAAATAATATATCTTTCTTTCTCATTTTTACCTTTAATTGCTTTGCTTTCAGGTGACAGAGAGGTTATATTATACTGGTTCAATCCCTAAGTGTTGGAATAACACTGTTTTCAGAGGAAATAACTAAAATGACCCATAAAGTTAGAATGTAACAGCTAGAATGGTTCTGGAAAATTCATCTGTGTTAGATGACTCTAATACCAAAATGACCT
Source organism: Vombatus ursinus (assembly GCF_900497805.2). Classification (NCBI taxonomy): domain Eukaryota; kingdom Metazoa; phylum Chordata; class Mammalia; order Diprotodontia; family Vombatidae; genus Vombatus; species Vombatus ursinus. Next base: position 21,341,974 of record NW_020954608.1, read on the forward strand.
TTAATTTAACTGACGTAAAATGGAAACGTCCAGTTATGTTATTTTGGACAAAGAACAAGGGAATCATGATTTTCAAAGAATGATAGAAATCATGTATCTCAGTCTTATTTTACAGAGGAGAAAAATGAAGCCCAAAGTTACACAGATGAGGGTAAAATTGAGGCTATTCTGTTTAATTAAACCTTTTTCAAATGTGTTAGATGTGTTCAAGGATACAAATTCAAAAATAGAAGCAGTCCCTGCCTTCAATGAGCTTACTGAACCAAGGTCACCTGATTCCCAGACAAGTGTGAGCTGGGAAATGTTTAATAACTGGTTCTCTGAAAAAAATACACTTTTAATTAATGAAATTTTTAACATTTTTCCATAACCTTATTAAGTCTAGGACAGAGATGTCAAGCCAATGGTTGAAGGCTGAACACTCCAAAGTGTGGTGTGAAAAAGATTAAAATGGAATTGGAAAATATTTGACTAAAAATAAAAATGCAATAGATAGTGTTAATATATAGTTTTCTAAGTCAATCTGCAGCCACCATGAATCCTTATAGGTTTGTTTTTCCAAGTCAATATACAGCCAGATGCATTTGTGGCCTCTGTTTCTATTTGTGTTTGACACCAGTAGTCTAAACAATCAGCAGAATACTAAATTGAGCCCCAATTAGTAGTGTTTGTTGATTTCTAAGGTGTAAATATCCAAAGTGAAAATTTACCAAGCACAAGCTGGTAAGAGCTGGGTATAGCATACCCTTGCTCCCAGGCTAATATTTTGTCTACTACAGAATAATGGCTTGATTTCCAGACAGGTTAAGTTTGAGGTAACAGGAGGATGAGGAAGTAAGGATACCCATTCAACCCTTGAAAAGTACTCAGGAGAAAACCTTAGGGAAGGTCTATATTTAAGGCTATGGAAAAAGGAAAAGGAACTTGAAGGGGGGAAAAGATTAAAGGATTTTACAAAGAAGAGAACAGGATAGTATAACGTCAAAAATAAAGGAGGAAAATTTTAATGAGAGGTTGGTCAAAAGTCACAAAGAAGTTGAGGAAGATAAGGACTTATAAAAAGGTGGCAGCATGGTGTAGTTAAAGGAGAGATAGATTTGGACTAAAAGATTCTGCCTCTCAATACTGCTTCTGCCAATTATTCCTTCTAGACTATAAGCAAGTCACTTTACCTGTGTGGGCCTCAGTTTCCCCATCTTTAAAGCTAAGCAATTGGCCTAGAGGGCATCCAAGGTTCCTCCCAACTCAAAATCTATAATCCTATTTAAAATATAATGGAAAACCAGAAGAAGGGAATATAATAATTTAGGAGAATTAGAGAGGAATTATCTCTTCTATTTCATAAACCTAATTTAAGGGTGATGCATTTATAAAAAATTATATAAAAGTGATGACTGAATCCTACTAGGAACTATAGGAAATATAAATCTATTTATATGAATTATGATGCTCCCTTTTGTATATGTACTCTTCTTGACTCTTTGAAAGAGTCAATAGGAATGAAGACTTAACTAGAGATAAAGGGACTATATGACATATAAAGCTCAATGCAGCAAAATAATATTTTTATTCATTTAATTATTCTAGAGTAAGATGCTCAGTATCTGACTTTTATACTTCTAAATACAACTATCACTATCATTTTAAGAAATACATTTTTCTTTTCAGTGTTGAGTTCTGCCTATTCATAAGCCCCTAGATGTGCAATTAGGTGTGTAATTAAATGCTATTTCAAATGGATAATTAGCATTGCATGAATTCATTTATAGTTTAGTAGCTCTTTATTCTGAAAGCACATTTTTAAAGTGACCACTTACAGAAACAGCTCAGATTACATTCAGGAAAGGATGGACTGTTGTGATTATTTGACAAGGTAGCTTTCTGTACATACTGCAGAACAATATTGTTCCTTTCTGTTACGTTGAAGAAATTTGTATACATTTACTCTTGTGAAAAGGAAACTATTTTGTAGTCATTTTGAAATAATATCTCTAACTCTGTCTGCAATTAGTTTTATTTAGTGACTTGTATAGTGATTTTAGCATGAGGTTCAGAGAAGCAATGAAATTAGCCTTTGCTTGGGGATGAATCCCTGAGGTTCAAGTTGAGACAAGTCACAAAGTAGGATAATTAAATGTTTTGCCCCATTTAGATTTTATGTAACCAATTTCTGGTTGAAAGAGAAAAGAATAGGTGAGTCATATTCTGCTATTCTGACTTGTTTATAGAGCAAAATTTGCAAAGTGGAACTCTTGAAAAGAAGTTTTTATAGTCCCATCATATATGATTTACCTGGATTTGACTTAAAACATAGTTTTACTTATCTTTAATTCTTCTTTTTCATGTTTTTTTTTAATTTTATTTCTCTCAACATAGAAATCATAAAATTTCTCATAATGGGGTGCTTTATCCAGTTTTTAATCTAAATACATCTTGGATTTGTTTTGATATTAGGGATGGGTAGCTCTTTCACAAATTTACTTTTTAAAAATTCACATAAGGATCTTCTGTAACAGTGACAATCTTTTTTACCTTTTCTTTTTGTATCAGAGAACCCTGTGGTATTATAATAAAGCCTAAAGATCTTTTATCAGATTTGTTTGTTTTAAATCACAACTGAAGGAATACTAATTTTCAGTTAGAGGTTAATGAAAATAAAGATGTAATTTTCCCCCCCATCCAAGTTCACAGATCCCCTAAAATCCCCTAAAAAAAAGGAAGAACAGTTGTTAATCCATCTCTTTTGAATATCTCTCCATATAATAAAAATCTGTCATTTAGATTTCTCTTCTCCAGATAATATAATCTTAAATCATTTAGCTGGTCTACTTAGAACTCACTTTATAACTCCAAAACCATTTCTGTTGCTTTTCACTGGACTCTTTGCGAAGTCAGGGGCTGTGTTCTCACTAAATGTTAGTATCTAGTAGAATGATGCCCCTAATAATTGTCTGTAGCATTTAATTGAACTCTCCACATTACTGAAGGTACACCAGAGTATCCAAGTACATTTTGTTAAATTGTGGGATCAGATTAACAGTAACAGAAGCACAAGAGAGTACAGAAGGAGCATCTGTGAAGAGAGCTGGGTTCTTGGTTCTGAAGTATGATGTTAACCAAATCACTTAATCTCTTTATTTCTCTTCTTCCTCAACAACAAAATAGGGAAAATGTCCTACCCACCTCACAAACATATTAAGTAAATGAAAATTTTTTAGTGCTGCAGAGGGCCATGACAATTCTGACTCTAGACCAGGTGAGTGACATTTTAGGCTACATTGCACATACTTGAATTAAAATGTCTTTGAGAGTAGGGAGTCACACTGAGAGAGTTTCAAGAAAATAAGAAACCACATAGGCATTTAATAAAAGTTTTTGATACTGATGAAAATTAAGTGTAAGTCTTTATATGTGTGTGTTCAGAAATAATATCTCACATTCACATAGAGCTTTTTACAAAGTATTTTGCCTGCATTACCTTATTTAATACTCACAATCTCCTTGTGAGATTAGGATCATGAGGATTATTACCATTTTATGAAAAATAGCAAATAAGTGATAATATCAGAAATTATTTGAATATATGTACACATATATGTATGTATAGGTATATCCTTGCTTATTTCAAGTTACTTATAATACTAAATTTATACTAAAGTGACATAAATTGCTTAATTTCTAAATTTGTGTCACCTTAGTTATAACCACAAAAACTATTTTAGAAAAAAAGACCTATCATTGAAACTTAGATTTTTGTTGTTCAGTCATTTTGAGTTGTGTCTACTCCTTGTGAACCCATTGGGGGTTTTCTTGGTAGAGATATTGGAATGATTTGCTGTTTCCTTCTCCAGCTCATTTTACAGATGAGGAAACTAAAGCAAATAGGATTAAGTGACTTGCCCAGGGTCACACAACTAGAGTCTCAGGCCAGATTTGAACTACAGAAAATGAGTCTTCCTGACTCCAGGCCCAGCTCTCTATCCACTCTATCTACTGTGTCACTGTAGTTCTATCCACTGCACCACCTAGCTGCCGCAGTATAACTCAGCCTTACTATCATTTAAGATCAATTTTAAATACCACAAGGTCATCAAGTCCTCTTTCCTGAGAGCAGTGCCCTAGGGTCCAGTGCTACTCTTGCTCTTATAATGGTAGTCCAGTATGAATTTGAATAATGGTTCCAGAGAGACAATGCAATAGGGAAGCAAATGATTTGGTACAGAAATGAACACATTCATAACAGAGCTGAAGATTAATTCGAAGTCATCATTTTATTCTTTCTTTTTAAGCTTTTACCTCACATCAGTAATAATCAATGTCTTCCTAGATCATTGCTCCTCTTAATTAAATTGATAGCACTCATTATTCAGAGCTACATTTCAGGTATAAGTCTCACTGAATTTTAGGAGCATAAATCCGCTTCTTCTACTTAGTCACTGGTAATTTTGTCTTCCTATATTTTTTTTCCCCATAGATGACTGGAAAGGATAATATGCATACATGGCCTGATTCCTGTTCCAGGCAGCATATATAGTTTCTTTTGAAATTAAGCCTTGAAATATTGATCATAAAGATATATGAGAATTAAGTACTAAAAATAAAATTAATGAGATCGACTTATAAAAACTATGCTTATCAGTCACTTGTAATGTCTTCATATACAACTGTAAGGGCAAAAATACAATTGCTATTCTGATAGCACATCTTTTTAAGACACAATATATACAGACCACTCAATCCATTCCATTAATTTCTATAAGAATTTTTAAATCAGGTAATTAAGCACCTAGATCAATTCCTATCAACACCACTGATGGAATGTAAGAGAGAACTGTATCATTTTATTTTTCTGCATATAAAGCTAATTATAATTTGCCACTCCCTAACTCACAATTAATAGCTGTAGCTGACAGGAACATATATGAACATTCTAATTACTAACAGTCTTAATGCAAGTATGTTGCAAACTATATAATTAAATCATAAATGAAAACTTTGCATTTTCATTTAAGGTAGTATGATGAAGTTACAGGAAACAAATGTTAATTGTTAATTAGGAATTAGAAAAGAAGTAACTGGCTAGTGAGACAGGAAGTTAAGTAATATCATTAAGAAGCTTATTTTTACCAAAGATAGTTATTTAAGGTTGTTTACATTGAAAAGAAAATAAATAATGTAACAATCTCCCTAAATCCACCAAATTTTACATTTTCCTAGTGAATATTTTCTATCAAAGTCACTTTTACACCGTACAATTATATTTTGAACCTTTTAAAAAAATTCCTCTAAGAAGTGACAGATGTATTAAGTCTCAATTTAGGACAAGGAAATTGTCAGAAATAAACAATGAAGAGCTCCAAAAATCTTAACACTAGTCACCAAAACATTAATCAGTGAAGCAAAAAATATATTTCTAATAATAGCTCATGAATAGCAGCTGGTTTGTAATGGAGGCCTGACAGGCATTAAATCCAGCATAAATGTATTTTGGTGATGATTTTTATTTGAAAAAAAAAAAGCAAAAAAATTCAGCTTTCAAAGATGAGGCAGTATGTCTTTATTATGTAATGGCCAATTCACTGGTAAAAGGGGCAAACCAATGTTAATAATTCTTTGAATGAAGTACATTTTAATGTAAAAACAATAATTGTAAAATCATTTCTACAAAAGGAGAAAGCATAATTAATGTGGCCAAATGCTAGCTATTTAGACAGTTCTGATACAAAAATTATTCTATGCTAATAAGTAATTCATAAATTAAGATGTGTTTTTTTTAAAGGATAAAGAAATTTTTTAATGAATACGTTGCTTTTATCCTTGGTCTCTATCCTAAAGGGTATATGTTTTGTTTGTCTTCTTGCCTGGTTCTTTGTGTCATAATTGCACATTGGTCTTCTGTTTAAAGGAAAAGATAATGAGGCCCAAGATATACCCCCTCTGTTCAACGTACATTAGAAAGACAGGATGAAATACACAATTCAAGAAGACAAGAAAAATATTTTTAAGAACTCAAACAAATTTGAATTAGTAACAAGGGACAGTGGGGCAGGGGAAGCAAAAAAGAGGAGATAGAAAACTAACTTTCTCTGCAGAGTGAAGAGAGCCTAGGGCATAAAGCAAAAAATGAATGATTCATAAGTTTTTATATGTAACTAAGATGTGATCTTAGCTATAAGAAGACATGAATCCTGCTCGGGTTAAGAGAACCCTGAGTTGCAGCACTGCATGAGGGGAAAAGGAGTTTAGGAGAGTTTGCTAGACGCACTTCAAGAAAGGATCATAAGCCAGTCAATGGGAAAACTTTTCAATAGCTAATAGGAGCTGGAGACATATAGGGAAGCTGGGCCTCACAATGTGCCTTGACTTCTAGCACTTGCAGTCCCAGAGAAAGAACTCCTCTTGATGAGATTGCTCTCTGTCTTCTGGTTTGACCTAAGATCTGATCTTTCTTCCAGCCAAAAAGCTCATTTATGCATCTCTTCTTTGGGTATATTCTAATAGATATAACGTGTCTGATTTCTGTTGTCTGCTTTCTTTAATAAGGAGCTACTTGTCATGGTCTTTCGTGCAATCACTGTTTGGTGAGAAGAAGATAACCTAAGGGCTACCCTCCCACCTGGAGAACAATCAGATGACTGACTTTTATTTTTTCTACCACCCCCCAGGATTGTAGCTCCAGGGTACAGATATTTGAAGTGAGGAAGACAGAGATAATTCTAGCCTGGTACCTATCTACCTTGGAGACTTGGAAACTCCTCAGAGGCCCTGGATCCTGCCTTCTGCCCCTTTCTCCATCCTATTAGGCTGCTGAGGAGAGGGGAATGTGATGTTGGCATGGTCCTAATCTCTACAAAAGTAGACCAGGTTTCAGATCATATTCTAGTCATGCCATCTGTGAACTGCATCTAGATCTTTCTGTGAATTCATTCATATATTTTATACTCATGAAAAGATTTATTTCAAGAGTAGGGACCAATATGGACTCCAGAGTTCAACAGAGTCTTATTTTCCTCATCTGTAAATAAGGATAAAAATACTCAAATATTCTTCCTGACAGGATTGTTTTGAGGCATCTTTAAGTTTGGACATCTTTCAGGGTTATTTAAATATATTTTTATCATGCTGAAAAAATGGATCAATGAGGGATTTGGACATCAAATATTTTAGTGGAAGGATAAAATACAAATTTAATGATGACAGGTGGCATTGGGCACTAGTATATTTCTGGGAGACATGACTGAAATGTACTTCCTTAGATAAATCAATAAAACTAATCCAAACCTGTGGTCACATACAATGAGCTAAAGAAACAAACAGATAAATAATCATCCAAAAACTAGATATAATACAATTAATAGTAATATTAAGGATGTAATCCCAAGCTCATAAAAAATCTTATTAGACTTTTGTTTAGTACAAATTATAAAGGCAGAGCTATAGATACTGATGAAACTTCCTGACTCCTATAACAGTAGCAAGTGTGTTCTTTTTTCTAGTGAAACCAAGTTCCATTCTTCAGATTATGTTGTTCTTTACCAGGAAACTATTAGTGTCTCAGTGCTAGCTCCCAAACCATAGAGGGAAGCATCAGTAGTAGGAAAGTGGTTTTTTTCATTATATTTATTAACACTAAGAATTCAATAAATGCTTGAAATTCAAGAAAGCATCTGCATACACACACATCCAATGCCATAAAGCACTATTTGTAGCCTAGTAGATGATAGAGTGGCACAGAACAGTCATCTTTTATGGAAGAAAAATATAACAGAAATGAAATAGCTTGAGAAGGCTTGAAGTGCTCACTTTGCTTTTGATTCAGGCACATGCTGTATTTCACAAACCCTATCTTTGGTAAGGAGAATGCCAATTTAGTGGATAGATAGGCAAAAAAGCTATCACTAGGGTTTCTAATGTTATTTAGCTTTTTATATCACATACTTGAAATACTGCAAAACTACTTCATGAACCTTCCATAAATTCATCAATAATAAGGGCTTCAATAATAAAGGACTTTAATACAATATGCTAGTAGACCAAAAATCTTAGAATTTGGTGTCTCCAGGGGAAAAAATCCAATAGTGAAGATGCTTAAATTGGAATGTGCATTTAAGAGTGATTATCATAAGCAAACAGGGAAATTTTGTTGCTGTCATGTTAAATTTTATACACACTTTAAAAATGACTCAACTACATTTAACATAAGATAATATTTTCATACGGTCCTTTTTAGGGGAAAAGGTCATCTTTATAATTTGAAATGTTCATACTTGTTAATGAATATTAAGTTCATAATAAAAATTTTAAAAATCATAAGAAAAAGAGTGATGACTGAGTATCATAATAATCCATAATAATTAGTAGAAAGAAATAGTTTAATTTCCCCAAGGGTTAGTGGTTGGCACTTTCCTGTTCAAGAATTTAATAAATGGGGGCAGGTAGGTGGTGCAGTGGATTGAGCACCGGCCCTGAAGTCAGGAGGACCTGAGTTCAAATCCGGCCTCAGGCCAAACACTTGACATTTACTAGCTGTGTGACCTTGGGCAAGTCACTTAACCCCAATTGCCTAAAAAAAAGAATTTAATAAATGACTGATGAGCTGTAGAAAAATATTGGTAGGGAGGAGTGGCAACCATCCTTCCCCCAGTTAGAAAGGTAAGGAATTAGGTGGCTGCATACACTAAATGGGAGTATAGCTGAAGTATTTTAATGATATGCACTTGGAAAATTTCATATGGCCATTAAGTTTTCATACTAGTTCACTAGGTAGTCCACTGATTCTAGGTCCCTAAGTCTTGGTATTGTCTAATGGAAGATGAGTGACACAACAGAAGAGAAATTATGGAGATGGATGGGTGCGTCATAGGCCCATGACATCAGAGATCCATATCGTACATTAATAACAGATTCTAGCAATAGTAAATTAATGTGTTGTCATCCTAAGGAATGTATGGTGGCCTTAATCACATTTTTAAAAAAGCCCTCATAAGACAATATTGTGGAAGATAATCTTATCAGTTCAGGTACATTATAATTCTAATACGTCATCCACATGGAAGCTCCTCAAGTATGTGAAGAACACTATTATATTCTTCTTGTGTCTTTCCTTTTTCTAGACTAAACATAGCTAGTTTTCTCAAGTATTTTCATATGAAAATTCTTAAATATTACTTTAGAGTTTAAAGTATAACCAATAGATAGATGCAAGTTAGCCATGTAGGGCTCAATATTTGAAGTTACTAGTGATTAGAACTGTCCGAAAAAGGAATGGGTTGGCACTCATTCATTTAATCAAAAATAAAGTAAGTCATAGTAAAGTTATTTTTTTCAAATCTTTACATTGTCCAAGGCATTTTATGCATTTATTTATGCATTTTATACAGTACTGTGGTGCATACATGTATGAAGAATAACACAGTCCTGCCTTCAAGAAGCTTACACTCTAGCAATGAAATAAGATATTTCTACAAATTAGCTAATAAAAAATAAGAATACATTACTTCTCAAGAGAGGTTAAAACTAGGCAGTTTTCAGATCTTAAAGATCATAAATGGTTAAAATGTTTAGGGAAATTAGCATTTTAGTTGAACATGGAAGAATAGGAAAGGTTTTGACAGGTAGAGATGGAGATAAGGGCATTTTACATGCTGGAAACAGTAAGAATAAAAGCTCAGAGGGGAAAAGACATTGACATCAGTGATGTAATGGTGAAGAGTAGATTTTAACCAGAATTTTGTGTGTGTTTGGGGAAGCAGTGGGATGTTATGTTGAAAATCAGGTTGAAATCAAAGCATGCAGAATCAGGAAAGTCAAATTAAGCAAGTACTCATGGCCTCCCTAGCCCTAATCCATCTTATATACATTTTCTATGCATTCCATATATAATTATACATGACTATGTTGTTTCTCCCACTCCTCCAATTATATTGTAAGCTCCTTGTGTGTAAGGCTTCACTTTTGTCTCTGTAATCCCCATTGCTTAACACAGTGCCTGGCAAATAATAGGCACTTAATAAATACTTGTAAATTGATTGCAAGATTGATTTAGACTTAATTTGGTGGGTCATCTAAGCTGGATGACTATCAAGACTCTTGTAGAGGATATTGTTGCATTTGATAGAGGAGGCAGTATATGGCCTAGGCCCCAAAGTGCCTTCCATTTTCATGATTCTCTGAATTGCACCATTAGCTTCTGAAATGTCACTGAGCTACATTCACTGGGGCTGTGCTATGAGAGGCTGTTTTTTTTTTCCATCTGTAATTTACAGGGGTTGTGAACTCTAACCTAACAAGTGCCATATTTAATTGTTACTTTTGCAATGAACATATTACACTAGATATGAGTGTCAAAACAATTTATAGTAACAAGAAAGAAATGCTCTAAATCATTATTGATTAGAGAAATGCAAATTACAACAAACTTGAGATATTTTACACCTACCAGATTGGCTAAAATAATTGAAGAGGAAAGCGACAAGTGTTGGAGGGAGTATGGAAAAATGGGACATTAATTCATTGTTGGTGGAATTGTGAACTCATCCAACCATTTTGGGGAGCAATCTGGAATTATGCCCGAAGAATTATTAAACTTATCCAGCACTACTAGGTCTATTTACAAAGATGATTAGGGAAAAAGGAAAAGAACTTATATGTTTTAAAATGTTTAAAGCAGTTTTCTTCGTGGTGGCAAAGAACTGGAAATTGAAGGGGAATCAACTGGGGAATAGCTGAACAAGCTGTGGTACGTGATCATAATGGAATTCTACTGTGCTGTAAGAAATGATAAGTTCAATTATCTTAGAAAAACATGGAAAGACTTCCAAGAAATAATGAAAAGCAAAATGAGCAGAACCAAGAGAACTTTGTACATCGTAACAGCAATATTGTTTTAAGAAAGTCTTTGAGCAAATAAATTATTTTGACTATTATAAATACCCAAATTAACTATAAAGGACATATGAAGAAAGACACTATCTAAGAAAAGATTTACATAATAACTTGTATATTTAAAAAGAATAGCAATTTAATTATAGTAGGTTTGCAGTTTCATGTGCAATCATATTATTGTACTATGTTATAGAAATGTTTGTTTTATTCTATAAATTAAGAATAAATTTTTAAAAAATACTAAGTATGACTATGCAGCTCTGTGAGAATTGAAAGACTCAGGGCTGTGACATCTATTCAGTATTTTGTTGTTAATATATTATATGACTAGTAAAAATTCCCTGTTTTTCATAAATCCCAGCATTAGGATAGACATTAGAGGTCCTTAAGTTTAACCTTTAACCAAAGTATAAATTCTTTTTGCATCCCTTCAGACAAGTGCTCATTCAACCTCTGCCTGAAAAATTATAATAACTGGGATTTCACTACCATTCAAAGTAACAATGGTAAGGGAGACCTAATGTTGGACAAATATTATTTCCCTTATATCTAGCACAGTACTCTGCACCTGGTTATCATTTAACAAATATTTGTTGAATAGGATTGAATGGTATAGACATCAACACATTTATTTTAGAAGAAAAATAAGTTTAGTAAATGGTGGGTTGTAGTCATATGAGGATTTTAGTGGAGATGGATCATTGCCTCTAGTTTGCCTGATTGTGACAGTGAATGAAAGCTGTTATCAGGAAAGAACTAGTGTCATGAGTCTGGTACGTTAGATGTATATTCTTGAGTTCCTTTGTGTGTGTTAAAGTGGAAAATGCAAGTCCAATGTTATTGAGCTAGCCTATTCCCAATCTACTAAGCTGGTGGGGGCTGGAAGAGAGATAAGACTTGTTCTCTTGGATAGAGGGAAGATTCCCCATAAGATAATTGATTTCTTCTGGCCATTCTTGGAAGTTTAAAAAGTGAGCTGGGAAATAGAACTATCTGGGATTGTAGAAGCCATAGCCAGGGGAACAATTCAGAAGCTAGCAGGTCTTCGATACCACTCTCATCTCCTACTTCGGCCATAAATTCTTTTCTTCTGGCACGCAATAAGTGCTTAATAAATGCTTGTTGGCTGTTGGGTGACTGTAGGAATATTTTGATTTCTTATTCTTAGTGGTCTTGGCCAAGTTACTAAATCTAGCAGTGGAATACATTTTATATAAATACACATAAAATCATATCCACCTCATCTACCAAAATACATATAATTAGGTCTTTATTCTAAAGATCATACTATTAGTTTTATTAAGACCATGGAAAATGAAACCACTGCATACTGTCTTGGGATTGAGTTAAAAGTAGAAGGCTCAAGAAAACTTGGTGATTTTCAGAACCAAGAATTCAGAAAATAGACTGAAATCTCTCAGAACTCTGTATTTTAAGAAAATGGCAGTCTGAATACTTCTACTTCATAAAGCAGAAGATTTAGTATTTGAAGCAAATTTGAAGTATTATTAAGTATAAGTCATTTCTACTCTTGATCTTAATGTCTTCACTTGTAAAAACCAATGATTTCTAAGATCCCTTTCTAGTGCTAACATTCTTTGAATCCACTGGACCAGGTCTAGGTCTAAACAAACAAAGAAAATGGGAGAGAAATAGTTCTATTGACTTGGTGTTTCTGAAACCCTTAAAGATCTAATATTTATTTACTATAGTATGATTCATCAATCTAAGTGACCACATAATTCCATCATTAAGAAGTTATATACAATTACAATTCATCCTACAATTATCAACTTTGAGGAACTCTTATAGCTCCAACCAGTTGTTTGCAAAAGAGCTAAACCTTTGCAAGTATGTTAGTATCAGCATCATCACTTCTTGACGGTGCTACCATATTCTGACCTTTGTCTTTGGCAATATCAAACAGGCATTTCTGAGCCTCTGTAAATAAGTCTTTAAAAAATTTGTCAGGTATATTTATTTTATCCACTGTGCATAGCAGAAAAGGGGCACATTTTATGAACATTTCAGCAATTCCTGATAAATTTCTATGATGACTTCTTTGAAACTATACTTTCCATCATTTCTTAAAATGATTGATTGTTAGTATATGGAACATTTATTGCTCTCTCTTTCTCTGAATAAAATTTCTACATAATATGTGAGAAAGATTTAAACTACATTAGGGTGAATTTAAAGTAATGCTATCAATTGAAAATCCTAAGTGGTCATCAACTCTTCTAAGGCTTCAATTTCTTCACCCCTCCTACTTCAGTCATTTGTTCACAAACTACTCTCCTGAAGTGAACAAAAGTATAAATATAATGAAAGGAAAAGCAAGAAATTTGTATTGAGATAGTTATACTAAAAGATCAACTAACATATATTATGAAGAAATCCCATAATTCTATTTCACTTCCAATTAAAGACATATTAACTTCTTTAAATAAATTATTAGGTAAAAATCTTACTGTTTGAGGAGTAGCTATACATATTTTCTGATTGCAGATTTTTGGAATTTCTATTTTATCACTTTAAAATCAATATTCTTACTATAATCAAGTATTAGATTTGTGTTTCTAGAAATGTGTGCAGTAGAAAGCTGTGTAATATGTATGCCTAGATAATAAGCTTGACCAATTTAAATAATAGGGTTTAGGAAAGGTCACCACTCGCTTGGATGCTCAAGGCCTGCAGAGGCCTTGTCTTTGCAATAAGATTGGCAAGTCATTTTCAATGCCTGAAGGGGAGAGTAAATTAATATCCAGCCTAGAAATCTCATCAAAGACTGGGAAAAATTGACAAAAGCATGATCTAAGAATCAAAAGAATCAAGAGTAAAATGATAACCAAGCATTTTCATGCAAGTGATACAGTCTCAATGAACTCCTAAGTGTTGCCTCATAGCCCTATGAATCACTTTCGTATTTAATATTTTTCCCAGCATAGCTACTTATCAATTAGCATTGCAATGTCTTAATTTAATTATGTTTAGGAGGTATATTATTTTGTTTAATCTGAGTAACTAAAACAGGAAAATTATTTTTTAAAAATTTAAAAAATGTTTGCATATGCATAGGTTATTCACTAAATTAAAAAAATAAACATTACACACAAATATACATAATACACATATTTCTCTCTCCACATATATTTAAACACCATTGTAGATCATTATAACTATTCTCAAACTCTAGCACTTGTAAAATTCTTATACACATTTGAAGAACAGTACCTTTGAGACTATCAACTTATCCCCCTTATAAAAACCTTTTTAGATTAGACAAAAGGGAAAAAAAAATTCTGTTATATGCTAACGTTCAATCAACCCAAGCTTTTTCAGGTTGAGGGACTCATTTAAATCAGCAGTTTTCAAATATTTTAAGTCTCAGGACTCCTTTTCACTTTTAAAAATTATTGAGAACCTCTGAAAGAGCTTTTGGCTATGATTTCTATAAATATTTACTGTATTAGAAATTAAAATGACTCAGTTTTATTATGAAAATAATTTTGGATTTGTGGACACCCTGAAAATGCCTCAGAGACCCTCAGCTAATCTAGAGTTACCTTGTACCTATTATTATTCACCCTCTTTCCCAAGTACATGGAGAATTTTCGGGCAAGAATATGAAAGAGTATGAAAAAACATTAGAGGCCTGTTAGGTTACTTTTAATGAGGAAATAAGGTCACTAAGTATGTAGAGGATAAAAATATTTTTTCTTTTTTATATTTAATGGGTCAAATCTTTTTAAAGTTTGGCCTTTGTAGAAATCTTTTAATGAAAATAAAATTTTGTAATGTATATTATATAGACTATTCTGAATAGTCTATATAATAAACATCCCATAATTTACTAAAAATATACCTTATGTTATACAATTAATGTGCTCCTTTAAAAAGGCACACTTAAATTGATTTTGGCAAATCAATAACAGTTTAAACTAATTTAGATGAAAAATGTTATATTAAGGCATGTAATAGTGGTTCATGATATAAATAATTATCACCTTATCTATTTTTGTAAGTTAAGATATTCATATGTTGAATTTTAAGATGGGACAAATGAAATTACTTCTAAACATTAAATTTTGTATGCCGACTTAAATATACATTTTATTTGTGGCACTGAGTATTTGAAATAAGATTATTTTTCAGTCAAATTTAACTGGTGAGCTCTAATGCTCTAGGAAAAAAAAATAATAATTTAGGTGAGTAATTCATAGATCTGAAAATTTAGCTAAAGTTTAGGCTTCCAAAAATCACATGCCTGTTTGTGGCTTTTGTTTCAAAATCAGAATTATTTCTTAGCATAAGTTACTCCATCACTGAGGTATCTAAATTCTTTTTACACCATTTCCCCTAAATGTAGTATTTAATTTTCATCATTCAAAACAATGATAACCTGAGAATTGAAGAAATGAAAAAAACAAGGTGGTTTAAGGACCTGGGACTAATGTTGATACACTTGCCACCTCTTCCCTTTTCTAGAGTTGGTCCCAGAATGTAAGACCTAATATAACCAAGAAAAAAGGATTGGATTATCTGTTTATTTGCCTGTTTTCTTTTGTAAAATGTTTTTTCCCCCTGAAGACAGCTTGAGGTTATAATGTATAACAGGTGCTAGTCTCCTCAGAAAATCTACCTACCTAGGTGTTTTCCTTGACTCCTCACTATCTTTCACTCTCCATTTACAAACTGTTGCCTTTTGCTTTTTCTATTGATTTCACCTTTGCATTAAATCTCAAATATGACCTCTACTCTCTTCTGATACTTCCACCACCCTGGTAGAGGCCCATATCACCTTTGGGTGCAATAGCTTGCTGGTTGGTCTGCCTGCCACAAATTTCTTTCCCCATCCTTCACTCAGCCATCCTCCACTCAGTCATCAAACTGAATTTCCTAAATCATAGGTTTGACCATGTTACACCTCCCCACTCAATAAACTCCAGTTATTCCAGGTCTAAATACAGCATTCTTTGTTTGACATTTGAAGTCCTTTATAACCTAGGTCCCCTTCTACACCTCCACCTTTCCAGTTTTCTCATATCTTACCCTGCCATATAAGCTTTGATCCAGTGACACCGGCCTCCTTACTGTTCCACAAACAAGAGATTCCATCTCTTGACTCAGAGCATCTTCATTGGCTGTTTCCTATGCCTAAAATTTTTCTCCCTTTACATCTTTGCCTCCTTTTTTCCCTAGATTTCTTCAAGTCTCAACTAAAATACCACCCTCTATAGAAAGCCTTTCCCAGCTCCTCTTAATTCTAGTGCCTTCCCTCTGTTAATTATTTTCTATTTATTCTGTGTATGGCATCTTTATTATTGTCTCCCCTATTAGATTACCAGTTCCTTAAGGGGAGGGACTGTATTTTGTTTTTCTTTATATCCCTAGTGCTTAGCCCAAAGCCTGGCATATAAAAGGTGCTTAATAAATGGTGATGGACCATCTAGTGACCGGCATCATGGAAATTTGTCAAGTTTGTTTTATGGAAATATTTCTCCTGATCTTTTCAGGTACAATTTTATGGCAATTATACTTAAATGCATAAAAATAATCAATACACACTATATAAGATACACTAGAAAGAGAAATGCATGTTAAAAGCAGATAAAATTCACAAAGCAGTGTCTGTTACATGATTAACTCTTAAAATAGCAAACTAGTTTCTGGCATAGCCTCACAGCATCACATACACTACTCTAATCACAGTATTTAATGAGATGACAGTATTTATTTACTGCTATATTTTCCCCAAATTATACTGAAACAACCTTATGTGAGCTATAGGTTTAGTGTGCCCACATAGTCTCTCATATATATATGTATATATATTCACATATTTACTTGATATTAAATAACTACTAAAATTACCTGTTAAATAAAAAAAAAACAGTAACTCTTACCAAGTAGCCCTCAGTATACTGAAAATGCACTCTGGAACTCTCTTCTGCTGTTGGACTCAAAGGTTTTGGGTCAGACATTGACCTCTGCATCATTTTTGCAGTCTTTGGGCTTGCTGGTGGAACCTTTGCCATGTCTGGGTGCAATATTTTCTGAGGGCTGATATCATCAGTGATGGGTTTTTCATAAGGTACAAAGGCTGATTCTAAGGCTTTGCCTGGTGAAATTGGAGAAATCGGTGAATAAAGAACTTTTGGGGATTTTGGTGGGGATGGTACTAGCTGTAGTGTGGAATCTGCCCGAAGATGAGACGAATAACCTATTTCTAAAGGTGTTGGACGTTTCTTGTCTTTGGGGGAAGATGTGGCACTCAAATACTGAGGACTCTGTGCATCGGGGTCCATCTCTGTTTGACATCCTAAACTTCCACCTTTGTATGTCTTTTCAGGAGCTGAAATGTGTTTGATTATTTCAACTTTTGCATCCACTCTAGCACGTATAGAAGGTGTTCTTATGGTCCCAACTGGTTCAGTCTGCACTGATATTTCTGCCACTGTTTGGACTGCTATACTAGACACCTTGGAGAGGGGTTTAGTCTTGTCAATTTCAGGGGTGCTATCACTATATTTTCCAGGACGTGATTTTCTCCGTGATCTACTGGGCATATCCCACTCATCCTGATCTTCATCATCAGTCTGGACACTGGTATCCACGCTTTTTTTACTTCTCCTTCTCCTATTGGTATAATTTCTGTCTGCTCCATCTTCATCATCAGTTTGTACTCCACTGTCTACTATCTTTTTAAAACACCGGGGATCCTCACCCACAGTTTCCTCAAGCTCATCATACTGACCACGCAGCTTGGTTCCAGAGGTCCTCTTTTTAAGTTGCTTTTCCTCCTTCACAACAACATCAGTTAGAGGCATCTCAGAAACAGTAGTCAGTATCCCAGGTGGAGCAATGTATTGAGTAACGCCATCGGATTGAACCGTGTACCAGCCTTGGCTCTGAGGGATTTCAATGGCCACTACGGCTGAAGCTGTGGTGGTGACATCTTCAGCGGGCCAAAACTGGGTGCTCTCCACGGCTGGATACTGACCTTCCAGGATTGCTTGTTCGGCCGTAGTTTGTGGTGAGGCTGTTCCGGAAGGATCATAGCTGTATTGGTAGATCTGGCGGATCTTTTGCTCTTCTAGCTGCTGGTGCAGCTGCTGCTGAAGTTGCTGGATTTGCTCAAGCTGTAGTTGTTGCTGCGCTAACGTTTCCTGCCTCATCATAAACTGAGCTTGCCTCTCTTCTTCCTGCTGTAAGAGGAGGTGCTGCTTCATAGACTGCAGCTCCTCCAGTTTCTTTTGAACCATAAACTTCTCCTGCTCTCGGAATCTTTGTATTTCCTGTCGTTCCCACTCCAACTCCTCGGCGAAGCGCTGCTGCTTAATTTTCTCAAGCTCCAGGAGCTCCCGCTCCAGATCAAGCTGCTGCTGCTTCTCCTCTTCAGTGTCAACGACAAGAGCACTGTCGTCTCCCAGGACTTCAGGAAACACCTCAGATGCTGTGGTCAAAGTGGGAATCACTTCAATGGCCTCGGCAGTGAGACTTTCCGCAGTCAGAGTTTGCAAGCTTGTTTCGATATCTAAAGCGGCCGCAGAACCGTCCTTCTTAGAAGCTCCAGTTGTTAGGAAACCATATGATCTAGGCAAGGGCTGGGTCTGCTGCAAAGCAGACAAACATGTTATTGCATCGGTTGTGTGAACGCCAGACAAATCCCTCACAGTGGTGCTGAAAATAGAGCCAGGCTGAGTAGTGATAGCAAATGAAGAAGGGATTGGAGTTGCTACTGAAGAATAGACCACACCATTGGAGGATCTCAAAACAGTCCCCATGCCGTACGGGGATCCTGGTGGAGGGGTCATTCTTGCTGTAGAATACTGTGGTGCACCAATCCCAGTGCCTGAAATAACTTGTCGAGTCTCAGGATAGGGACCTGTGGTCTTGCTTGAATAATCCATTACCTCACCTGAAATATAGGGTAGAGTTACAGTCCAGTTCCAAGAAAGTATGGTGCTTTGTGCGTCTGAAAGCCCTCTCATCTTGATGAACATAATGGAGAGAACTGCATGCAAATCCACAGTTTAGCCTACTTATATGCAGAGAGAAAGCAACGTTGAACATGCAGGCACATGCAGGCAATTTGGGCAGAAAATAAGTAAAATGAGGAAATTAAAAAAAATGCAAGTGTACTCCACAATATGCTGCCATACCATTGAAAAGAAAGGGAAAAAAAAACATAATGGGAAAAAAAAAGGATAAAAATTTCATCCTGAAATTAGATGAGCGACCCCATAATGATATTTCAACGAAAGATCTGCTGCCTTGTCATACTGACCTGCAGTTATTCTTCCAGAAGTTAGATCTACTGCTGTATCAGCCCCATCAGTATAATCAAAGGTATTCTTACTCTTATAAAGAAAAACTCCAGTGTCTGCTAAGTTTGTGTCAGACATGGAAGGCTTCATGCCTCCAATTCCTCTGTAACCATATGACCCTGACCGATCATACTGGTAGTGATCATCCCTGTAACCAAAACGATCTTCTGGAAGAGTAGTGGCAGGCTGTTGTGTCGTACAGCTTCTTCCAAATGGTAACTTGTAAACAACATCACAGCACACCGCTCTTCTCCCTGCAGTCAAATCCACTGGTTTCTCATCATCTTCTATGACAGTAGTCACAACACCTGAAGTAGATTCATCCACTGTGACTACAGTTCGATGAGACTTTGTAGTGCTGAGATCCACTGCACCACCATCTTGAGGCCCCTGAGATGTGGAGAGATCAGCCCATCCATTTGTAACACTAGGTGGAGGTGCAGTAATAGGTTTGGTGGTAGGCAATGTTACTGCATGGGCAGAAGTACTTAAAGATAAGTTTATTGGTGCTTCCTCCCTTAGTGTGGGGAAGACTGGGACACTTGTTTTTCTGTATGTAGGCTCAGCATGTTTTGATGTTGTTAACTGAAGTGGTGTCATCATCGAATGATCTGCCCCAACCAAGCTTTCTGTGCTTGTGGTATAACTTACGCTAGTTGTACATGTCACAACAGCAATAGTTTCTGTGACCAGGGCTAGTGGTGCTACTACTGATGATGTTGCACTGAGGTTTATGATAGCAGGTTGAACAGTGCTGATTTGTCTGCCATAAGCCTCACTTGCTGTGGTCTGCCTTCTCACATCCACCGGAGAAGCAGACAGATCCATGCAGCTTCCAGGTATTTCACCATCAACCTTTGGTACCATACGTAGATCAATAACATCCCCAAAGAGTTGAAACTTTCCATTTTCTTTATATCTTGGTTTCTGTAATGCTAAGGGTTCTTGAGGCATGGGCTCTGGAGGAATCGTTATAGAAACACTACTTGAATCAACACTAGGAACTGTGCTGTCTACTAATGAAACCATGGTTTTAGTCGCTTCACTCAATAGTAATGGAGTTACTGAACCTGGGCCTACATGGAACAAAGACTGTGTCACGACTGGGGCAGCATAGAGAGTCTGTAAAGCACCTGAGGAATACAGGCTCTTATCTGATGTGCTCTGAATCTCCACACTTGTCACAGGAAGAACTGTAGTAAATACAGGCTCCAGAGAAACCAGTTCCTTAGAAGGTGACCCCAAAGGCCAGCTCGTCACTGCCTGACTAGTTAAAGAATCTGTTGGAGTTCCTGGTTCAGATGGCAATGTTATAACAACATAAGTCTCCATCAATGATTTGGAAAACCTTGGTGAAGACTTGTTGGAATGTGGTGACAAGGGGGATGTAGGAGATGGCAGTTTATAATCGACTGAAGTCACTAAATTCAACATCATACTGGAAGTTAAGGATAAACCTGTTGGTTTGGGATGTGTATCCACTGGCATCTGTGTAGTTATTGGAGGCTGAGGAATTGCTGGTTTAGGAGCAATTGGAGGTTTGGTTCCCTCAACAGACCTGTGAGTAAATACAAGTCCTGATGGAATTGAAGATGGCTTAGGTGGAACAGGAGGTGGTGCAGGAGTGTATACTTTTGTTACAGGTGTCACATTGTTCCTTGGGATAACAGCAGCCTCCACAGGAGCAACAGTGTCAACTGAAGGTACGACAGCAGCTGACGTCACTGGAGGAGCTTTCAATGACTTCTTTTTAGGATAAATAGCAGGTTTAGGAGGAGTTGGTGGGGGAAGTGGAGGAGGAGGAGGGGGAGGAGGAGGAGGAGGAGGAGGAGGAGGGGGAGGAGGAGGAGGAGGAGGAGGGGGAGGAGGAGCAGGCGGGGGTTGGGCAGATGAATCCAAAGAATAACTTCTCCAAAGAAGAGGTGCTCTAGGTGTCACAGCAGGAACTGAAGAAGTCATAGATGGCAATTGTGATACTGTATCTGTCACCTCTCTAGACATAGAAGAAATTGTTGATATTTGATCACTAACTGGAACTGCAGTGGTACTTGGAGGTGGTTGAGCAGACACAGAATCTACAGAGCTAATTCTACGTAGTGAAGGTACAGGTGCCTTCCTTTTATCTTTGTAAGTTTGCAGCACAACACCATTTCCATTTTTACTCTTAGTTTTCTTTACTGTATCTTCTTTTTCAGACACAGATGAATCAACAGAAAAAGATTCAGAAACAGACTGCTTCGGTTTGGCTTCTTCAGGTAATGTGACAGACAGTGGAAGATCAGGAAGAGAAATTGTGACATGATCAACAATTGTTTTAGGAGGGGGTTGGGCAGTCTGATCTAAAGATACAGCTATTTCTGAATACACTGTTGTGTCTACTGGAAAGGGAGGTAATGATGGAATCTTTTCAGAATCCTGAAATTCAGCTAGTTGGTCCACCGTATCTATAAAAACTGCAGTTGTGGTTTCTGGTGCAGTAATAGGTGAAGAGCTATCTGTTGTACAAACTGATGAAATGGATGATGTAAGAGAAGGCGTGTCGGATGGTAGCACAGATGTTGCACTTTCTGAGGGCTCAGAGTATGCTAAAATAGATGATTCATGGGCAATTATCTCTTGAATTTCTCTGGTATAATCAGTTATATATTCATCCTCTATTTCCTCTGGCGAAAAGTGCTGTGTTATTTTCACGTCTGGGATAGAAAGTGTTGCACTACTAGTTGAGTCTGTGAGTGACGCTCCTGAGAGAATACTAGATGTCAGTGAGGTATCGGGCATCCTGTCAAAGTCTACTGTAGGCTCTGTTGTATCATGCTCAGTGGCTGGTTGAGTTGGACTAGACCCTGGGGTCAGCTGCATTTGTTGTCTCTTCATGAGTTCCTCATAGGCTGCATCTGCATCTAATAACTGTTTTTCTTCACTCGTTGATGTTACCATAGCACCTAGATCCACAATTTCATGACTCTCAGGGATGATATATGAGCTTGATACAATATCTTCTTGAGGCACCATAGAGTGTAAACTTTCTAGCTCATAAAATTCTTTCTGCAGATCTGAGATTTTCTGCATAGGATCTTCATAGATTTCCTCTGGAAGTCTCATTTTTCTCTCTCTCCCTCCTGGCTGCATAAATTCACTACCTTCATCTTGTCTTGTTAATAGACTGCTATCAACAGCAACATTGTATGTGTCTTCTACGAGAGATTCATAAATATAATCCTCTATTAGCATTCCACCATATAATGGCTCCTTCTCAAACACTTCATCTTTCTCTGTTGGAGTTGGAAATGCTTTTGATTTGTGGGATTTATGTATCATTTCTTCATACATTTCCTCAGCACTTTTTAATACCTTTTGACCACCTTCTTTTTGAATTGCAACAGATTGTTCGTCTGTTGGAGAATATAAAGAAACAGCTGTGGGCAATTTATAAACTTTTTGCACTTCTATTATTTTTTCTGGACTAATTTCAAACCCTTCTGGGTCTGATTCTATGCTTGGTGAATATTCCGAGCAAGAGGATCGATGCAACTCCTCCATCTCTGCAGCCTGACGTAATTCTTCTGTAGGAGATGCATCTTCAATTGGAGAGAGATTGCTGGGTGGTGTCTTTGGCCTTTCTCTTCTTCTTTGAGCCCGAAGTTCATCTTTGTCTTTCTTTGATTTTTTACTGGAACTCTTTCTTTGCTGCTGTTCTAATTCACGTTGTTTTTCTTGCTCCTTTAATAATTCTTCTTCTTCCCTCATCTCCTCTTCTTCTGAAGAATCTTCAATAGTGGGAAGAAGAGGACCATGTGATCGGTGTCTAGATTTGCGCTGCTTACTCTCTCCCTTTTTGTGGCTAGGACTACTGTCACTGTCCTCATCAAGAGATGACACTGATGTGGGAGATGTGCCAGGTGTGAAACTGGAGGCATGCAGACTAGATGATCCTTCTCCTCGTGACCTATCTTCTGGTGAATCCGTAAGACTTTCCATTTCCAGTTCTGGTTCTTCATCAAAATATAAACTTGTTTTCTTTTGCACAGAGTCTTCAGAGTATTTATCGGTCACTGTGCTATTTAATTCAATGGTTTTGAACCTCCTAAGACCTCCTCCACCAGTAACAGTGAGTTCTTCACTCTCCTGACTTTTGGTTTCTCTATATTTTAGTTCTGGGCTCTCATCGAATGTCTCATCATCTTCATCATGCCAGGAATGGCGTCTCCCTGCATCATCATCAAAGCTTGTACTACTTTTTCTGGTGAGTCGCCTATGCTTCCCAATTAACCCTTTCCCCTTTCCTTTTGTTTCTTCCTTCTTCTGGCTCTCAGTAATACTGATTTCTTTGAGTTGTTTCCTGATGAAATCATCATCTTCTGAACCAGAGGCATCTTCATCAGCACTCATCTCTATGATCTGTTTTCGAATGAAATCTTCATCATCACCTGATCCTTGACTGTCTTCCTGTTTATACTCATCACTGCTTGATGAACCAATACTAGCTCTTCTTTTCCTTCTTGAGACAGGGGAGTTTTCACTTTCACTGCTGTCTTCTAGTGAATCATAACGCTGCCTTCTAGCTGTCACATCATCTACAAAGTCAGTTTTTTCTCTGAGGGCCTTTATGGAAGGAATAGTTTCTTTATCACCTTTTACAGGGATATCTTTCTTTTCTTCTTGAACTTCCTTGAGCTCTTCCTCTTCTGAGCTATAACATTCCAGTATGACAGGAAAATCCTTGGTTTTCTGTTGATCTCTGGGCTGCTCAGGAAGCCTATCATATAATTCCTTTTTCTTTTCTGATTTTTCTTCAACAAGTGAATTCACTTGAGCTTCCAAAATGGACAGAACAGTACTTTCTAACTTTGCTAGATCTGAAGGACTTGTAGGACTACTTTCTTGAGGATGAGAATCTTTTTTGAGTTCCTGTGGCAAATCCTTTTCATCACCTGGGATAAGACTTGGAATTTCACCAAGGGAACCTGATATTCCATCAGAAGAATATCCTGTGTCACTCAAACCTTGAGGGCTTTTCTGTTGCTGAGAACTTGATGCATCTGATTTGTCATCTTCCTTTTCCTAAGGAAAAAAAAAAGATATATCAAAACTTAATATTATTGAATTACTATATTTATTATCTCTATGACTCCAACTAACTCATTTGAGAAATACTTAAGAATCCTCACAAGAACTGCAATTAAATTATCAATCAATGTAAAGGAAAGATTGATTATGCAAAAAGTTAGAAAATCATAAATAATTATAAAACATATTTCAAAAATGCTACTGACATAGAAGTTTTCTGTTTATAAAAACAACCCTTTATATTTTTGTTCCATATATCATTTGATGATAACTTTTCCTACTGGAGATTAATTTCTTATGAAAAATAATTTACAAGTCAATTATGTTAACATTTTACTATTTTGTGTAAAATATGATTGCATTTCAATTTTAGCTCAAATAACCCTTTCATTTCAAAGATTAATAAGTGAAGGCCTAGAGAGGAGAATTGGCTTACCAAGGTCCAATAGTCAGTAGAGGTGAGAGTCAAGGTTTTGATTTTAGCACTCCACTCCAAATTCAGTGTCTTTTTGTGTGAGTGTGTGTTAGGAGACTGCCTCTTTGCATATATATGGAAGTATATTCAAAGTATTTATTTAACAGTATATTTCAAGATACGAATGAATAGATTCTCAACTTGAATTGTTTCATGGTTTTACAGCATGATTTAGAGTAAGAAAACCAGAGTTTTGGTGTTGGCTCTGTAACTTATTAATTGATTAGGGGTCATGGGAGTTGTAGTGGAATGCAATCTCAATAGGTTTTAATAATGAGACATGGCAGCAAAAAAAGCTTACTTAATCTTAGATTGCATAAAGAGACAGTCAAGTTGCCCAAACAGAGGAAACATGAATATCTGTCAGGGTTTTGTAGAGGGACTTCTTATTCCCAAACAGGTTAAATTATTTGATATCTGGGGTTCCCCAATTGTGAGTTTCTATGATTCTGAGAATGATCTTGGTCAAGTCAATAAACTTCTTTGTCCCTCAGCTATAAAATAGGTATAAAGTTACTGCCTTGCTTACCTCACAGGATATAATGAAAAGAAAATGAGAATTATAGGTATGGTAAAATGCATTTCAATCAGTAAAGTCCTTTGAAATGATGTCATTTTTACTGTAGCCTATTGAACCTAATAAGAGGGGAACTAGAAGCCTATGTTCCCCAGTATCAAATCTTTCCTTCAACTTGCCAAGAACCAAAACTAACAATAAACAAAACAACCCAACAACCCCCCCCAAAAGCTAAACTATTGCTTCATAAGCTCAGCAATAATCACATTAATTTTCTGTAATGGATGTTAAAACATTTCAAAAATGCTTCTGATACTAAAATTTTTTGATTATTAAAAAAATCTTCATATTTTAGATATTTGCACCTTTTGATGATAGCTTTTCCCAGTGTTGATTAAAAAAAGTTATACTAATGTTGCCTAAATACTAGTTGACATAAAACCTTTTATTCTTAAGGAGAAAAAATATACCATCCAGTCTTTATGGAAAAATACTTTTGTATTTTAGATGATTAAAATTAATGATCTAAAAGATTTTTGAGATAACTGTTCTATATCCTATATCTATATCTATATTTTAGTAATACGATTTCATGCTATTATTGGAAGGTAATTTATACTTAATATCAAAGGCCTATGTCAAATGTGTGAACACTTGAGATTACATGTGGTAGGGAAACTTTTCTGTTCAATTGATAAGATCAGAAAAACACAAACAGCTCAAGCTACCCCCTTCATATTCTAGAGGAGTTATATTGGATTAAGATCTTCCTTTGACCTTACTGATTTCTCTTCAGGATAATAATATTCCTCTTTATTTAGAAGCATTTGTCACCACTAGAAAAATAAGGCATATGATAGTTGCTGGTTGAAAGGCTTCTTGCATATTGCCTTTTTAATTGTCCATCCACTCCCACCTTAAGGGAAACACATTTGGGAAGGATATAAGGTCAGCAAATTCAACAAAAAATCAGTTTAGACACACATATAGAGAAAATAGTTTTCACTTTTTCCCATGTACCCTGAACATGTTTGCACAAGCCATCCTTATGCCATCCTTTTTGCAAATCCTTTACCTTCTCCATTCTACCCCACTTTCCTTTTTAATACCACATCATTACACCACCAATATGAGAAAGACAATCAAATTATGTTTTTCCTAAGGGATTGTCAAGAAAATACTTACTATTCTATGTTTTAAAATACTGATATTCTATTATAATCTGTAATTTATATGTATAATATAGAATATATAAAGTTCTAGTTTATGTTTATCTAATATTACATATGTATGGTTGTATACATACATGTGTGTGTGTGTGTATATATATATAGACAGATGATAGGGAATGGAACTGTGATTTCAATTGTATAGAGAATCCTATGATGAAAAAGATACCCTTCATAAACGTAGCTTGGTATTTTCTCTACAACCTATGGTTTTAGAGAATTCTCTAAAACCTCAAGAGGTTAAGTAACTTCTGGGGTCACAGAGTCAGTATGGATCAGATGTGGGACTTGAACCCATGTATTCTTGTCTCTTCAAGACCAGGGCTTTATGTATTGCACACTATCTGCCAACATCTATCTATCTATCTATCCATCTATCTATCTATCACATAATGGTCATCAATACACATACATGTATGTGCACAAATATACATGTACATATACATATGTACATACCTATATGTAGAACTATCAAAACACATAGATATGTAATTTTAAACATGGAAAATGTGTTTAAAAAGAGCTTATATATTAGATAAGATGTTGGATGTGTGAATGTGTGAATGATCTGTAATTTTGCCAGTGCAGGGACTTCACAGTTATAGTAACTTCTTTCATCAACTCAAAAAGTAACCTGCCTATGACTTCCTGAATGAATCCTATGAAACTGCCTCATGCACGCAGAAATAAAAAGACTTGAATTATGTCATACAGTATCAGGGGTCAAACCTGAATCCAGGTCTTCCTGAAACCACTCTCAGAACTCTTTGCACTACGCTATGCTGCCACTAAGATATTAGTTTCTAAAAGATGAATTTGTGTTTTATCAATGACTTTTCACTGATCTAATATGGAGTCTTCAATGACCTTTTATGGTGAGAGTTAGCCTCTGGCACATATTTAAACATAATTGAAAAACAATTAGTGAGTCCCTAATCATCTGTAAAATGAGCTGGAGAAGGAAATGGCAAACCAGTAAAGTATCTTTGCCAAGAAAACCTGAAATGGGGTCACAAAGAGTTGGACACAACTGAAAAACAACTGAATTGAAAATATTTGATATCGTTGCAGCAAAAAGCTACTTTCCAAGGCCGTTTTGATCCTAAGAACTTCTACTGAATAATATCTAAGGTTAACCTTTTGAACATTTTAAAAGAAGGCTGCATTCAATTAAATACATATAGTTTGCTTACTGGAACTATTATGCTACTCTACTCAAATAAAAGAAAACTATTCATTTTCAAGGATATTCTAATTTCAGTTAAAATATAAAAGATTTTTAGCTCATGATAGGAGAATGCATATACACCAAACTCAGTGGCATTCAGTTCAAGAATTGAAACTTCAATACTCATAAACATAAGACTTTGTGCCACATATTTTTGTGGGGAGAAAAATCACATTGACTTGAACTCTCTATTTCCATATAATATTCTAGGTCAGTGGTATTAAACTCAAAACACATTCCTGTGAATGGCATGTTGACTTGTAAAACTGCCAATTAACATTACTGATATGACATTATATTTTTCTTTATTTTATTAAACATGTCCTACTTACATTTTAATCTTTTCAGAAGTGGTGCGAAATTTTGTGGGCTGCTTGCTTGCTGTGTGAAGGTTGCAAATTTGACTTCTCTTCTAGATCATTCACTATCATGCGTTTGTCTAGGCCTTTCCTTTGATTTCACTCACTCAAGGTCTACTTCCTTTTAGCCTCCATCATTATCTCTACCAAAATGTGTTGCCATTAATATTTAATTATAAAGATTGTAATTCAAGACAATTTCTGAATGGTGTTTATACCAACTGTCATGGTTGTCTACCATGACTGAAGGAAAGCACATATGAGATAGCTAGCTGAAGGGAACACTGCCATTTATGTCCTTGAAAGGGTGTGGGTAATTAACTGGACAACACAGTAGAGTGAAAGGAGCACTGGCCTTGAAGTCAGAGGAGCCAGGTGCCATTCCTACTTTGGATGATACCCTTTGGTAACTTTGGGCAAGGTTCTTTAACTTTCTGGTTCTCAGTTTTGCTAATTTGTCATATAAGGAGGTTGATAAAACAATGTCTGAGTTCCCTCCTGCCTTTAGATCCAGAATCTATAATACTCATAAACTTGGCTTAAATTTCATCTGCTATCTAACTTAGATAACTTGCTCAAGCAAGAGAGAACATGGGGCAAAAAGACATAAAACATAAGTTCGCTAATTCCTCAAATATTTAGAGGTAAAGGTGGCACAAATTTACCAGTTAAAAATTGTATGTGGCTTTATACAAGGAAAGAAAAATGGGGTCTCTCTCCCAGGCAATTTTGTAGCCAACAAAAAGACCTAGATCCTCTTTTCACTGCAATGTAATTCAATTCAAAAAACCTTGTAGTAAATACCCACTATGTGTATGGGCAGCTAGGTGGTGTAGTGGGTAGAGCACTGGGCTTGGAATCAGGATGACTCATTTTCACGAGCTCAAATCTGGCCTCAGACACATGTGACCTTGGGCAAGTCACTTAACCCGATTTGATTCAATTTCTCATCTATAAAATAGGCTGGAGAAGGAAATGGCAAACCACCCCAGTATTTTTGCCAAGGAAACACCAAAAGGGGTCACAAAGAATCAGGCATGACTGAAACAACTTGACCACAACAACACAAAAACAAAACTATGTGCAAGAATTATCAAAGTATGGTCTATTCCTTGAGGAGTCTTACAATCTTTAGTGCATATGCATCAATAAATGATTGCATAATAAAGCATTGCAAAAACAGGAGAGGCTGTAAACACTATGTGAGGTTTAAGGAAAGAAAAAAAATCATTTCAAGGAAAGATGATTTTAGGAAAGAAAGAGCAATTTTTCTAGGTATCATCAGAGGATATATTCCTAGGTACTTTTGCTCCTAGCAGAAAGGAGGAATTTTTGAGAAAGCTCAAGAAAGATGAAAATTGAGGAAAGGATGAAAATTGTTCTTGAAATCTATCTTAAAAATCTTTTGTACTTAATTTATTTATGAAATCCCTGTCCCTATTTAAATGAATAACCAAGACTTAGCCATATTTCAGTATCACAGTCTTTGAACATAACAGCACTTCAAATAAGATGTGAATTTTGCATGAAAAATAAAGTTATTAGTATTTAGCATTTATGGGAAGACTTTATGATTTGTTACTCTTGATGGAGGTGGTGAGTGGGAAGAAGTGTGGTTAAAGCATTTAATGTTTTCTTGCTTGTAATATTATTGTACAATCCTTTGAGAAACACATTTTTACTCTGGTTTTGAAAGCACGTCACCATTAAAATCTGTTACACAAAAACTTGCATTTTTATAATGCATTGCATTGTTCCCGTGCTGAGAATTATGACCACTTGGGTCTTTCTGCTGTGGCAAGATGAAACAATTATTCAAAGTCACCAGAGTCTAAGCTTCATTTTCACTTGCTACCCAGGAATAGACAAAAAGGGAATTAGATTGCATTTTTATCTCAATTTTACACTGTCACATTCTGCAAAGCATATGCAGTTATACAAGAATGGTAAAAAACTGCAGCAAGAAAGTATCAAATAAATCAGCTAAGGAAAGTCTTTTTCTACACTACCACAATCTCTGGTAACAGAGAATAAATTGTAAAATTTTACTCTTGCAAGAATAGCTGTGCACATTTTTCAATGATTATGGCTTCTTACAGACTTTCTACTACTACTGATTTGGAGGGGAAAAAACATTTCTAGGCCAAATATAAGGCCCACCCTTCAAGGGTTGTTTTTACATGCCATTCCCTTTACTCTGCCAGGATCATTCTCTCTTCATATATCCAGGAACAAAATAGTAGGTAGACTTTCTTCCTCCTGTGTTGGCACCAAGCTTGGATATGATTGAAAAACTCATTTTTTTCCTGCTTACCATGACTCACCAGTAAAGAGTGATACTTACTCCTGGGTACCCTGGTTCATAGCTGTGAAGGATTGGTTTTGGTGACTCAAACTGACCAAAAATTTTAGCCTCTTTTAATTCTGAATCAGTGAGATAGTTGGAACCATATTCACATTTTGCGATCTGGTTAGTAAGTGTCAGAAGTATATGTTTAAAGAAGTTAAGAGTTTGAGAGATGTCATAAAGTTATATGTAGGCAAAAATACGGGATCTTGTTGCTACTGAATCAAACATGAATCAAAATTTCCTTTAAATCTATATTAATAGAGAAGATATAATCCTGACTAGATTTTAATTCTAAAAATACTAAACAAAATTTGATATTGTATAATGAATGTGATTATTGATACCAAAAAGGAATTCTATAATTCCATAAGGTTTAATAACAACTTACTAGACACATATTTATTGAAACTACCTATACCCTTTGACCCAGTAATACCACTACTTGGTCTACTTCCACAGATTATTAGGAAAAAAGGGAAAGAACCTATATGTTCTACAATGTTTATAGCAGCTCTCCTTGTGATGGCAAAGAACTGAAAATTGCAGGGATGCCCAACAAATGGGAAATGACTGAACAAATGGTGGTATATATTTGTGATGCAACACTACTGTGCTA
Source organism: Vombatus ursinus (assembly GCF_900497805.2). Lineage (NCBI taxonomy): Eukaryota > Metazoa > Chordata > Mammalia > Diprotodontia > Vombatidae > Vombatus > Vombatus ursinus. The sequence continues at coordinate 21,373,029 of NW_020954608.1, forward strand.
TAAGAAATGATGAGTTCAATGACTTTAGGAAAACACGGAAAGGCTTGCATGAAGTAATGAAGAACAAAATGAGCAGAACCAGGAAGAACCTCATTTACACTAACAGCAATACTGTTTTAAGAATGGCTTTGAGTGAATAAGTTATTTTGTCTATGATAAATACTCAAATTAACTATAAAGGACATTTGAAGACAGACTTTATCTGCATCTAGAGGAAAAACTGATAAATAGAAGTATGTATAGAATATGATATGTATATATATATACATACATATACATATATGTGTATGTACATATATAAATATAGTATATGTAAGTGTGTGTATCTAATGGTAGCCATCTTTAGGGTAGACAAGGAAGAAAAAAAGAAATTTATGTGTTAATTTTGTTGATTATTTGAAAGGAATAGCAAGTTGCAATTAGTAGATCTGCAATTTCATGTATAATCATCTTTTTTTTAATTGTACTGTTACAGAAATATTTGTTTTACTCCATATTTAAAAAGAAAATAAACAAACAAAGCAAACAAGGAATACAAAAATGATATGGACACTGTACATTAGAACTAACCATAGAAATAATGCATAAACATATGTAATTACAATGAAAGGCAGTATGTACAAAGCAGCATAATAAATGTGTAAAATGTTATTGGCTTAGACAAGGGAAAAAATCATTGCTAGCTACATGAAGGATATAGAAATTTAGCTGGGCTTTCAATTATGAATAGGAATTTGACAAGTGGAAATAGAAAGGATATTTTATTTAGAGGGAGTGAGGTAAGTAGAGGGAGAATGAGAAAAACTGGATCTTTAATTTCATTGATAGAGGAATATTCTGGATAAAGAAATTGAAGTATTGGCTAGCACACTAGATTTAGAGTCATGACAATCTGGGTTCAAATTCTGACTCAGGCACTTGCTAGCTGTGCAACCCTTGGCAAGTTGTTTAACCACTCTATGCCTTAGTTTCTTTACTTGTAAAATGTGGCAGTTCAATTAGATGGTCTTTCTAACTCTAAATTTATGGCCCTATTATTTCTCTGCCAAAACAGGTGGGCACCTTCTCTGCAACTTTTAGCCTTGAGAGTTGCCTAGAGCAGCACAGAAAGATTAAGTCATTTCTCTAGGAACGCAAAGCTACTATGTGTCAGAGATGGAATCTGAACCCCTATGTTCCTGGCTCTGAGGCTAGCTCTACACCCACTACATTATGCTGCTTCTCAAAGATGGAATGACACGAACCAAATCACAAGTAGTAAATCACATGGCGCATGTTGGGAATAGTAAATAGCCTAATTTGGTTGTGATATGGGTGTGTACAGAGGAATAGTACAAAATGAAGCTGATACAAATAATCTTTTTAAAGCATTAATCCTCTTATGTATTAAGCAATATGTTGGGACTAGGGGTGGGGGTGGAAGCTACAAGTTTAGATATCACATGTTCTCTACCCTCATGAAGATTACAAATATTTTTCTTCCATTTAAAAATAATTCTAGTCATTTTAAAAAGCCTAGCTTATATTTCCTGGTTATATATCTAGTGGAGCGATGGCACATAAGATAGATAACTATGATCTTCACTAAATAAAATCTTTCAAAGATTTTTCATTTTACGTATTATTGATTATTTTTCTTGCATCACATATGTTTCCCAGTATTATATAATATTATACAGAGCTGGAAGGGACCTAAGAGATCATTGATTCTAACTCTATGAATTTTTATGAATTTTATGAATCAGGAACTAAGGCATAGGAAGCTTAATTGACTTGCCAGTTTGCAGGGATTCACGTATCACTTCTTCCAAGGTGAGATACTGCTCATGGAAACACAATACTCTTACATCGAAGATGGTCTCCCTATGCTCAAACTCTCCGTGGAAAAAAATCTAACATGAGGATACCATCTCTCATTGCAGGCATACAACTCTTCCACCATGGGAGTGATAGTGGGAATATTTCTCCCCAAGTAGGGTGAGATTCCAGTACCCCAGACTAAATTCTTCCCCTTTGCTACCTCTCGCATTCTCCTGCTGTGCCACCACCATCACCATCTCTCTTGCTTGGACTTATACAAATCACCATCTTTTCATTGTCCACTCATGACCTTGGTAGGGGTGAAGCCCCCATTCCATTTTGTCCTCTTTTTGTCCTTCTAGGGAACTTCCCATTCTGTAACTCCAATCCACAACAGGGACTTTATTCCATGGAGCTAAGCTCTCCTGAACTTTTTATGCTCCTGATTCTCTGATTCTTTAGGTTTTACTTTTTTTTTTAATACCTTGACTATCAATCTTGGTTTTTAGAACAAAAGCAAAAACAAAAACAGCCCAAGGTAAATCTGTCCCTCTCCCTTCCCCAACCTCCCAAGCTCCCTTTCTCTTCCCTCCCTCTCCCCTGCCCCTGTCTCTCTCTTTCATTACATCTTTCTTTCTCTGTCTCTCTCTTTCTCTATTTCCCTCTCAACAATAACTTCTAAGACAAGTGATTATTTAGTTTTTCTTCGGTTTTACTAATTTACCTCTCTTGTGTTTCTATTTCTTGTGTTTACAGACTGAATGTCCTACTTGTGTCTAATTTATTGCTTTTGTTTTTTTCAAGAATGCTTTAAATGATTTTCTTTTGTCTAATGTACAGCTTTTTTTTTAATTACTGATTATATTCAGGTTTTCAGGGTATATAATTTTGGGTTGTACCTTAAGCTCTATTAACTTTCATAATACTATTCCATCACTTTCTGCAATTTTTCATGGCTATAGACTAATCCTATGTTATTAAATTTTTCTTTCCTTCATATTTGAAGGTCTCTAACCTGGATGCTTACAAAACTTGATATTTTTCATTGAGATTATTAAAGGTAGGTGGGTGTCTGATTCCTCTTGATTGAAGTTTTAGTGTCTATACTCAGACAAATGAATAGTTTTCTTTTAATGTGTCCTATACTATGGTATCAAAGTTTTTTTTTTAATGTTATGTTTGTTTGTGAGACTTACAATCATTAAGTTATCTCTGTTCATCTGTTTGCAAGGTCAGATGCAAAGGCTTCTCTAGAATTCATATATTCTCTCAAGGTCACTGAATTTTGCTTCTTTCCTGACAAATTTTCTTGTATTTCTGTATTTTTTTTAAAAAATACATATTTTTTTTAATTTTTAGACAATTAGAGCTAAGTGACTTGCCCAGGGTCACACAGCTAGTAAGTGTCAAATGTTTGGTCTGAGTCTGGATTTGAACTCAGGTCCTCCTGACTTCAAGGCCGGTGCTCTATCCACTGCATCAGCTAGCTGCCCCATATTTCTGTATTTTTGTGTTCCAAATTTGTCTTTGAAAAGATTCTTCATGATAGATTCTTTTTTTTTAAATTTGCTAATACTGTGCTTTTTAATTGCACAAAGAGCTCTAATTTCTGATATAAATTCTTTCAAATTTTATAGATTTCATTTCTCTTTGGAACCATTCCATGATTTCTCATTGTCTCATGTGCTCTGGTGAGTCCAGAGGAGTCTTTCACTAGTCAGTTTATTTTCCTTTGTATTATAATATTTGTTAAGACCTAAGTATTCTCATTAAGATTTTATTCACTCTTTCTTTGAATTTTAGGATACTCTGTTGATTTATCTGTTTGTGAGTTGGGCTTTTTTTGAGGTATATATACATACATACATATATATATACACACATATATATGGCTTGAAACACTATCTATATCTAACTATCTATCATTTAGATCCTTTATATATTATCCTACCTTACTTTCTGATACTTCTCATTTTGCTTATGAATATATGTCCAAGACTGGGCTACAAAGTTGCCTCAGAGCCCTTGTGATTATTTATCATGTCTGTCCCCAGTGAGTTTTACTGTCTACTTTACTTCAGTTCTGGAGCTACCTCCTAGACTGCAACCCCATCAGATTCTTCTACTCTTCTCTTTTATTTTATGTGAGTGAATAAAGTCACTCCACTTTATTTTACAGCTCTGCTGAGAGTCTGCAAAGTCTAAATTCCATGGAACAAGATATGTCCTCCTATTCCCTCCTTCCTTCCCCCCCTTTTTTTTAGGTGAGGCAATTGGGGTTAAGTGACTTGCCCAGGGTCACACAGCTAGTAAGTGTCAAGTATCTGAGGTCAGATTTGAACTCAGGTCCTCCTGACTTGCAGGGCCAGTGCTCTACCCACTGCACCACCTAGTTGCCCCATCCTACCCCTTTTTAAGGCTTCAGGGTGTGTGTTGTCTTTCCCCATTACATTCTAAGCTCCATGATTGCAGGGACAATCTTCCTTCCTGTCTTCCTGTCTTCCTGTCTTCCTGTCTGTCTTCCTGTCTTCCTGTCTTCCTCTCTTCCTCTCCTCTCCTCTCCTCTCCTTTCCTTCCTTCCTTCTTTCCTTCCAACTCCAGGGCTTAGCACAGTATTTGACAAAGAAAAAAATGGGCTCTTAAGAAGTGTTTATGGAATTCAGTTGTATTGAAATTGAATCTGCTCCTTCTTAAAGCGTAAGGGTAAAGCAAAGGTTTTTCAGCAGTGTGTCCCTAACCTACATCGGGCCCGGCAACAGCCTACAAATTGACTTCTACTCTCTTGATACCACAAGCACATGGAGTATGGTAGCAGAGGGGTGCTGAGTAAGCACTCTAAATATTATAATTCTCTGGTATTAATTCCTAAGTATTTTTATTTTATTCGGATTCTCTCTTTGCTTTTAAATGTATTCAACAGCATTCATGTCCGTCATTTATACAACTAAACTCATTAGCTTCCTTCCTAAATTTGTTCTTCCTTCTGAGAATAAAATTTCTGTCTGTATTAGAGTCATTCACTTGATCTCACAGAGTTATCATACATGCAAATTACTTGAAAAAACATTAAATTACTACATAAATACTAGCTGTTACCATTTATTATTATTATTTGGAGTTAATGTTTACTATTTGTTTCCATCACCTTTATATCCTAATTGGTTACCAAATTTTGTTGAATCTATATATCTAATCCAATTTAATCCAAAAAGCATTTATTAGGATGTACCATAAGCAAGGCACTGTATTAGGCCTTGAGGGTAAGAAACTAAAACAAAAATCAATTTCTACCCACAAAGAACTTACGTTCTATTGAGAATGATAATAGCTAACATTTAGAAAATCCATTCTAGCAGGGCAGCAAGTTGGTGAAGTAGAAAAAGCTGGCCTGGAAGCAGGAAGACCTGAGTTCAAATGTGGCCTTAAACACTTACCAGCTATGTGACCCTGGGCAAGTCATTTAACCATGTTTGCCTCAGTTTCCTCATCTGTAAAATGAGCTGGAGAATGAAATGGCAAACCACCTCAGTGCCTTTGCCAAGAAAATCCCAAATAGGGTCACAAAGAGTCAGACGCTACTGAACAACCAAAAATATAGTGCATTAAGATTTGTAATAAATGTATATATTGATAATAATAACACTAATAGTAACTAAAATTCATATAACACTTTAAGGTTTATAGAACACTTTCCATCTATTAGCTCATATTATTCTCACAACAAGCTTGTGAGATAGCAGTTCTTATTTCCATTTTATAGATGAGGGAACAGGCTGAGAAGTAATGTGACTTGTCTATGGTTGCACAGGTAAGTGTCGGAGGCAGAATTTGAATCCAGGGCTTATTCAGCCCAAGGCTACCACTCTATAAATCTCTATAAAATTCTATAAATCTGTCTATCTATCTACCTATTTATCTATTTCATCTGAATCTCACACCAAAAGTGTATGAGGTAAGTATTTTAAAATATTTTTTCTCATTTTACAGATGAGGAAACTGAGGTTAAGAGAGATTAAATTACTTGTTCATGGTCACACAGTGAGTAAGTATGACAGCTGAATCTGAACTCAGTTTTTCCTTATACCAAGTCTAACACTATAGAGAAACCATATTACTTTTCACCTGTGAAATCTGTATTCCATCTTTCCCTGTTTTAGTCTCCACTTCCCTACCAACAAATAGATATCAATTATCAACTGTGTAGAAAATTACCAATAGTTTCCCAATAGGTCTTCTTACCTTAATTCTCTTTCTTTGACCACCTACTCCTCTCCTCCCAAAAAGCCGTTGTTCCTACCTTACCAGAATAATCTTTCTTACACATAGACATGATCATGCTACTTCTGTGTTAAAAAAAGATCCTGCATACTCTGTATTGCATTCAATTTCCAGGTACATACCCAACTGATAAAGCAAAGTACACCTATGTTTGTACAGATAACTTCCATTAAAGTGAATATGCATTTTCCCCAAAAAATATCTTTCTTCTCCAAAAAGTGATTATGGAAGAGCAGCAGGATGTGATGAAATGCAAATGTGGGATCTTATTTAAAATTTGTAAAGGAAGGCAATCAGAAGAGGAGATAGGACAGGATTGCATTTGAGCAATTGTGCAGTGCTAAGCTGCTTGCTACAGAAAAAACTTTACTCCTTGAACACCGATACTTTCTCATTAATGATAGTTTACATTTACATAGCACTTTAAGGTTTTAAAAGACTTTTATATATGTCATGTGATCTTCAGAACAACTCTGTGAAGTAGGCTCTATTATTATCCCCATTTAACAGATAAACTGAGGCTGAGAGGGTTAAATGTCTTGCCCATAATCACAAAGCTAATAACTATTTGAAACAAAATTTAAACTCAGGTTTTCCTGACTTTTGTTCTATAACTTCATCCACTAAGCAGAATGCCTGGAACATATTTACAGAATTAGTGTGATGTGGTAACCAAAAAAATAAAAACAATCTAAAACAATATGAAACTCCATGAAAAAAGGTATATTTTCCAAGGAAACAATTTTCTCACTCTACTCTCTACCTGGTCAAAATGTGTGGAGAATTGTGTTCAGTTCTGGGAACCACACATTGTAGGAAGAATATTGATAAATGAGAAAGTTAATTGTGGAATTAAACAATCCCAGAAGAATCTTAGAATTTTAGAGTTAAAATTGACTTCGTGAAGCAAACTGTGGACCATTCCGACTAGTCCAACCTGAATGGAGCAAGAAGTCTCTCTACAATAAACCTAATGTGTTTATTCAGTCTTTACTTGAAGACCTCCATTAAGTAGAAACTTTCCCTCCTGAAGCAGCTTGTTTTACTTCTGGATAGTTCTATGATTAGGAATTTTTTTCTTTGCATCAAGTCAAAATCTGAGTCTTTACAACTTCTACTTCTTGCTAATAATTTGTCCTATGAAGCTTAAAAAAATATTAATCCCTTTTGCACAGTTATGGTGAACTGAATCCTCACCCATTTATCAAGTTCCAAAATTTGAAGATAGTCATCATGTTCCTTTTAATATTCTTTCAATGAAAGCCTTTGTTTTGAACTAATTGTGTCAGCTGGTTTATTATTAAAAGGGAATGAGTAGCCAGGGACTAATGACCCACAAGTTTAAGAGTGTATGTTCATAAAGTACCCTGAACCCAAGGTAGTCACTTTTCTTGGGGAACCTAACTTGTGAGTTTGAGTTGGTGTTAACTTGAAGAACTCTCTCTCTCTCTCTCTCTCTCTCTCTCTCTCTGTATGTATGTATGTGTTTGTGTGTGTGTGTATATATATGTATGTGTATATATATATATATGTTTATGTCTATGCCTATGTATACATACATACACACATACATACACAAACATATATAAGATAGATAGATGGATAGATACAGATATATTCAAGTTGGTGTTAAGTTGAGAAACCTTGAAGAACTCTGTGTGTGTGTATTTATGCCTCTGATGATTTCACAAAGGAAAGTTAACTGCTGAATTTTAGCCTTTAAGTTTAATAAGTGTGAACTTAGACAACTGATTGATATGATTTTAAAAATCAAAACAATGGAAATGAAATCAATTTTTTTTTGGTTGTTACTGAATTTTCCAGATTTTTTTTCCAATTTGGCTGTAGAAACAAATCCAAATTAGCTGAAAATTATATCACCTTCCTTTACACTTTGAATGTGCAGATGTCTCTAAGTAGAATTTGTGTGTTTTAGTTAAAAAATAACTATTTGCACACAAACTCTGTGTAAATAGTTAAATAAACAACAATAACAACAACAAATAATCCACTTACTATTTTTTCTTTCACTGTTTCCACCTGATCAGGTTTTACTGATGGTGCTCTCTGTGGCCTGGCATCTCTTTTCTGGGTCTTCTCCTCTTCTTTGGGCGGACTCTGGGGAATTCTAGGCTCTGAATCCTCTGCCTTGGGCTCGGCTTGTTTTTCCTCGTGTACTTCCTTAGCAGGTACCTGGTCTAGGGATTTCTCTTTAGCAGCTGGTACCTCAGGTTTCAATATCTCTTTCAACTGTCCCTCTTTGGGCTTTTTTCCCAAATCATCAGGGTCTATAATCTTGTCTTTCAATTTGCTTTCCTCATGCTTTTCATCTGTGCTTATCAATGGGGGCTTCTTTTCAAGTGAAGGTATTTCTTTTACTTTTTCATCTTCTTTTTGTGCTTCTTGTTCTTTCTTTTTTTCTGTTACTTGGACAGGCATTGAAGATGTTTTGGGGGATATTTGCTCTGTCACAGGAGGCTGACTCTGAGGCACAGCTGATAGTTTCTGTACCATCTCTGAAGAAAGAGGTGGGACTGAAGGTGGCATTTTGCCCATATCCCCAAGTTGTCCTGATATTGCTCTCTGGGTCTGGCAGTTTAAACATAGCCATTCTTGAACCTAAAAAAGAAAAAAAAAAGAATGCATGACTGAATAGGTTAAGCATATAAAATTGAAGCATAATGAAGCCATAGATTAATAATAAACATCACTCCACATTTTTCCTCCCCTTTCCGGTGGATGAAGGAAGACATCTCCTGAGCAAATAGGACACTGGCTATTTGAAAAGTTGGCAATACTTAAGAGATTTTGACATCTCAGAAGCAGGTTTTATGTTTTGTAGACAACTATTCTTATTTGAAGGCTGTAAATAATTTAATAGGACTTTATGTAGAAATATAATATGCAACTACTATGCCTCCTACTAGTGAATTGGTAAATTCCTACTAGATGGAACTGTGAATGTGTTTCTCATTGGGTTTTTCTCTTTTTGGGGGGGAGATTATTTTAAATAATTTTTTATTGACATCATTTATTTTTGTCATCTATATTTCCTAGAGTATTCATCTTCCCTTCCACTCCTAGAGAGCAATCCCTTATAACAAATGATAAACAAGGAGGAAAAAAGGAGAAAAATGATTTTAATCTCTATCCCATTTGAGCTTATGAAATGACTTTCATTGAATTCAATGCAAATGAATTAATAAAATTTTCACAATAGTAAGGTACATAGAGGAGAATTATGTATATCCAGAGGCATAACTATAATTTTTAAATTAAATAAAATAATACTTTTTATGAAGATCAATTTATTTCCCGGGACTATTTTCCTTTTTTTTTTATTGTGTATGAAATGCCTGTGTGTGCATTCAGTTTATGTATATGTAGATATGTACATATATACATACATATTCATACACACCAGAGCTAGTGAGTGTCTGAGGCTAGATTTGAACTCAGGTCCTTTTGACTTAAGAGCTGGCATTCTATCCTCCTTGCCACCTAGCTGCCCCAGCATACATGCACACCTGTGTATATGTGTGTATATATGTATATACACATGTAAACACAAACAAATGCACATGTGTGTATATGAATGTATATACACATGTATACATATACATACATATAGCCACTATACACTCACATACACACATATAGGTATGAATGTGTTTGTGTATGAATATGTGTATGCTGGGACAGATAGGTGACACAGTGGTTAGAGTTCTGGCTCTAAAGTCAAGACGACCTAAGTTCAGATCTGGCCTCAGACACTTACTAACTAACTGTGTGATCATGGGTAAGTCACTTAACTCTGTTTGCCTCAGTTTCATCACCTATAAAATGAGCTTGAGAAGGAAAATGGCAAACTACTCCAATATCTTTGCCAAGAAAACTCCAAACGGAGTCACAAAGAGTTAGATACTACTTGAAATGACTGAACCACAACAAATATATGTATGCAAACTATATATGGCATTTAAATATAATGCCATATAAACAATATATTTAATACACACAGGACTATTTGAAGTGAGAACTATGGTATATGAAAAGCAGCATGGCATAGTGCAGTACTTCTTAACCTTTTTCCACTTGTGACCCGACTCCTTCAGCACTGTGGGTAGTGACCCACAGTTTAAGAAGCATTGGTGCATAGAGAGCTGGGCTTGAGGCCAGGAAGACTAATATTCAAGCATTGCTTCTGAAACATAATGTCTGCACCACCCTGGGCAATTCACTTAGCTGCCTACTGCTCTAGGCAATTCTTTAAGACCATACGTTCATACTCCCAAAGGGCTATGAAAATGTGCGTACCTTTTGACCCAGCAATAACACTTCTAGGGCTGTATCCCAAAGAGATCATAAAAATGGAAGAAGGACCCACATGTACAAAAATATTTATAGCAGCTCTTTTTGTGGTTGCCAAGAATTGGAAATTGAGGGAATGTCCATCAATTGGGGAATGGCTGAACAAGTTGTGGTATATCAATGTAATGGAATACTATTGTGCTATAAGAAATGATGAAAAGGCAGACTTCAGAAAAACATGGAAAGACCTGAATGGACATTTCTTAGTACCTACTCTATCTGTGGCACTGTGCTAGGTACCAAGAGCACAAATTCAATGCAATCGAACATTGAGTACTTATTATATGTAAGGCATTGTATGCCAAGACCTATGGACAAAAGCAAAATTAAAAACAGTCCCTGGCAATAAGAAAATACATTCTATTAGAAAAATGTACCTGTCCTCAAGAAGTTAATCATATAATCATGGAGAAGACAGATGAAACTAAACTAAATACTGCACAATTTAGAATATTTTTTTACTGGATAGGAGAGGTCAAAATGACACTACTAAGTCTGAGAAGAAGGGGTCACTTCTATTTGGGGTAAGGAGGAGAATGAGGGAAGACTTCAAGGAGGACCTAATGACACCTGAACTGGGATTGGCAGGAAGAGAAATATTTTATTTTATTTTATTATTTTATTTTTCTAATTGAAGAGAAATATTTTAAAAGGTAGAAATATATAGTAATCTACTCTTGGTATGCACAAATTTATAATTTTAAAAAGGGCAGGGTGAAATTGGAGGAAAAAAAGTGAATACTTTAGTTTGTCTAGAACACTGATTATAGGAAGGATCAAAGAAGGAAATAAGCACTTCATAAATGTGTAATTGGTTCCAGGAACTGTGCTAAGTGCTTTAGAAATATTACATCATCTGGTCTTTACAACAGCCATGGGAGGTAGGTGTTATTCTCCTCCACATTTTACAGTTGAGCACACCGAGGAAGACAGAGGTACAGTGAGTTGTCCAGAGTCTCACAGCTAGTAAGTACCTGAGGTTGGATGTGAACACAGGTCTTCCTGACTCCAAGCCCAGTGTTCCATCTCCTGTGCCTCCTAGCTGTTTCCATGAAGGGAGAGTTTTAAAGGTTTTTGCCTTTTTTTGTACTCCCAAGAGCCTTATTAGTGAAATATAATTTGACCCTTTCTTCGTAACCCCAGATCTTAGCATGGTGCCCGTTAAATAACACACTTAATAGATGCTTGTTGCTTGGCCAAAATCAGGTTGTGAAGGGTCTTGAATATCAATCTGAGTTAGTATTTTATTTAGTAGATTTTTGAGGGGCCACTGATGGCTTTGGAGTAGGGTCCTGGTGGAACCAATCCTATGTAATAAGGAGCATGGCTTGGGCAATTATATGAAAGGAGGATTAGAGCACAGCAAGGCCACTTTTTTCTCTCTAGTTCCATCACAATAAAGGTCATGAATTATTCAAACTTCCACAAGTGGTTGCAGAATCAAATGCTACTGCTAGGGCCTTACTGTCTCTCAGTTTTCTGTACATTTGTTTATTCAATTGTTTTCTGATGAATTAATTCTGGTAATTCCTTACATATTTATGACAAATGCCAAGTTAGGTTAAATAATCTGCACCTGATAACTATACTTCCCATTATTCCTTTTTTGTCAAGGTCCTTTTTTTTTTAAAGGCCAAGACCATACTAATAATTTTCTATGAAGATTGATTTCTTTTGTGGGGAGCTTAAAAGAGGAACAAATTCTAATCTACTTATTTTAATTCCTAATTGTGAATTATTTGGGGATTATGCTGTTAGTAATATAAAAATAAGTCTCTGACTTCAAGGAGCATAGGTATTACTGGGGGGAGAAGGGGCCTGCAGGAGGGGGGCAACAAATATATAAGAGGCAGGATGACCCTGTGGAACTAATGTTAGTTTTGGAATCAGAGTACTTGTGTTTAAATCCATACTCTGTAACATATCTGCACGACCTTAGGCATGTGATCTTGGTCACATCACCCCTCTAGGCCTCAGTTTGCTTATCTGCAGAATGAAGAGGTTAGACCAGATCACTTATAAGGTCTATTCCAACTATAAACCTATAATGCCAAGTGAATAAAATATAAACTATATCAGCAATTGAAGGAAAGAGAAGCTGGAAAGGTAAGGAAAGGCACGATGTAGGAGGAAGAATTTGGGTGGTAACATGAAAGGGACTAGAAATTCTAAGGTTCAGAAGTAATAAGGGAGAATATTCTACAGATGGTAGAAAGTCATTGCAAAGGCATAGACTCAGGAGATGGACAGTCATACAGAGAAACATAAATAGACAAGGTTTATTAGAACATAGAATGGATATGAGAGACTTCCAGAGAAACTGGAGATAACAAGAAGCCAAGAGGTTTCTTGGGTGGAGCAGTGCTATAGTCAGAACTGTGCATTACGAGGAGCAATATGTTAGCTGTGTGAAGGATGAACTAGAAATATGAGCTCCATGAAGGCCAATTAAGAAGCTGTACTGCTAGAGTCCAGATCTATATAACTTGGCAACTTATGGGTAAGGAGACAGAAAGGAATGAGAATGAAGAGTCTAGGATGACTGGGAGTTTGGGACAATGGTGCCCTCAATAGAAATATGGAAGTTAGGAAAAGGGGTGGGATTCAAAGAAAAGATAACTAATTCTGGACAAGTTGAGTTTGAGATGCTTACAGGACATCAAGGTGCATATGAATAGAAGACAGGCGATGAGATGTGACTTCATAAAGTTGAAATTCTGATATGAAGACTTATGATTCATCTGTATGTAGAAGATAATTGAATAGATTCAAACTAGTGAGATCACCAAAAGAGAGAAATAAGGGAAATATAGCCAAAGACAGTGCTCTGACATGGGAATTGGAGGAGAGACAAAGATGATGATGACCTACAAAAGGAGAATGAGGAGATGTCAGATAGGTAATAGTCACACCAGTACAGTATAGTGTCTTGAAAATCCAAAGTAGAGAGATTATCCAGGAAGGCAGGTGTGGGGTTATAAATAAGTTAATAGAGTCAAATATTGCAGAGAGGTCAAGAAGGAGAACTGAGAAGAGGTCATTGGGTTTAGTAATTGAGAGATGATTGATGAATTTGGAAAGAGTCTTTTCAGTCTAGGGATGGGGGTCATAAGCCATATTGCAAGGTGCTAAAGAGTGGTGAGGAAACCAAATCAGAGTATAAATGGCCTCTTCTAGTAGTCTGGCTGTGAAAAGGAAGGGAGCTCTATAGGGCAATAGCTTGAGTAGGATGGCATAGAGAAGGGAGGTTTTGTTTTGCTTTGTTTTTTTTTAAAGGATGGGGAGATCCGGACGTGTTTGTTGACAGCAGGGAAAGAGTACGTGAATCTGCATGTCTATGTTCTACTTAAGTCTTTTGGAAACTTGAAGAAAGTTGTTTAGTTCCTCTGATTCTATTCTGCCATTAATCAGCAAGAAGAATTAATATTTGCTTACCTAAAAGAAATTTAGTTAGGGTTGATTATTAGCCTTACTAAGGCAGTCTCAAGACTAAAACATTGTTTCTAAAATGCAAGTACTGTGGTTTCATTTGTATTTTATGTCTGTATCAATATTTGAAACAATAGTTAATCCTAATTTCATGTCCAGGCAGCTTTGATTTGAAGTGTGGCTATGTGAGTGTGTGTCTCTATGTATGTATATCCAGAGAAAAGAAAATCATTCGATTCCGTATGTCAAATACTAAAAGCCTCAATCTTGGTACTGAACATTCCCCTGTGGGTCTGATTCAATAACACATATAGAAAATCAATCTTCTTAATCTGTCTAGCTTTCAGTAACCATTACTTGGCCTGGCCACTGCATGTACTATTTTCATTCAAAGCTTAGATTCTTTTGGAAACCAGAATTTAAAAAAATAGCTTTACCATGCTGAAATTTTATTACCTAGGGTCTAAAGGTCCAAACATAACTTTGTATTAAACATTCCAAGAAGGATTTATTTTGGTCTAAAACTACAAGAGGTATTGAGAGACTTTTCTTTTTTTTCCACAGTAGTCAACGTTCTATCAGTTGGAATAATTGATCCATTAGAAAATGTCAGATTTTACTGAACATTTAGAGATCGAATATTATCAATCATCTTACTTTCATACTAATCAAATCCCATTTCACTAATAAATATTTTGTTTGAATAAAAATTTCTATTTAGAGGGAAACTATTAAGAGAGCATCATAGGAGAATAATAATTATAGATGAGTGTATGCTCATCACCTTAATATTTTAATTCTAGGGCTTTGAAAAATGTACTCCCCAGAGTGCAGGCAAATAACATATTTCACTTTGCCAGTGTAAAAATAAACTTAGCAGGTCTACAAACAATTCTTCTACAGAACATATTTGTCTATATTAAAGAGATAAGGCAATTATTTGAGGCTTTATTTTAACAAAAAGGGGAAAATATCTATCCTAGTAATCTTCCATTATTAATCCATGTACCTTTTTACTGTTTTTCTAATTTGAAATGGAAATTGAATGTAGCATTTTAAAATACTCTCAATGATTTTGCTATGTGCTTCTGCTATGCTTAGTATCTTGAATGGGCAGATTTTTATGTTTATGCCTGGTATCTTTCCTCTCATACTTGATGACATGTCACCAAACCTACTTTTTGTAAATGGGTCTATTGTCATGTCAATTGTTGAAAATTTGTTTGGAAAATTTTTTTCTGTAATATTCTGCTCTACCAAATGGAACTAGGGTGTCATTCTATTGAGTGGAATATGATATCAAAGAAGCTAATACCAATTTGTCTTGCATTAAGAGGCATACATTCCAAGAATAATGAGGCTGTTGTCATGCTCTACTGTTCCTGGTCAGAACACATCTAGGGTACTGTGTTCAGTTCTGGATGTCATATTTCAGAAAGGACATTGATAAGCTAGAGAAAGACTAGTGAAGGGTGAATGGAATGATGAAAAGTCTTAATTCCATGCCATATGAGGATCATTTTAAAGAACTGGGGATGTTAAACATGTAGAAAAGGAGCTCCAGACAAGAGATGTTAGTTGTCTTCAAGTATTTGAAAAGCTGAAGATTAGATTTGTCCTGTTTCATCCCCAAGAAAAGAACTAGGAACATGAGTGAAAGTTGCAATTGGGGAAATTTAATTTTGATGTTACATCAATTGTTAGGAAAAAAAATCTTCCTAACAATTACTGCCATCCAAAGGTAACAGAAATTAACTGGGCTTTTCTTCAACTGATATCTCAAAGGCTAGGTGATCACTGCTGAGGTATCTCATAGAAAGGATTCTTCTTGATTTTTTTTTAATATATTGGTATAACAACTCTGAAATTCTGTAATTCTGTAATTGTGTCATGAGAATACTATTTACCTTTCTTGTCAAGGTTAGGGACATTTAAAGCTTTTTAGTTTGGCCTCTTGTTATCTTGTGTGTGTGTGTGTGTGTGTGTGTGTGTGTGTGTGTGTGTGTGTGTGTGTGTGGTGTGTGTGTGTATTTTAACATTCTTCCTCTCCACAGACACTAGACCAACCACACTGGCTTACTTGCTATTCCTCATACACTATGCTTCCTCTCCTATCTCCATATCTTCACATTAGCTATCTTCCATGCCTAATATAGTCCTCCTCATCACTTCTACCTCTAAGAGTCTGTGATTCCCTTCAACACTAACTCTAATCTGACCTTCTATAGGTAACTTTCACTATACCCCCACCTTCTAGTACTTTTGCTTCCAAGGCTACCTTCGATCAACACTATATACATATTGCCTCCTTCATTAGAACATGTGCTTCTTAAGGCTAAGGTCTATGTTTGCTTGTTCTTTTCATCTTGAACTCTTAAAACTGCTCCAGATACATGGAAGTACTTAATAAATGTTTGTTGATTCATGACCAAAAAATAATTTATATCAGGAAGAACTAAAGATCTCATCAATGAAATAAATGTTGGAAAAAAAAAAGAGGTAGGCTGGTGATGCAGTGGAAGGGAAAAAATGATGACCCACGTGCTCTACTGGCAAAAATACAATGGCAAGGGAGATGGAGGATTTATAGGTAAATATAAATGAGCTCTATCAGATGAGAAAATATAGAAAGTTTATGGTCTGCAGGGCCAGAATAAGTATACACAAAGAAGAAATTTCATATCATCAAAGAGGTATAATCATGGGAAGAAAGTTGAGAAATAGTTGTCCAAGACAGAATCCATTATGTGCTTTGTTTTCAGTTGGTAAAAGTTATTCCTATCTTGTCTAAGGCAATGCTTTACCTCAGAACACTGAGAAACATAATTTAATGCCAACTTGTGCACAGTAGTAATTTCATATATTTTTTTTTAAATTCTTAATTTTTAAACAGATCTATGATTTCATTGGTAAAAACTTCATTGGTAAAATGCCTGTTACCAATGCAAAACAGAAACTGTCATGAAACTTAGTCTTATCCAGCTCTGGGAGGCTTATGGACTTAACCTGTAGTCACATGATATGTACCAGGGAGAGGACTTGAGCCCAAGTCTTCCTGACTCCAAGATAAGCTCTATGGTTCTATGTCAACTATTCCCTTCTCAATATTATTATCATTAAACAATTAAAATTAAATTATATTTCAGGGCACTAAGGTTTAAAATGAGTTAAAATTCTTATTTTAGGTGACATAAAATACTTTTTAGTACTTAATTCTCATTAAAATCAAAATAATTTAGCCAGGCATGAAATATATGATATATTCAGTCTTTTATATTATTCTATGCCATTGTCCAAGGTTCATATTAAATATATTATAATATTGTTTCTAAAAGATAGCACCATGAAAGAAAACAGATTTTTTTTTTTTTACTTTTGAAACAGTTGACTGAATTTAAAAAGCACAATATAGCAATGATGGACTGCTAATTTCAGGACAAGATAGATGTTTTAAACATCTTAAAAAGGATACTCCTGATCCTTATTCATCATTATGGACATACATAGGTCATTTTATTTTTTTTCCTTCTGAGTGATTTTCTAATGAATTTTATCTCAGGTAAAATGTTGTAAGAATCCCAGAAAAGATGCAGGCAACATTAAAAATTAGTTTTTCCCCCCATGCGCATTAGCATTTGGGGAATTTAAATAAGATCTTATCAAATTCTTGGTAAGACTAGGATGAAAGACATGTTTACCTCAGCTCTTGAGTATTTACTTAGGCTACTACAATTTTACTGTATTTAGAGACAACTTTAGTGATAATAAAATGAAATAAAAAAACAGCTTCAAGTCAATGTCAAGAACTGATGTATTCAATTGACAGTTACTAAATCTAAGAAATGCAGCTATTTTTCACACCATTTTACTTAGTGATATTTTGTCAAAAATAAAACAAAATAAAAAGCAATAACACAATCAAAGGCTATAGTCTTAAGGTGGGTTTAGTGGTGAGGAAGAGGGAATAGGAAAAAGGAAATAAAAGCTCAGAGAAAGAAAAAAGGATGCTGCAGGGTTACTCAGCTTTTTTTTTTTTTATATCAAGAAGCAATTTGCTTTACGTAACATGTCATTGGTAATGGTGGCAACAATTCCATTAAGGAAAATCTCAGAACTTAAGGACGGCCTATTTTCTTATGAAAAAAAAAAAAGCACTTTCTGAAGGCTGATGATGAGAACTCCAGTAGATTGAACATCTGCCTATAGATTTTTAAAAGTGGCAGTGAAGTGACGTTTGCAAAATGTGATCATCAGGATAAGTGATCTTTGGAGCTGTGTCTGATAAGTCTTTTAAATGGGATTAAATGATTAGACAGGTTTGAAGAGTTTCTTATTTTTCTTGAACATGTGACTAAAGCGTTACTTTCTATCTATATTTACAGGTGTTATTTTCTAAGGAAAAAAGACTAATAACCTGCCCAGAAATAATCATTTTGCTCATTAAAAGTGTCACAATATATTTCCAGAGATACCAGAATCAGCTGTAACTTATTAATCTATCATTTAACATCATTCAGAAATTATAATTAACTCATATGAAGTCTTAACCTTGAATGGCCTTAACTTTCACCTGATATTCCTATTTAGTTTATAAATTCAAATTTTAATTTTGAAATCTGCTCACATTTCTTGAAATGAATGAATATAGTAATGTTTACACCTTTAGTCTCTTGTGGATTATTCACTTTTGCCTCAATCTACCTTACATCCTGTAGACCAATAAAATCTGGGCATGCAGAACTTGAGCCCGATGCAAAGGCTACATTTTGTGAGTGTATGCACTGATATATTTATGATATCTTCCATTCTCTCATCGTGCATGTACCATTGTCACCAGAATGAATTAAACATGTCATTTTCTTTTCTCATTAGCTGCTTCTTGACAAGAAATGTTATTGTACTTTTTTTTTGGTTCCTGTAACACTGTCACAAGAATGTTTTTTTTTAAACTGTATCTTTGACAGATTATTAATATACTTTCTAAAATAAATAAAAAAACAAAATTGCATATCAACAATATATTACTAATGTGTATATATACACATACATATTTATAAGTAATATTAATTATAATGCAAATTTTAATGCAAAAATGTTTACTATGAGCAAACTATATTAAATGCAAGAGATAAAAATAGAAGATGAAGTAATCCTTGCTTTCAAGGAACTCATATTCTCATTGTGTAAAATAATTAACAAAGGAAGGTTCAACTTCATGGTGGATGGAAAGAACACATGGTATTTAGGTAAATACACACACATTCCATATCAACAGTTAAGAGGGGTTTTCCAATTAAGGGGATATCTATCAATTGGATAATGGCTGAACAAGTTGGTATATGATTGTAATGGAATACTGTTGTGCTGTAAGAAATGATGAGCAGGATGATTTCAGAAAAACCTGGAAAGACTTACACAAACTGACGCAAAGTGAATTGAGCAGAAGCAGAAGAATATTGTCCGCAATAAAAGCAATGTGGTACAATGACAAATATGGTGAATGATTTGACTATTCTCAACAATACAATGATATACTACAATTCCAAGGAGTCACGATGAAAAATTCTATCCATATCCAGAGAAGGAAATGATAGAGTCTGAATGCAGATGGAAGCATACTTTTGTTCACTTTTTTATGTATCTTCTTTCACAACATGACTACTATGTAAATGTTTTGCATGACTACACATGTATAACCTATATCAAACTGCTTACTGTCCTAGGGAGCAAGAGAGAGAGCAAGGGAAGGAAATAATTTAGAACTCTTTTTTTTAAAGGAATGTTGAAATGATTTTTATATATAATTGGGGAAAATAAAATATTATTTTAAAAAAAGAATGACTTTCCAGAAAGTGAACAGTAGGAACTGCCTTTGATATTCAATAGTTTTTCTTTTGACCCACCATCTAGAGAATTAAAATGAGTGAGAATGTTTGGATTTTCATTTTAAGAGTGCCAAATAGCCCACTAACTTTCTTTCATTTTATGATTCTTCTCTCCTACTTATCTTTTTACTTCCATTGTTTTCAATTATATAGTACTCAACATTTGTCTGTGGTTGTATGCCCATCACTATGACCAAATCCATCTAAATAAATACATTAAAAAATATAAAACATAAATGTAAAAAGCCATTTCTACAAACAGAAAATTTACTAATTTTAAAACATCATAAATTAGATTTACAAAAGAGAAACTATAGAGATAAATTATAATCAAAGCATATATAGTCAAACATTAGAAGGAATATGTGTGTATACGTGTATGTGTCTGTGTGTGTGTCCCTCTACATTGTATATAGACAATATATTGGGGCCTAATTCTTGTTGTGAACACTATATATGTATAAATGTGTACACAATACATATAAAGATAGACATAATGACTTTAAGATGTCTACTGGATATTTGGTTTGAAATGTCTGAAAGGCAATTTAAGATGCAAGAATGAGCGCCAGCAGAGAAGTTAGGACAGGTCCAGTAGATTTGAAAATTATCAACATCACAGTGATAGTCATGTCCATGGATATTACCAAATGAGGTAGTATAGAGGGAGAAAGATGAAGATTGAGGACAGATGTGGAACACAATTAGAGGTTTTGACCTAAATGAGGATCTAGAAAAGGACACTTAGGAGAGCTGAGATAGGTAGGAGAACAACCAGAAGAGTGTGGTGTCCCAAAAACCTAGAGAGAAGAGAGTGTAAAGGAGAAAATAGTGATAAATACTATCAAGGGCAGCACAGAAGTCAATAAGAATGAAGATTGAGAACACTGCATTTGACTTGGCAATTAAAACTTTGGAGACAGCAATTTTGGAGGAGTGATGAGGTCGGAATCTGGGCTGTAGGGCACTTAAGAAGAAAACAAGAAGAAAATGGAGTCACAAAGCCTTCTCAAGGAATTTAGGCACAAAAGCCAGAAAAACTATAGAATGATAATTAGTTGGGATAGCAAGATCAAGTGAGGGTTTTTTGAGGATGGATGAAACACAGACATGTTACTAGACAGTAGCAACCACTAGTCAGGGAGAGATGGAATATAAGTGAGAGGATGGAGATGACAGAGGGATCATTTTGTTGGAGAAGACAGAACAGAATGGGATCACTTGAGTATGCAGGGAGGTTTGTACTACCTCTTTGAGTGAAACAGGGATAAAGGAGGATATAGTAGCAGAAGGCATCTGAGTGATGTAAGATAAAGAAAGGGGGAGATGAAAGGCCTCAATTTTTTCTGTAAAATATTAGGCAAAGTTCTCAAGTGAGAGGGTGGAATGAGAAGAAGCTATGAGAGGTTTTTTTAAAAGGAATGAAAAAGTTTAGAAGAGCAGCTGTGGAGAGTGGTATAGTAAGTCAATAAGGGAAGGGCAGAAGGATAGCTTGATGGTTTTGAGGGCCCACTTGAGAATATGTGACATAAATTTGCAGTAGACTCAGTCAGAAAAGTTATGTGATTTTCTTCATATTCATTCAGCAGCAATGGTATAGGAATCCAAGACTGAAGCCTGGCAGTGTCCAATTGGTGAAGTGACAAGGTGGCCAGGATTTCAAGAAAACAGTATAGACTTTAACTAGTTCACCAGGGGATTAAGATAGGAAAAAAAAGGAGAGAATGACATGTAAAGGTAATGACTTGGGAGAGAATAGAGATGTCCAGAGATTGGAGGTCACAGAGGGTGAATGAAGATTAGGATTTGGTATGGTACAGAGGGAGAGGGGGAACACTAATAGATAATGGTTAGGTAAGGGGATTTCAGAATTCTTGAACATGGAAGTGGTGCATTTGTGGATGATGGATGGGAAGATCAAGGGTATGACCACATGTGGTTCAGGTGGGATGGAGGGCTAGGTTATAGGAATTGAGTAGGCTGAGGAATTGAGTGGTTAGGGTGTATAAATATATGTTGAAATACTCTAGGATGAAAGCAGAAGTTGGGGAGGAGATATAATTGTGAACCAGATCCTGAACTCTTTGAGGGAAGGAGGGGAGTTACCTCAAAAGAGCTATCAATTTTATTTCAATACCATATGTTATTATAGAGAGATTACTATTCTTTGGGTAGGAAAATGGTTTAAACAACCTTTTACTCAGATAGTACTACTGTCTTGACAGTGTCTTTTTCTAAGTAAGTAAGCAAGCCTTTAAAGAAGTCCACTATTTCTTTCCAAATAAAGAAAAAAAAACTTCAGACTATTTTTCTTGAGTACTATCCCTTTGTATTTTTATGGGTCATGGATGGATCTAGAGTCTTGATCATGAAGTGGATTGGTAAATATTTCTAGTACAGGTTACTGCCAGGACTCATAAACCTTTTTTCCCCACTAGTCTCTTCTTCTCCTAATCTAGACCATGCACAAAACTCTGTAACATTTCCAAATAAACATATCCAAATCATTTTTTTTTCTGCTATCCAGACACTCTATCATCCAAATACTCTTTTGATTATGACGTGATTGAATGTCAAAGTGTGTTTCTATTTATTTATCTAACTCGGCTATTCCTTCTACAACTAAATTGAGTTTCTCAATTCAAGGTAACCTAGTTATACTGAGGAAGAAAATAAAATTGAGTGAATGACCCCTAGTCTCTGTGGTACATAGTAAGAATGCAAGAGTCAGTGAATTAAATGCTAAATATGCAGACCTTCAGAATTAATTCAACACCCGATTTGCACCTATGTCAACATTTATTGTGAAATTTTTCACTCAATACTCTGACTAGGCTAAGAGAATACAGAGGACAGCACAGGAGACAGATGAGAAGAGGCAGCAATTGTAATAGGGATTGCCAAAAGGAGACAAATATAAACTTCATCCAGTGTGCAATTTTTCGAAGGTACTAGAGGCAGATATTGTGCCACTGATCAATTTAAGATACTAAGATTAGTTTGGAAGGTTATATTATATAGCTATAACTTTTCTCAATTAAGCAGTGTCCTTTTTTGCTAACAGGAATGAAGATGAGAAAGAGGAAAGGGGAAAAATTTAAAAAAAGAGGCTATGCCCTATTTTCTCTGTTTTCACTATAATTATCAAATATTACAGTATTCTATGAATAGGTGTATAGAGAGTGTGTGGTCTGAGTATGACTAAGATTATAGGTAAATTCCCATTTGGTAAGTCTGTTGTAGTCTATACTAATGGAATGAAAGTTCTGATCAAGGGTAAAGGGATATAGGAAGAAAAAAAGAGAAAGGAAGTTTTGTATCATGAAGCATTACAGATAAAGGCAAGTTTTGCTATACTGGAAGCATATACACAGTTAAAAGGCAGTTAGCACATCGAGAGGGAATTAAAAATAAGTGCTAAAATTTGTATTAAGCCAAAAAGGGTAGAGGAAACAAAAAAGCAACCTCACTTCAAAATTCAATTCAACAAGTCATTCCAAAATTGATACATGGTTAAAGAATACAAACAAACTGTTTTCAGAAGAAGAAATCAAAGTTATCTATAGTTATATAAAATGTTCTAAGTCACTATTGATTAGAGAAATGCCAATTAAAACAACTCTGAGTTACTACCTCATATCTATCACATTGACTAATGTGACAGAAAAGGAAAATGGTCAGTACTGGAGGGGAAAATTGGGACACCAATGGACTCTTGGTGGCATTGTAAACTGATAGAACCATTTTGGAGAGCAGTTTGGAACTATGCCCAAAGGGCTATAAAAATGTGCATACCCTTTGCAGTACCGCTACTAGGTCTGTATCCCAAAGAGATCAAAGAAAAAAGAAAAAGATCCTATATGTACAAAAATTATAGCAGCTCTTTTTGTGGTGGCAAAGAATTGGAAGTTGAAGGGATTGTCCATTAATTGGGGAATGGCTAAACAAGTCACGTATGATTGTGATTGAATACTATTGTGCTACAAGAAATGACCAGCAGGATGGTTTCAGAAAAACCTGGAAAGACTTATATGAATTGATGCAAGCAGATTCAGATCACTGTACACAGTAAATGTGAATGACTTAGCTATTCTCAGCAATACAATGATACAAGACATTTTTTTTTATAATTTTTCTTTTTGCTTTTTGGTGAGGCATTCAGGGTTAAGTGACTTGCCCAGGGTCACACAGCTAGTAAATGTCAATTGTCTGAGGCCAGATTTGAACTCAGATCCTCGTGACTCCAAGACCAGAGCTCTATCCACTGCACCACCTAGCTGCCCCTATACAAGACAGTTTGAAAGGACTTATGAAAAATGGTATTTATCCCTACAGAAACAAATTATGGTATCTGAATGCTTATTTAAGCATACTTATTGAACTTTATTTTTCTTGTTTTTTAATTATTTGATGTGTTCTCTTTTGCAACATAGCTAATAAAAACTATGTTTTGCAGGAGTGCCTATGTATGATCTATATCAAATTGCTTGCCACCCTTCTCAAGGAAGTGGGAGGGGTGAAGAGAGGAGATAGAAATTTGGAACTTAAAATTTAAAAAAAGGAATGTTAAAATTGTCTTTACATGTAATTAAAAATGAAATGAAAACTTTTTTTTAAAAATTCAATTCTATTCTATAAACATTTATTAAGTGACTACTATGTGCCAGAAAATAAGCTAAGTGCTAAGGATATAAATAAGAAAAAGAAAGTCTCTGCCTTCAAGATGTTTACAATCTAACGGGGAAGATAATTCACAAAAGGAGGCTAGAAAGGGGGAAAAGGGCCACCAGAGCATACATTGAGTGTATGGTATATATAATGGATATATAACATTTTATGTGTGCGTATATGGAATGTATATGTATAACATTGTGTGTGTGTGCATCATCTATTTCAATGGAGAACAATACACTATTGACTTTACAATAAATACTGCTTAAAAAGCCATTCAGTTATTGGTTGATATGCTGCTTGGTGATTGTTACTTTGAGAACATGTTTTTAGTCTTGATATAATTCTTAAAAAATCCAAAACAAATTGCTAGTTTTTGGGATAAGGGCATAATGGGATACAAACCTATAAAAATGAATTGATTAAAATTAGTTATGTCAAAATGCAAAATTAAGAATTTTAATACTTCTTTAAAAACCTGACTTTTTTTTGATTTTATATGAACCTCATAACAACCCTGTGAGATAGGTAGGAAGGTAATATATTAATATCATTTCACTGCTGAGGAAAGTGAGTTGCTATATAGTTAATTGATTTCTTCAATTTTCCCTTTTATAAAGGGAAAAAAGGCAGATGTGGAACTTAAATTCTAGTTAAGTTAAGTTATATCCCAGGAAATTCAGTTCCATATAATAATAGCATATTATTTCTAGTAAAATAAATAAAAAACTAATTGAAATATAGTTAAATCTACCTTCCAAGGACTTAGCCCAGCTAAGTATGAACAGGAGCTCATCACTAAGTTGTCTGACTCCTTGGTGGTGATTTTTTTTTCAGTTATGAAAACTCATAAAATAAAGATAAATACAAATGGCCTTCAGTTTTGTGAAGCCCACTTATGTTTCTTCAGTGATGGTGACAGAATTGCAGAGGAAGTGGTATGTTCTAAGGATCACCAAGTTTTTAGACCCTCTACATACTTTAATTTGATTGTTAGTATTATAAGATGTAGTGTTTATATAATGACTTCCAAATACAATGGGAAAACCTGAGTCATATCAGTATTGACATTTTCGCTATAAATGAAATCAGACAAAAAAGGAAGTTGAACTAAATGAAGTTATGAGTTACAGATACTATTTGGAAAGGCAGGGAATGGGGTTGATCAAGCTGCTTATTATACTCCAATATTAAGAAGAAACATTATTTCATGATACATATCATCATTTCATATTATAATACTGATAAGTAATTGAAGAAAATATCACTGAAAATAATTGTAACTTACATACAGATTTTCTGAGGACTAGATAAAATGAGGGCACCTAAGTTGTCCAGTGGATAGAGTACTGAGCTTGGAATCATAAGACTCATCTTGATGAGTTCAAATCCAGCCTCAGACACTTACTAGCTATGCGACCCTGGGCAAGTTACTTAACCCTATTTCCTCAGTTTTTCATCTGTAAAATGGTGTGGAGAAGGAAATGTCAAACCATTTCAGTATCTTCGCCAAGAA
The DNA here is from genome assembly GCF_900497805.2 of Vombatus ursinus. Lineage (NCBI taxonomy): Eukaryota > Metazoa > Chordata > Mammalia > Diprotodontia > Vombatidae > Vombatus > Vombatus ursinus. Next base: position 21,398,979 of record NW_020954608.1, read on the forward strand.
AACTCCAAAGGGGGTCACACAAAGTTGGATGTGACAAAAATGACTTTACAATAACAACAAATGGAACAGAAATATATTTTGGGGCAGCTAGATGGTGCAGTAGACAGAGTGTTGGGCTTGGAGTCAGGAAAACCTGAGTTATAATCTGGCTTCAGACACTTACCAGCTGTGTGACCCTGGGCAAGTCACTTAACCCTGTTTGCCTCAACTTCCTCATCTGTAAAATGAGATGAAGAAGGAAATGGCAAACCACTTCAGTACCTTTGCTGAGTAAACCCCAAATGGGGTCACAAAGAGTCAGATACAACTGAAATGACTGAACAACAAGAAGTTATAAAACACTCTAAAATTAGTCATCCTAAATTCTGGTACTCAGTGATATCAGTGAAAATGTAGAAAAATGTTATTAATGGGGAGAAAGAGCTATGAAAATGTTTCAAGAAAAAGGAATGAGAAGCCAAGGATTTATAGACTAAGCCTCAACCTCATATTGTTATATCCTGAACACATTCCTAAAGAAAGGAATTGGTAGGTATTATTTACAGTGAGCATCAATTAACACTGCAAAATAGAAATATTATAACAGATATTGAAAATACTTATTACTGATGAAGGAGTAATCTTTCAATTAGCCATCTGTGTACAATCAGGCTACCAACTTAATGGGTAAAAAACAGGCTAATAATGAGAAAAAAATTATTACATACTTTTGAAAGGATTCAAAACAGCTGTTCAAGCTACAAATGAGATATGAACATGAGGCATGTCATTGACACTGATTTCAATAATTTTATTCTAACTTAATCAATATAAATCTATTGCCAAAAAGACCATAAAGTGCTGTAGTCAGCAAATGCGTGATCTATCAATTGGACAAAGATGGAAACCAACATTTATACCAGTTTAGACTAGAAACTTAAGATAGAGAAAAACAGTACAGCACAACAGCAATTTAAAGAAAGCTTTGAAAGAGATCCAATTGATCAAAAATATTCTAGCAGCACTGAAGGAAAATTGAAAGAAGGCAATAAACAGGATAAAATGGAAAATACAAGTCTACCAAACTGGTAGTAAAAAGAACTAAAATAGGAAAAGCAATTCTCTAGGATTAAGCTTAAATAGAGAAGAGTCTTGAGTTGGTAGAGACCCAATTTTAAGAGTGATAAGGGAAAGCAATTTATCTAGAAGGAAGATATCAAAACTGTAAAATAAAATTTCAAATCTTTTTAGTAGCAAAAAAGGCAATTAAAATAATAACAGATGATTTAAATGTCTACTCTCCTAAATATGCAAAATTTTTATGTCTGTCATTGATACTTCAATAGAAGCCTCCTAATTTGGAGTATTAGTGTGTGACAAGCAGGCTTTTGTGAGTTATATTCAACCAATAGATGTTATCTTTATGATAAAATAATTGACTTAAAGATGTAGAAAATATAACATCTCTTTGTAGTTGTTTGCTTGTTACATTCTGTTGAAACTTGAAGGCTCTTTTGCAGTAATATAATCCATCCTATATATCATACATCTCATTCTGATATCAAAATCATCCAATATTCCTTGAAAGATATAACAGATATCACAGAAATAACCATGTTAAATGACTTGCTTATAATAACCAATCAGATGAGGTATTAGACAAGGCAATAAATATAGGTTTGCTCAAGGTTTTCGTGGTTTTGAGAGAGAAGATCCAGCATGGAGCCAGCCTATGATGAAAAGGTTTTCTCTATGGATGGTGAGGTCCTCCAGATGCTCATGTTTGTGGATACCGTTACTCTGCTTCAATCATGTCCTTGAACACTGTATTGCCTTATGTGGATGAGGGATGTGTGCTGTCCAGATTATGACATGTATTTGGATGGAAAACCTTAGAGGCTTACCAAGAGTATGTATATCTAGAATATATAAACAGGTGGACAATAAATTGGGCCTATAGTAGACAGAGGCTGAATTGACATTGGTAAATTGCCAAGCTTCTCTAATGATCCCAAACTTTCCATGGTAACAAATGCTCATCTTTCCCTTGCATTCAATATTTTAAGAATCTTTTTTTATTTTTTTATTTATTATTTTTTTTAAATGCTGAGTGAGAATGTTGATTTTTTTTTTTTAGGCAAGTGGGGTTATGTGACTTGCCCAGGGTCACACAGCTAGTAAGTGTCAAATGTTTGGTCTGAGCCCGGATTTGAACCCAGGTCCTCCTGACTTTAGGGCCGGTGCTTTATCCACTGTACCACCTAGCTGCCCCAAGACCTTGAATCTAAGAGAGAATACTAACTCATAGTTATGCAACGATATAATAATTTGTAGTTATTTTAATACACAGTGTAATAAATTTAAAATAATTTATCAATTTGTTATGTAGAATTTTTTTTTTATTTTCACATTAGTGATGTTGTAAGAAAGAATTAGAACCAATAGGAGGAACCACAAGAAAGAGAAAACAAACAAAATAGAAGAAAAAATTAGCAAATAGTATGCTTCAATCTGCATTCAAACTCCATAGTTCTTTCTTTGGATGTGAATAGCATTTTCCATCATGAGACCTTTGGAGATGTCTTAGATCCTTGCATTGCTGAGAAGGGTTAAGTCTATCAACGTTAGTCATTGCATAATGTGGCTGTTACTAATTACAACATTCTCCTGGTTCTGCTCAATTCACTCAGCATCAGTCCTTACAAGTCTTTCCAGGTTTTTCTGAAATTCATTTGCTCATCAATTCTTATAGCACAATAGTATTCCATTACATTTATATACCACAACTTGTTCAGCAATTCCCCAAATGATGGGCATCCTCTCAATTTTCAATTCTGTGCCACCACAAAAAGAGCTGCTATGGATATTTTGTACCTGTGAGTCCTTTTCCCATTTGTATGGTCTCTTTGGGATACATCCCTAGAAGTGCTATTGCTGGGTTAAAGGGTATTGCACATTTTTATAGACTTTTGGGTGTAGCTCCAAATTGCTCTCCAAAATGGTTGGATCATTTCACAACTCCACCAACAATACATTAATGTTTGAATTTTCCCACATCTTCTCCAACATTTATCATTTTCCTGTTTTGTCATGTTGGCTAATCTGACAGGTATGATGTGGTATGTTATGTAGAATTTTCTAAGTTTGCTTGGACTATAGGTTGTGTCCAATTTTTCTTTGTCTAGTTTTTTTTCTGAAATGACCGAGTTGGACACAAGATACTTAACATGATGTATTTGTTTTAACAGGGGACAATTCAGATCAGAAAAAAAGGAGACTTTTTGACTTGAGGGAACCATGGAGGCAAAGTGGCATTTCTCCATATAAGACTGATGTTAAATTATGAAAATGAATGGAAACTTTAACATTAACTGAAGACATTCAATGCACTAGTATTATAAATTCCAGATAAAAATCTGAAAGAGAAGCATGCCTGATTAATATTTAATTCAAAATAGCATGAAATCCAAAGCAAATACCATTCCCCAACTTATACATTCTTGTTGCACTGGAAAATTTATAAGGTTATGACAGATTAGATTTACAGCTTATACCTCTAAAAACTGGCCTAAGAGCTTGCAGATATGGTGGGAGATAGACTTTTTGAAGAGATTGCACTGAGTCAGTAATAGCAAAGAGAAGAAAGTAAAGACTGACTGCAGTCTTTTGGTAGTCATGAGAGATCTGAGTAGTTTAAAAAAGATCATCAATTTTAAGAGCTAATTTGGTTTCTGATGTAGAGAGATAAGATTCAGGGAGGGAATTATAGACTATCAGGAGGCAAGGAAAATTGGGAAGAAAGCAGGACAGTTACTACATTAGTCTGTATTAGGGAAAAATCATAATTAGTTTAAAAACACAATTCATGAAATATTATATTAAATAGTTTATTTCACTGAAAATATTATTATAACCATTCATTTTATCTGTTAATCAAGAAGATTTATTGTTAAACTACATTTTTGAAATAATGTTTTTGTCATGCCAGGTGAATAAAGCTTAAAACTCCAGCTACTTGGGGCTACCAGCCTGAGTTTTAGGGTATTTTTCCCAACTGTAACTATGCATCTAAATTTGAAAACTTGAAACACATGCTCCAGAGCAAAATGACCTACCTATATTTTTTCAAAAAGTGTGTATTTTTATTGTGAAAATAAAATAAATTGTCTATTTGTATGAGGAACCAAACAGGAATAGAGTCTATTCTGAATAATGTACTATTAGCTCAGCCATTTCTACTTGTAGTTTTTCCTCCAAATGAATACTTACGAAATAATTTTATTTGGGATTTGTGATGACTGTTCTATTTGAATAATATTCTAAAACATTAATTATATCCTAATAAAGTATAATTTGGTATTTAAACATTTTAAAACAATGCCTTTTTTAAAAGCTTTATTTTTCTTTTTTACTTCTTTGCAATCTTAATTTCAAAAAAATTCAAAATAAAGTTCTTGCCACCAAAATCCTTTGCCCTGTCAAACAGTTCAATACTAGAAACTTATATGATTTTTGGTGGAAATGACTTCAACAAAGCATTACCATTAGCTTTGCTGCTGTACCCTAAGAGGATAAGACTTTTTCCATTTAACTTGCAGTAGAAACCTTCCATGTTTTATCTCTTCCATTAGAATATAAAGAAGAGACTGTCTTTGAAAGTAGAAACCGTCATGTTTATTTATTTATATCCCAGTACTCAGCGCAGTGCTTTACACAGTCTAACTACTTAATAGAGGCTTTATTCATTTATACAATTACCAACGTAAGATAGTATCAGTGAGCTTGCAGAAGATAAGTTTATATACTACGACTTTTACCTAATGACAAAAAAGTTCCTTTATCCATCATTAAATATAAATAAATAACTGCAAAATCATAACTTGTCCTGGGACCATTTCTATTTCAACTGCACTAAAAAGATGAAGATTAAATTATAATAGTGATGTGTGTGTGTAATAATGCCATTACAAAATAGTACTTCAAATGGAATTGGACCAAGCACTAATGTAAGAAAGATTACTACGATGCTTTAGGCATTTGAATAAAACATTTGATTTGAATGATGATGACCCACTAACTTTTAAGTTATTTGTACAAAATGCATTCAGACCAAACATGCTTTTAACAAGAAAGGTAAAAAAGAAAGATAAATAGAATAAAATATAGAAAATTAAGGGGAGGATAATGGAGGTTTCATGTGTGAAATGAATGTTAATGCTTAAGTTGGACTAAGAAACTGCTCTTAATTGCAGCAAGTTATTCCAGTAATCCAAGCAAGAAGATTGACTAGAACAGAATTGATTTAATGCTATATATAGACTCAAACAAAAAAGTAAATGCAATTCTCTCTTTACTCTGCATTCTCTGAGTTCTCTTACCTATTTGACCATATCTCAGTTTCCTGTCTTGGTATTTCTCTTCTTTTATCCCTTCAGTGTGCAAATGCCACACAATTCTTCTCTACCCCTTTTTCTTCTCTTTCATTATACTCCGTCACTAAGTGATGCCATCTACTTTCATGTCTCCAATTAGCATCTGTATGCAGACAATCCCCATATCTATCTATTGATCCCTAATCTTTCCCCAGGGCTAGCTCTTTTCTGTAAATTTCCACCTAAATGTCCTGTCAACACTTCTAAATAAACACATAAATAATAATAATAATAATAATAATAAATAAATAAATATATATATATATACATAGATAGTACACTAAGGTTTACCAAGTGCACTCTATATGTTAAATCATTTATTCTCACAACCCTTTAAGGTAGGTGCTATTGTTATCCTGATTTTACAAATGAGGAAATTGAGGCTGAGAGAAGTTATGTGAGGCCCAGGGTCACACTACTAAGTGTCTGGGGCAGAATTTGAACCTAGGCGTTCTTGACTCTAAGTCTAGCATTTTATCCACATAGTACCTACTTGCTTCAAAAACTGTTCAGAATTAAACTCATCATCTCCACCAAGTCTGTTCCTTCTTTCAAACTAATTTATGCTGTTTTCACATTTTAAAAAATGCTCAGTGATTAGCCTTACTTATAATGTAAACAACACACTGTCCATAGTCTGGATTTATGATATTTTTTCAGCATTATTTCATTCTACTCCCCTTCATACATTCAACATGGGAGCCTAAACCGAACAGTTTTACTGAATCTCATTCTGTACATTTTTGCCTCTACAATCATTCATGAAGGTTATCCTTAATATCTGAAATACCTACCTATATCTCTGTGAAAATCTTTTTTATCCTTTTTAGAGGTGCAACTTAAATGCCACTTCATGATTTAAAAAAAATTCCCCAGCTTAAAGTGATTGGTTCCTCCTCAGAGACTTTATTTGAATATTGTGCCTGGATATTTCATTTGCTCTATGATATTCTATTCTATACAATATTTACATGTTAAATCTACTCTTCGTCATGCTCCATTACACTGGAAGCTCCTTACGGGAAAGAAATGTGTCATTTAGTTCATCTTTATAGCTCCACAGTGTAGCACAGCACCTTGCACGTACTAGTTATATAATTATATTTGTTGAATTGAGTTTCTTACACAGGAAATCATCAACATTTCTGTTCATGTAACTCATAGTCTTTCTGAGGACACTTCTAATTAATAAACTGACCAATCAACCAAGTTCTTATTGAGTGTGTATTACTATCCAGTGGGTGATACATACAGGTACCATCTCATTGTGTAGCCTGTGCTATTGTACTTTTCCAAATGAAGGCATTCCCATAAATTTAAAAAGAAAACTTTTATTATCAAATTCTGGATAAATATTCTTAATTTTTCTGGTTACATATGCTTTCATTATTAGAAAATTTTCATTTATATTATCTTGGATATGAACTAATATATACATATATATGTGCATATACATAATATTTTATCACTTTTGATAACCTATCTTTCAAAAATGAGCAATATTATAGGTTTCTCCTCTTTTTAAAAAATAATATTTCTGAGTATTTCTTCTGGCTTTACTGAATTGAGGACAAGCATTTGAGCTGAATTCTAACCCAATGTAAAATGCTTATTTTACATTCTCTGATTTGCCTTGGGTGTGTTCTTGGCAAGGAATGTTATATATTCAGCAGGTTCTTAAATAATACAATCTCTCTATCAATAAAAGAATAGTCACATTAAAAACTTATAGGCATGCTCTTGTCTACTTTGCCCCCAAACTATAATCTAGATTTATGACTGTTGTTGTTATTGTTCTTGTTCGGTCATGTCTAACTCTTCATGACTCCATGGACTATACTGTCCACAAGGCAAAAATATTGGAGTGGTTTTCCATTTTCTTCTTCACTGGATTAAAGTCAAAAGTTAAATGATTTGACCTGGCTCACACAGATAGTAAGTGTCTGAGGCTAGATATGAACTTAGGTCTTACCAGGCCCAGCAGTCTATCCATTAAACCACCTAGTCTCCTACTAGGCAAACAGAGGTTAAATGACTTTGTCCAAGGCCACAAAACCAGCAAGCATTGGAGGCCACATTTGAACTCAAGTCCTCCTGACTCCAGGGCTGGCACTCTATCCACTGTGCTACCTATCTGTCCCATGTACAATGCTTTAATGAAAAAGAATAAAATCCCAAAGTCCAGGTCAACTAGTAAGTAGATCTAGGAACATGTCCTGCTGTCTAGTGCAACTCTCATTACATACTGGTTTAATAAAATTTGCTTTATCTACTTAACACTCACTGCTGTTCATTTTCAGAGTACTTTTGTTACCCTGGGGGTAAACCTTCAAATGATAATTAGATTTTTATATTAAATTGCTTATTGCAAAGTACAAAGGAGAATATAAGCTATTATCCTTTAACATGCATAATGCATTTAATTCAAAATATTATAATAAATATTATAATAGTTATATATTTAGAAATACCTAGGTGCCTATAACTAGGATATGTGAGATATTAACATCTCATGAATTTTATATGGGGCAGTACTATACATGACATGGTCATATAAAATCAATATTTAAAAAACAATCTTGAATTTTAAAATGTATAATTTCAACAGTTTATAGCCTTCTATTAATAAATTGCATATGGCTTCAATTTTAATATTTTAATACCATAAATTTTTTTCTCAGATTTTACGTTGTCTACATTGACTTTTGCTACTTTTTCAAACAACTTCCTTGAAATTATTTCTCAGAGTATCAGACATATCTAGGCAGGAAATAGATAGCCTTTGTGATATATCATTTGTATTTCCTTAATTATCTTCTTGGGACTCATTAAAGTGATGATTATAGTACATAGTGAAAAATAAGTGAATTCCCCAAGCTCATCAATCATTTGCTTGCTATGAAACAAGGCAAATGTGAATGAGCTAAAATGTTTCTGAAATTTTGCTATAGTAACCAATTGACCTGGGAAGGAAAAAAAGAAATTGGATTTATAAATAATTTGTACTCAGGGAAAGAAATTCAAGCACTTTTTGGAAAAATCTCTAGATTCTTTGCCAACTGCACTAATAGCTCTGTTTCTATTAAAAAAAAACACACACTTTTTCCTGATGACTTGGAAAAATTCCGTGAAAGAGAAAGAAAACTAAATGTTTGACAAGAAATATATTTTATAATGTATAATCTTTTTAAAAAATGCAATGTAATTTTCCCCCATTCTTTCCATGAAAAATGATATAAGCCAATTCTTCTTTTTGTTATAATGTCTTTGATAAGTGTATTCAATTTGTCACATGTCCTTTAATAGGTAATTTATGAAAAGTTTATATTAGTGAGAATAAACACAGGACCTCTAAGTTTCAATGGTTGATAAAATGTGAGAAAAACAGGAAAGAAAGAATTATCTCCATGGATTTTTTTTAGCATATACCCTAGATAATATTTTTTTAAGTAATATACAGCAGTTTTCCAACTGATAGCTTTTTTAAAAAAATTAGTGCTTGTCAAAGAAAAGAGTGTTAGAAAAGAAAGGAAGGTTATTTAAAAGAATAGACATTTAATAAGGTATTGTGTCAGGACTACTGGCAAGATGGCAGTGTGGAATAGTAAATAGAGTTCTGGACTTGGCATAAGGAAGAGATTGATTCAAATTGATCTGTTAACAATAACTTTATGATGTAATTGTGGATATAAATATAGGTGTAATAAATGTATACAGAATAAATACAAAATAATTACAAATTAGTTAAATATAAGATAAATACAGATGATGTTAATGGCGGGATTAGGACAAGCTTCATTTATAAGGTGGTGCTTAGGCCGTGTCTTGAAGGAAAAGAAGGATTCTAAGAAGCAGAGATGAGAAAGGAGTACATTCAAGGGTTGAGAAATACCAGTGCAGTCAGGGAAATAGAGTTAGAGTCTGGTTGGATTGGAGAGCATGGAGATGAAGAGTGATACACAGTTCAGTGAGAAAGGTTGTGGCCATGTTTTGAAGGGCTTTAGAATTTAAAACATACACATGCACATGTATATAATATGTGCATGATATACAATGTATTAGATATGGCATATGTATGTTAATTATATTGTAAACATAATAATGACATATCACAATCATATCCTATCATATACCACACCATATCATATTATATCATCCCAGAGGCAATATGAAGCCACTGAGTTGGAGAATCACAGTGTCAGATCTACAATTAGAGAAAACCTCTTTAGCATCTGAGTAGGTAATAGACTGGAATGGACAGAAACTTGAAACAGATGGAAGAAAACTCTAAGGCTTCTTCACTTACGGCATTGTCTCCTACTAGATCAGGTTCCCCACCCCTGTATTAGATATTGTGATTACAGAAGTCAAAAAGATCCCTCAATAATGAAACTGAATAAAATTGGCAAAAGGGCCTGGGCTTAAGCTGACATAGTTTTTGAAATGTTTTAGCTGTCAGAGCCTCTTCTTCACCACCTGATCATCTGGCCAGAACTAGCTCCAGAGTGTTCCCACATGCTCCATAGTCTTTCCAATGCAATCCATGTCATCACAAGTCACCCAGAAGTAGGCTTTTTAACTTCTGCTTGTAGGGAGATGGTACCCTGGGCACTGCCATTTGCTGGCTCTATTTTTATTTTTATTTATTTTTAAATAGTATTTTATTTTTTCCAATTACATGTAATAACAATTTTTAACATTTTTAAAAAAAGTTTTGAGCTCCAAATTTTCTCCTTCCCTCCCTCACTTCCTACCTCTCTAAAATGGTAAGCAATTTGATATAGATTATATATGTGCAATCACGTAAAACATATTTCCATATTAGTCATGTTATAAAGGAAGAAACAGACCAATGGGAAAAAAGCACAAAAACAATAAAGTGAAAATATTGTGCTTAATTAATTAATTAAAAAAATCTTCAAACTTCATTGCAAGGCAAAGATTATATTTGTTTAAGTGTAGGGCAAACTTAAGTAATTGAATATGTATAACTTTCAAAGGACAAAAATCAATTAATTTATGCAAATAGAAAATTTTCATTAAAAATGAACAAATAGGCAAGGCTGGCACAAAACTATCAATCAACTTTAGATAATGAAATAAATTCCTATAGGGAATTTAGTGCTTAATTCAGTAGGTGAGGTTTTATTTGGTTAAGGAATATAGAACAGAATTAAACTAATAGAAAAAATAAAAGAACAAATATAAGCCAAAAGTGTTTTCTTATAAGAGGCTACATAAGGATGAGGAGAGAAATGTTAAAGGACACTTAAGAAATTACTAAAATAAGCCAAAGATCCTGATGCATATGGCAATGTTTCAGCATAAATCTAAACTGCCAATCCTATATTGTAGGGGAAAGAGATGGAGAAATGCTTGGATTAGAAATCAGTTTTTGAAAGCCGTAGATAAATGTTGGACAAGTACACTTTTATTAATTTCTCATATAACCTTATAACAGTCACTTAAAAACATGCTGCATCTCATTAACTCACTTTTCATTGAAATTTTTTGTGTATGTGATTGTCGTAGTACATTTAACAGTAATAACATCAGTAATAGTAGTATAAATGGAAATTATAACAACCCATCAATCTGTATCATCCGCAAAGCACTTTCCTAAGGATATCCTGTGATGTAGCTAGGATAAGTATTATGATCCACCTTTTATAGATAGGGGAACTGAGGCTCTAGAGTTTCCATGATTTGTCCAACATAATCCAACAAATAATAGAATTAGTATTTGAACTAAAATCTCCAAGTCCCATTATGCTTCTGGGAGTTCTTAGATCATTAGTGAAAGGTTATAATTGAGTAAAAGGATTAATATTAATTTTAACTGTATCACTGAAAGAGAACTGGGTTCTAGTACGTCTATAAATTCAAAATGCCCTACATTAAAGACTCTTCCATCTTTCTATCACTACAAGTACAATAGGTTCCTGACAAGTCAATACTATTCATCAGAAAACATTAAATCTTATAGAACTTTATCAATACAATAGTTAGATTATTAGTAGACCAAAATAGGAAAATATACTATGAAAGAAAACAAAGGAAAATAACCAAGGGATCATCACTGGCACATGAGAGAGGATTATTAAAATGGTGATGAATAGGGAGATATTTTAAACTCTTTGTTTTGTGTAATTGTCAAAGCTACACTGTTGTAGCACAATGACATCTTATCAAGAACATGATAGAAATACACATAGGAAATATGACACATGAACTGTGTAAATTTCCCTTCCAAATGCTTTTTCTTATGTTTATCAGTTAAATTTCCTGTTGTAAATGACAGAATTTTATGTTTCTGCATGGTACATCACAACTAAGCCCAAAATGATGTCTCCACACCTTCAATAAATGATTTAAAATGTTAAATTCATCATATTTGGGTAGGGAAGACTTGTCCTTAATTACACAGTAAGATGATTCTCTTAATTATCACTCAGTTTCTCATTTTGTAATTACAGTAAGTTTATTTCTCATTTCTTAGTAGTTTTTTTAAAACCTATTTTCACATTAGTCAGGTAAAGAAGAATTAGAACCAATGGGAGAAACCATGAGAAAGAAAAGAGAGAGAGAGAGAGAGAGAGAGAGAGAGAGAGAGAGAGAGAGAGAGAGAGAGAGAGAGAGCGTGCAAATAATATGCTTTGATCTGCATTCAGACCTCATACCCCATAGTTCTTTTTCTGGATGTGGACAGCATATTTCTTAGTACTTTTAAGAACAAATACAAATATTTTTTGATAGAATACTAAAGTAAAGAAGAGTAAGGCTATCCAGATGCAACTGAATAGATAAGTGACAAATACAACTGCACTTTTATCTATAAATGCTACTGAATAGTATCTCAGTCCTATTATATATAAAATTGGAGACCACTTCCATTATCTATAAAATTACAAAAATGATGATAGTTGTGTGTATATTTATATATGTCTTACATAATACAAAGGGTTTTTGGGAGGCTGCATCAACATCTTATAGTTATTTCAACTACCTTTTTTCTGTAGGTGGCATCATGATTCTCTTAGTCATCTTAGTTCAATATTCTGGAGTTAACTTTGATTTTTACCTTTCCATCACTACCCACAACTATCATTTGCCATCTCCTATATACTGCCTTTAAGATAAAATAGAAATGATGCTGCTTGGCTGTTTCCTTTTCAACCTCATTATACATTACTCCCTTTTCTGTATACTATTGCAATCCAAATAAGCCTTTCCTGTTTTTCTCACACATGGTACTCTATCATCTATCTCCATGTCTTTGCACTGGCTATCTGTCCCTTGTGGTTGGTATGCTTCATGGAATCCTTAACTTCCTTCAAGATTCATCTAAAGAATCACCCTTCACACAAAGCCTTTCTTGATATCTTCAATTCTGGTGACTTCTACACCAAATTATCTTGTATTTATCTATTTTGTACTTATTCTGTATATGCTTGAATGTATATATTCTGTCTCTTCTAAAAGATTATAAGCTTCTTTGGAGCAGAATATGTTTTATTATTTGTCTTTTCACCTTCAAAGCCTAGCACAAAATGTGGTCCAAAGTAGGCATTAATAAATTGATTCAATAAATAAATTAATAAATAATTAATAAACTAATATATTGATTCAATGATAAATCTTTGTGCCTGTTTTTGGTACTTTATATATGCTATTTTGTGTTATAGTAATTTGTATACCTTTTACTTCTTCAGTTAAATTCTCAGTCCCTTGAAAGCAGGAATAGTCTTATCCATCTTTTTTTGGAAATCCTAATGATTACTAGTAAAGTACTTTGTAAATAAAAGGCCATCTGCAATGGGTTAATGAATTGAACAGCTTCAGTTCTTACTATTATAATCTTCTATATTGGGAAATATCTCAATTTCTCCCTAATTCCTACAAGTCAACAGATAAATTCTGATAAGAGGAAAATCAGTGTAGACTGGAAAGGCTTTGTGGAGGAGCTATAGTGGATATGGATCTAGAAGAATTGATAGGGTTTGCATAAGTAGAGTGGGAGGAAGAGAACATTCCAGGTTGGGGAAGTAGCATGGGGGAAGGGCATTTAACAATGCATGAGGCCAGAGAGGGATAATAAAGACAATACATTTTTTTCATTTTATAGTTATATTGGGAAGATAATGAGTTAATAGTAGGGAAATAATTATTGCTTGTTTTTGGATGGGATAACACTAATGAACAATGGAGAAAAAGCACATTTAGAACTTATTTTGCTTCTATTTTTTTCTGCCAATAAAAATGCCCTGTGAAACCAAAAGAACAGAACAAAAATGACTACATAACTACAGTTCAAAATTAAGTAGAGTGATAATAAAAGATCTATTAGTCTTTAACAAGTTCAAGTCACCAGGCACAGATGAACATCATTTTTGGGCACTGAGAGTTGGTAGAAGTAATTGCTGAGATTAAAAGGTCATTGAGAGTGGCTGAGAATGGATCATAGGGAATACTAAAGGACTGGAGAATGGAACATGTAATAATTTTTTAATGAAGTAAAGTGGCCCATAAGAAATAGGTCAAAAAACTTGATTTTTATACCTGGAAATATTTTAACATGTATTATTTATTGTATGTTTGGTGAATATTTTGAAAACAAAGCATAAATCACAAAGAACCATCAAGATATCATCAAGAACGGGTCATGTCAGAATAACATACTTTCCCTTTCTTTTCAACAGGACTACTAGAGAAGGAAATCATGGAAGTGCTATAAGTATAGTTGACAAATTTAAGGAAGACAGGTGACAAAGTATAAATCAATTTCATAAGTATGGAGAGTAAAATCTAGCTAGATAGTATGTTTGAAAGAAGATCTTGGGGGTTTAATGGACTGTAAGCTCAATATGAGTGAAGCATGTGACATGGTAGCCAAGAAAGCTTAGGGAATCTTAGGTTGCATTAAGAGTGGGAGATGATGGTCCTTGTGGTACTGTGCCTTGGAAAGACAATATTTTGAGTATGAGGTATAATTTTGGGAGCCATCTTTTATGAAATACATTCACAAGCTGCATCCACAGTTTAAAAGTATCCAAGGGTAGATGACCAAAATGGTGAAGGGACAGGATATCGTGTTATATGAGGATCAACTGAAGTGACTGGAGATGGTTACTGTGGAAGAGAAGATTTAGGCATTGAATTATAGTTGTTTTCAACAAAAGGAATGTGTAGTAGTGGGTAGAACAATAAACTTATATCCCAAGGACCTTAGTTCAAACTTTGGTCCAGTTACCTGCTACCTGTCTGATCTTGAACAAGTCATTTCAACTCTTGAAATCTCAATTTCCAAATCTGTAATGAGGAAATTGATTCAGATTAAAATCTACGACCTTTGATTTTTGAAATATTTGAAGGTCTGTTATGTAGAAATGGGATTAGACTTGTTCTGCTTGGTTCAGAGAGCAGAAACAAATAGGTGTAATGTGTAGAACATGCATAAAAGCAAATTTAGATTAGATAAAAGTAAAATAAATATCATACCACCATCAGTAAGATGATCACCTATAATATTTTTTTTTTACCATAACAACCTTAGAGAAGGATCTCAGTCCTGAGAAGCTCTGTCCCACTTCTGCTGTGACATTGGCAGAGTGGTAGAAAGGGAGAAGAGAATGTAAAGAAACACAATTTTAGATTATCAACAACTTTAATTGGACATTAGTCCTATAAATCTCAAATACTTGTCCGATGACAAATGAATTGACATACTATTGGACAAGCCAAGTCATACAGCTCTTGACATTCTTGCAGATAAATGGAAACTGAAGAAAGGAGGAAGATCCAATTAAATAGAAGGTCATAGGTACTGCTTGGAAATGCAAAAATAGGAGTTGGAAGCATGGGTTTTAACAAACAACTATAAACAACAAGAAATATTGTTTAATTGGATATTTAGTCATTACATATTACAGCTCAAATGATAAAACCATCACTAAAAAGACTACCACAAAAGTAACTGCACCACATTGATTGTAGAGAATGAAATGCTAGAGAAATTCTATGAAGAACTTAATAACACTTCACAAATTAAATGACAAACTGTGACATTTGTTGACTTCAAACTAAAAAGTGGAATGGGAGAAAATATATGGAAAAGTATGGTTCAGAAAGAAGGAATAAGAAAAGTCAAATACTGGTAGCTTACATAGAAGCTTCACTCTTTTATGAATGCTTTCTTAAAACAAAAAACAATTGGTAGGTGTTGGTATGAGGGGTATCAAATAATGCATACATTTATGTTTTCCTCAATAGATTATTAGTTGGGAACAAGTAGGCTTTCCAAGTGATATTCAACCATTCAACAATATGTTTGCCTTTTCACAATTAACTGAAAGTAACCTGTGGTAATTATTGTAAGCTAATTACAAAAAAAGATTCATTTTTAACAAATAGTGGGACTTTTACAACAAAGTGTTTTCCATTTATGCACTAAAATTATTCAAGAGACCTTGGGGAATATAAAACAAATATCGCTCTGTTTGAAGATCTTCTAATCACAATGATACTGCAAGGGATAATACTGAGAGACAGATGTTTGTCAGAAGTACACTCTAGTATGATGGAGGAGATCCAATGCAGAGACCAGATTAAAGAGGGATTCTCCATGAATTGTAAGGTTTTTCAGATTGCTTCTGCTTATAGATAACATCATCATGGTTTCATTAAGCCTTAGAACATTGAACTTTTTGGAAAAGATTAACAACCACTCAAAATCCACACAGAAAAGTTCAAATGGATGAACAATGTTTGCTGTCAAGATTTTAATATATATGTGAATGGATGACCTTTAGGGCTATTTATTTAGGAAAGACAGAACAATGAATTGTTTCTAGATTTGAGTAAAAGGAGGTCATTGGTTTGGATTATTTTTGTGAATCTGCAAAGTTCCTTTACTGATACTGAATTTGCCATGATATTGAAAGTTGTTCTTATTTAAAAAATAATAATCTACCGGCATTGCTATATAGCAACAAGAAATGTAACACAACTGTCTCTACAGAATTGAAATTGAATATCATACAGTGGGCAATGAAGAGGTACATGGTGGGTATGAGAATGTTATCACATATAATTAGTGAAGAACTCTGAAAGGAAGAGATAAAAATATAATGTAATAAGATTGAGGGATAAGTGGACATCTACAGTGACTCTACAGTACCCATAGGATGTCAGGAAAAAATAAGAAAAGGCTCTGGCACACTGGGGAGACTCCTTGTGATAAACTTATAGGGGAATATATATGGAAAAAAGTCACACAGGATAGACAAGCATTGATAGTTTGTGATATTCATAATTAGACTGAACTCCTGATTCAGTCCATTCACAGACACTTATTTTAGCAGTGAAAAACTTACCAAAAATTAGACTTTTTGAAATATAGAAGGAGGTATGTTTGGCAACTAATGATGCTTTCTCACTGAATATTTTGAAACAAATGCTTGATTGACACCTATCATATAGATATCAGAGATACAACTATTGACTGAACTGGATGGCCTATAGAATTCTATTATTCAGGAATGATTGTCCCAGAGAACAGAACTAAAAACAAGGGAGACAAGCTGTAAATGAATTTCAGCTTGATAAGAGGAAAAACAAATCCTACATATACATTAAATGATAAGGGATTAAGTAAAGAACTAACTCTGCATATCCATCCAATCATAAACCTGCTATATTTATCATACAATTCTAATTAATATATTTACTAGCACTCACATGGTCACTCAGATCAGATCCAAAGACTCAGAGTAAATAATTACTATAAACAGCTCTTAAATGTTATGCCTAATACTAAGAATGCACAGAACATAATAGGTGTTCAATAGATAGTTGTTGAATTATCTCCAGCTAAGACAATTCAAGAGTTTATAGTTTTCTGGAAATGTTTATTAAGTTAATAATATATTTTCTTGTCTGTCATCCAGATAAAGAAGGAGACAAAACTTAGAATTAAAGATGTGCTTGAATTGTTTTGATAAACTGTCATTTTTGACCAATCAGTAATCATTATATTAGGTTCCTGATAATGTAATCAGAATCATACCAGGCACAAAGAGAGATACAAAGAGAGAATTTATGGTAAAGACTTGGTTAAAATTATTAACGTAAATATAGCTAGCTAGACAATTTCAGTTGGCAAGGCATTTCATTTTTCAACTATGCAGTATATCCATGATAATAATGTTGAAAATATCTGAAAGTCATGCAGCTTTATATTAGAAGTAATATGAAACATCTTTAATGTCAGGGAAAAATTACATAGTAGAATGCCACACTGCAAACTAAGAAAAATATATATACACATGTATGTATGTGTACACATATACACATATGTGTGTATGTGTTCTTTAAAAATCCACAGTAGAATGATAAATCTACTGTTGCCTAATACCACAAATATAAAAGACTACATGTCAAATAGTTTCTTGGACTTAGTACCCAGAAAACATTTGTCACTAAGGATGAATTTGTTTGCTTGCATTTTGTTAGACAATAAAATCAACTTAAATGCAAGGATGTCCTTTTCCATTTTCACTGATAGGAAATTTAAACTAGTATTTAGCCATAGTAAAGGACTTAGCAAAATCTCTAATATCTATTCTCTCTTTTTTAATTGGTTTTGTTTTACTTTAAACTGCCTTGTTTTATGTTTTATTTAATTTTACAAGCCTTGTCTGATCTTTTAGAAGTAGTTAAATATAAACAATGAATAAAGAACAGCTATGGTTTTTATGAAACAAAGCATAGTATAGTTGATAGAAAGCCAGCGTTGGAGTCGGGAAGACTGATGTACAAATTCAGCATCTTATATACATCTGTGTGACCATTTGAAAGTCATTTGATCTCTGTGCCTGAAACAACTCTCTAAGACTATGCAGCATAAAACTATACTGAGCTACATTAGTGGAGAAACTTCCATATGACAAATTTCCTACACAGAAGAAATCACAGACCAAATACTCCATTCCCACAATAATTTGGCTTCAGACAATACGAAAGTACTTGTTAGCATATGTTAAGAACCACAAATAGAAAATGTGGGAGCTTAAGGAGAAACAAAGGTAGAAATCTTGCATGTAAAGTAAATAAACTCATGGGCAGCTAGGTGGTGCAGAGGATAGAGCATCAGACTCCGGAGTCAGGAGGACCTGAATTTAAATCTTAGACACTTGCTAGCTGTGTGACCCAAGGCAAGTCACTTAACCCCAACTGCCTGCAAATAAATAAACTCTGAGAAATAACTTAGAAAGTGTTGAATATGTTTTATTTATTCATGTTAAAATATAAACAAAATACAATGATGAGAATTCTAAATGTTTTAAAATATGACAACTGTAAGAAGACTGCCCACTCAGGGAGCTCAAGACTTAATAATCACTAAAACATTAACAGCTGCTAGCAGGCTGCCATAAGGTTCAAATTTAAGTACTGCTAAATCATGTAATTTGCTTTAAACTCTATGTGAAGGTTTAATACTATGCTAATACAGAATACTCAGATGAGAAAATAAATCCTAATTACAAGATGTTTTTTAGGAGCACATCTTTTATATATAGAAATTTGAAATAGGAATTTTCATCAAATGAACATGACAGAGCAACATCCTAAATTAGGGAAGCTTCCAAATGCAATTAAATATGAAAAATATTAAATTGGAAAATGCCTCTATGCCCTAAATATACCCAAATTCCAGTCTAGTACATCGTATCTTCTGAATTGAAGTGAAAATATCTGCATGTAAGAAAATTACAAAATCATGATCACATTTCATGCTAATGAGGGTCTAAGAGTGTGAATGATTAAAAAAGGAAATTGAAATGCTGTATATTATCAACTAGATCAAGACTAAATGTGTTAATTAAAGCACCATTGGACAAAGTGAGTTGGTATGGAAGTAATATTCTGGATAACATAGTAAACCAGCCATAATGATTATTATTAGAGCCATCTACCATTCAAAGATTCACAAAATATAGAGAGAGGTGGTATTGCATAGTGGATAAAAAGCCAACTTCAGCGCCAGGAAGCCCTATGTTCAAGTCATTCCTCTGACTCATATCAGCTGTGACACTGCCACAACTTAGTTAACTTCTCAGTCTTTCAGGCTAGTGTTGTCAAACTTGAATAAAAATGGATCCCAGCAGTCATATATGCACTTAGCAAATCACAAATTAACACTATATTACATTTTTTATTTATTTTGTTAACATTTCCCAATTACATGTTAATCTGGTTCAACTGAATTACAGAGTTTTGTGGGCTACTTGAATCCCCATATGGAATTTGATCCTATTGCTTTAGGCAACATTCTTATACTCATTTACAGAGAAGATCCTGTATCAGTAGAGGGAGTTTCCATATCCAGGAATTCCATATACTAAGGAATCCCTATACCTATGAATTGTTCTCCACAAAGTCTCCAAAATGGTCCTAGTCCAATTCATCACTGAGGTATGGAATGACCCTCTATTCTGCGAAACTATGTTAGCACAGCACAAACTGCAGTACATTCTATCATTCTTGGAAGATTTCAAATAAATTCAATAACATAGACTATGTTAACCATCCAAGAACCAGTCTTGCTGAATGTGAAGGATCTCTTTACAACTAGGCTAGCCATTTAGTAATAAATTATTTAGATATTTCTATTTATGAAGGAAGAAAAATTCAAAATGGTTCTCACCACTGTGTAGTTTCTTTATGCTTCAGCATTGATGGTAACAGAGAGGAAAAAAGGAGGAGCAGAGGATGCTAAGAATAATCACTTTTAGTCCATCTTTAAACAATTTTATTTTGTGTACTTTACAAATAAGCTGTACATCTTGACCAAGAAGTCAGTTACTACTGGGGAGATTAAATCATACCAATATTAAAATTATCAATATAAATGAAATAAAAAAATTATAAAGAAGTTGCAAATAAATGGAAGAAAGGCCAGACATTTTCAGTGGAGTAGTCAATGAAGGAATTAATTTTATCATGTCTCTAAAAATAACAAGAAATATAATTTCATGGGACTTGGTCATCTAGATGTATCATTCATGGGTGGCATAAGCAAAAAGATCATTATCAAGTTAATTGCATTGTTTGTGATAAAATCTATTACAGATGATGAAGAAATATAGTAACTCTGTGAATAACTTTCTAATTGAATGAACATATGCTAAAAAACAAAAACAAAAAACAAAAAATGTTGGAAAATACAGCTGAGAATCAAGAAATGAATGAGACCAAAGGTTTAGAGACCAAACTATAGTTATGTGCCTCAATGTTAGTAATAATTTCTTCTAGAAGAAAGTTGGAAGACTGGGCAAGTAGAATTCTGAATAATATCACAAAAAATGAAATTAACTACATTTAACAATCATGAAATGACGTCCCTAATGTGGGAGTAATTTAAAAACAAATTCTCTGTATACAATCAGATTTTTTTTAGAAGAAAACAAAAATCAAATCTAAATTAGGAAGAAAAAGGATAAAGATGAAAAAAATATAACCTGATTTTTAAAATATTTCTTGTTGTTATTGTTGTTCCATTGTTTCAATCATGTTGGACTCTTTATGACTCCATTTGGGGTTTTCTCGGCAAAGATACTAGAGTGGTTTGTATTTCTTTCTCCAGTTACTTTCACTGATGAGGAACTGAGGCAAATGGGATTAAGTGACTTGCCCAGCGTCACACAGCTAGTAAGTGTCTGAGGCCACATTGAACTCAGGAAGTGGAATCTTCCTGGTTTTGGGTCTGGCACTCTGTTCACTGTGCCACCCAAGATTTGGTCTATTTACTCTAATTTGAGTAATTTGAGTTATTAATTTATAACATTAAAAATGGGAAATGAATAAGTAAACAGACATTAACATGGACCATCTTGATTTCCTATGATAATTTAAAATATTCAAAGAAGTTACCAAATTGGCCTAGAAATCACCTGAGACAAATGCTTGATGGCATTACCAAATGAAATCATATGGCATTCAAAAGGTAATTGCAATTTAATGTATAAATTCAACACATTTTAAAAACTTTTAATCAGAAGATAGTGAAAGATCAGCTCAAAAAAAACCTAGTAAAAATCAATGGAGGGGAAAATGAGTTTGCAGAAAATATGGTGTTATACCCAACTGAACTGGATCATAACAAAGGCTTTTAAAGATGAAACTAGAAGAGAGTAATCAGTCAAAAAATGTAAAAGACCAGACAACCCTTCTATAATGAACTATTATTTCCCTTGATTACAAGTATAGTCACCACATAGGACTCATAGTCCCTAACATGTTACTTGAAGAAACAGAAATGACACTAAGGAAAAAAAAAAGACAGGAAAAGATTTTCTGAATCAAATCAAGTATACAGAGAAAAGGTAGATGCTGAAGTCATCACAATTTCTTAGGGCAATGGGAGATCAAGCCTCAGTATCTCTCTCTCTGGTTTTTTTTTTTTTGTTTTGTTTTGTTTTTTGGTGAGGCAATTGGGGTTAAGTGACTTGCCCAGGGTCACACAACTAGTAAGTGTCAGGTGTTTGGTCTGAGGATGGATTTGAACTCAGTTCCTCCTGACTTCAGGGCTGGTGCTCTATCCACTGTGCTACCTAGCTGCCCCTTCAATATCTCTTAAAGGAGATATGAAGGAGATAAATAATCGAAGAAAATGCAGATGATAGTGTTACAAAGTAAGATTGACTTTAAAATTACACATATGCATATCTAAACATAGATAACTTCTCTCATCTTTACAGAATATTTAAGAGTGACCTATATCTGCATGACAGGCATAATGATGAATATTGAAAAAGGGAAAGGAGAGGGTTTGCAAGTAACACTGTACAGTGGATACAATGTCAGGCCTTGAATCAGAAGACTCATCTTCCTGAGTTCAAATCTGGCCTCTGTCATTTACTAGCTATGAGGCCCTGGGCAAGCCATTTAATGCTATTTACCTCAGTTTCCTTATCTGTAAAATGAGCTGGAGAAGGAAATTGCAAACCACTCCAGCATCTTTGCCAAGGAAGCCCTAAATGAGGTCATGAAGAGTCAGACACAACTTGAAATGATTGAACAGCAAAACTGGTAATTGATCTTACTCTATATAAAAAAACAAAAACAAAACAAAAAGAACCTTAGTCATACACTTGACTTCAAAGTACAGAAAACATGAAACATCCTATTTTTTTGCGTTTTTTAAATTTTTATTTGGATAGGCAAAATGTTGTTTTTAAAGAACTTAGGAAGTTGTATGGAACTTTTAATAATCCATAGCCTTTCACTAACATTGAAACATTCTTTTTAACACTGGAATTTTTTGAATGATGCTATATGGCTACTACTCAAGAATATTGTAATTTCTGATGAATAAAAATAGAGGTCACCCAAGGAGCTATAGAGAAATGTCTATCAAATGTAAATAAGTTATAGCACATTACTGATTGATTTTATTAAAGAAATATCTTAAAATATCATGAAAAATTATGTATCTAAAAAAGGAAGTATGTTGTTTACATGGTGAGAGAAGAATAAACATCCAGCATGCTGCATTTATAGGGACAACCTTTAAGAGCAAGTTGGATGGATCCCTTGTGGAATTATGTACAGAAATGTATGAATAAATGGCATGATCCTTCCTGCCTTAAACTCTGTCTTTTGAATGTAATGTGACAGTGTTTGAAAGCATGGCAGCTAATTTTTTTTCTATATAGGCTGGAGACCTTTACCAGAGATGATATAAAGGATATTCCTATTAAGGTAGTGAGGTGGTACTTGACTGCCTCTGAGGAACTTTCTGACTCTGACATTCTCTAATTCTCTGGCTAAAGAATGGAATAAAGGAGGAAGGGCAGCTAGGTGGTACAGTGGATAGAGCACTGGCCCTGAAATCAAGAGGTCTTGAGTTAAAATCCAGCCTCAGACAGTAGCTATGTGACTCAGGGCAAGTCACTTAACCCTGATTACCTTCCCACAAAAACAAACAACCACAAAAAGAGTGGAATAAATGTTCTATTGGGAGCTCTCCATGTCAAAGAAAAATATATGAATAGCTCAAGAAAGAAAGTGTAGAGAAGACAACCCGTCTCTCTCCCTTCCCTGACCCCTTTGCCCACCCAAGTTTGTCAGGCTTTAGAAAGAACTTGAAAAGAGTGTTTTTTTTTTTCTCTTCAATTGCCAACCCTTGGGACATAGACCTCTCTTCCTAATTAGGTTCTGACCATAAAAATGGAAGAAGACAAAGGCTCCAGATGGTAAGATCCATTGTACCAGCTGGCACAGATTACCTTTTTTCACTTCTGAATAACCTGAATATTTTCCTTGAAATTTTGACTTCAGATAAATTTAATTTTTTTTCAAAATCCTTAGAGCTACATGAGTGAAAATAATTACTTCTCACTACTTTCATAGATACTGAATGTATAGGAATAAGTCTCCTTTCATTCTAAAAGCAGATCAAAATAAAATACTCAGGATGAGTCTCCAACACTTTTTTTTTAACTTAATAACTTCTCTTCATTCAGGCCAAATAATCCATTTGAAAAACAATGTATTAAAAATTTTCCATTACTCCGATCTTTGTAAGACATTAAGCTTATTTTGACAGAAGAATTTAAATCATACTTGAACACTATAGAAAAGACAAAAACAGTATTTTATATTGAAAAGGAAGAAAAATAATACCAAAGGGACAAATGGCAATTTTTTGGAAAAGAAATTATTGACAATGCAATAATTAACCTGTGACAGTAATGTGTTTTAGGTAAATAGACACTTTTTCCACTTTAAAATACTGTTATATTATTCAAGGGCTTATTATTTATCTATTTTTGGTTAAAATTAAATATAACTATCCAATGTAATCATAAACAAAGGTGGTTGCTTAACTAAAATGGAAGCTATTATCATTATAACTATTATCAACATAATTCCTTACAATAAATTCCTGTATTTTGTTAACCTTCATAATATTTTATTTAAATTTCCTTTGTTGATTTCATTTCTTATCTATGTTGGTCCATCCATTCAGTATGTCTAATTTGGTTTAGCAGCTCCAAGGGAGCAATGATAAGTGAATTAATTTTAGGTAACTGAGACTTTGGCAGTCACAAATCTCTGATTGCTGACTAAATTAAGAAATCAAGCTTTTCTTGGTTGGGGTGTGGTTTCTCAAAATGCAAAATTTCTCAACTCTCTCCTGGTATTCCCCAAAGAAAACTTTGCTAGCAGTGGCAAGCTTCTATAAGGGGTGGGGAACCTGTGGCATTGAGGCCACATGTGGCCCTCTAGGTCATTAAGTGCAGCCTTTCAACTAAATCCAATTCAAAGGACCACCCTTAAGGACTTAGAAAGCCACATGTAGTCTTAAAGCTACAGGTTTTCCACACCTGTAATAGAGCTAATCTTCATTTGTTAGTAAGCAGAGAGAAAATTTAGATTTAAAATAAATGCAAAGCAAACTATCCAAAGCAGTAACTTCTAGTAAGATGGAGATTCCAAGAATTATATTAACTTAATTTAATGAACCTCTCACAAGTAAATACATTGATCTGATGGCTCCTAAAACACAATTATAAAATGTAATCTCTGTACTGCTTCCTATAGTCAACAAACACTTATGCTGAAAAGCTGGCATAAAAGGCATCATAAAACTCATATTGAATGGAAAAGGAGGTGAAGGATAATAGAGATAGACTAAGTGGTGCACTGGTACCATGAACTATTTAAGGAACTATGGCAAAGCTTTTGGAACACTGAGTTCCGAAAAGGCACTTCTGTGAGTTCTTCCATGACACTTGCCTTTGATAATGCATTTTTTAAATATGAGGCAATTGGGGTTAAATGATTTGCCCAGTGTCACACAGCTAATAAGTGTCTAAGGTCAGATTTGAACTCAGGTCCTCCTGACTCCAGGGTTGGTGCTCTATCCACTGACCCACCTAGCTGCCCCTGATAGTGACTTTTCTAATCTCATTTTTATATCTCTTACATTTTTACATGTATTTTTTTACATCTTATATCCATCAACTCCCTACCACAGAATATGTTCCTTGAGAATAAGGACTGTTTTGTTTCAATCTTTATGTTTATATCAGGTAACATATATACAAAGGTTGGCATTTAATAAGTGATTGTTGGATCAGACTGAATAGACAGGCAAGAATCACACAGGACCAGAAGATATGGAAGAGTTTTGATCCCAATTGGTTGAAGAAGTACCCATACCAATGAGATCATGTTTATCTGTCTAAAGGAGACAATAATAAACAGCTTCAATTAATTATGTTTCTGAATGTTACAATCAATATACAACATGTTATTCAGGGTAAAACACTTATGGCAGGATTATAGGTCTCTTGTAATTACTTTCTTTTTAAATCACCTGATTAAAGGGCACTTTTATATTAGTTTCCAAATCAATATTTTATTCTTTTTTTAACTCATTTAATATTGTTACATATGTAGCCCTGTTTGAAGCAATTATCTCCTTCAGCCTTTAGCTGTTTTCCCTCCTTGCATTTTTTCAAATCTCTAGATGCCAAAAAGAAATGGAAGTACCAAGTTTATTGGTGGAGGAGATAGTCTAACCCAGGGGTGGGGAACCTGGGCCTCAAGGCCACATGTGACCCTCTAGGTCCTCAAGTGCGGTCCTTTGAATAAATCCAAACTTCACAGAACAAATCTCCTTAATAAAAGGATTTGTTCTGTCAAACTTGGACTCAGTCAAAAGGCTGGACCCAAGGAGCTAGAAGACCACATGTGGCCTGGAGGCCACAGGTTCCTCACCCTTAGTCTAACCAAAAAGGAAGATATCAGAGGCTACTGGTTTTGTTTTCTTGCAGGCACTTCTGGGTCCTCCTAAGGGATGAACGTTGACTATCAGGAGAGTATAACAAATATGAGTTGAGAGCAATCATTTTTACTTTGACACTGAGAATTCTTAATAGCACTTATCTAACCTTTAGCCAACCTCATGAAAAAGAGGGCAGAAATCAAACCAACAAAGCAAATGAAAAATATCTATTATATAATAACAAAAAGGAAAGCAAAAGACCTAAAAGAGTACTTGAAAAAAATACCCAAACTAATGAAAGATGAAATAGTGATCTTAAATAATCAAAAATCAGGAAAAGGAATACAATTAGCAAGGGGAAGGAGAGAAGCTCCTGGTTTTAATAGATTCACATCAGAATTATATCAAAATATAAAGTACAAATAATAGCAAAACTACACAAATTAGTCTCAAATACTGAGAAAGAAGGCATTCTATCAGATTATTTTTATGAAACAAATGGAGCCTTTATATCTAAAATGGAGTGCTAAAGCACCAAAGATAAATGATAGAGTAATAATAACATTAATGAATATTGATTAAAGATTTTTTAAAAGAAACCTCTCAAATTTACTACAATGACTCACCTAAGACATCATTCATAATGAGCAACTTGGATTTATCAGGGATATAAGGATGGTTCAATAATAGGAAAAAATACAAATAATCACATTTTAAAAAATCACAAACCACCTGATTCAACAGAAGTAGACATGGATTTTATCAAACAAACAACTCATTCATGCCCCAAACCTACTATACATTATAAGGTTAGAAGAGTCTTTTTATTATCACACACACACGCGTGCACACACACACACACACACACACACACATACACACACACCTCTAAAATTAAAAGTAAGCATTTTTTTTGCAAAGGGGATATAGTAGACATTTTAAAAATTGTTACAGGAAGGGGTGGAGCCAAGGGGGTGGAGTACAGGCAGCAACCAACATGAACTCTCCCAACATTCTCCTCCAAACTTTAAAATAACACTCCAAATCAAAGTGGGAAAGCAAAAAAAAAAAAAAGTCAGAGTGAGACATTTTTTTTCCAGCCTAAGACTTCTTATAAGGTTGGCAGGAGAGGCCTATGACACCAGGCTGGGAGTCTGTCCAAAGAGCATGCAGAATCAGTACCAGCTGTGGGCATTGGAGGCAGCCATGAGAGCTATGGCAGCAACTTCAGGAGCTCAGCCTTAAGACAGTAAAAGAGTCAGATAACTGGTCAGAAAGGTAACCCAGGGGACCCTTTGCTGGCACTGGGTGCAGCTGGTGTTTTGGCAACTCTATTGTTTATATTTAGTTTTAGGTCACAGCTTCAAGGTGAAGAGGAGCACTATCACTACAGGAAAGCAGGTACCCTTTTCACAGTGCTGAGGTCATGAAGAACTCACTCATAGCTACAGCTGAGCAGGGTCCCTTCCAGGGTTAACTGTAGAACAGTAGAACAGCAAAGCAGTGACCACACCTCTCCCTAGATCAAATCACCTTGGAAGCATTGAAAACTTGTAGATTTCCAGAACTAATCATGTACACAACAGTAGGAAAAAGTCTAAAGCTTGGGACAGTGCCTCCCTAACCCCAGGTGAGTGGAGCCCAACTTTAGTAAAGTTCAAAGTCAAAAAATTGTTTGGAAAAAAATGAGCAAATAACAACAACAAAAAGAACTTGATAATAAAAGGCTACTCCTGTAGCAGGGAAAAAACCAAGATACAATCTCAGAAGAAAACAATGTAAAAATAACTACAAGCAAAGCCTCTAAGAAAAATGCTAATTGGACCCAAGCCCAAAAAGAATTCCTGGAGGAGGTGAAGAAAGATAAGTGGTAGAGGAAATATTGGGGGGGAGGGAATGAGAATGATACAAAAATATTATGAAGAATCAACAATTTGTTAAAAGAGGCATAAATATATTGAAGAAAATAACACTTTAAACAACCAAAATTCGCTGAATGGCTCTTTAAAAAGCAGAATTGGCCAAATGGAAAATGAGGTACAAAAGCTCACTGAAGAAAGTAATTCATTAAAAAAGAAAATTTGGCAAGTGGAAGCTAAAGACTATATGAGATATTGAGAAACAATAAAATAAAGTAAAAAAAAAATTTAAAAACAGAAAATGTGAAATATGTCATCAGAAAAACAAATGACTTGTAAAATCACTTAAGGAGAGATAATTTAAGGGGCGGAGCCAAGATGGCAGAGCAGTGACTTTCTTGAGCTCTCCCCCAAACCCGTCCAAATACCTATAAAAAATGTCTTTAAACAAATTCTAAAGCAGCAGAACCTACAAAAAGACAGAGTGAAACAAATTTCCAGCCAAAGATGCCTGGATTGTTGATCAAAAAGGTATGTTGCATTGGGTGGGGAGAGGAGCGCAGATAGGTGTGGATGCACAGGCCACAGCAAACCTGGAGTAGGCCTCAGAGGACTGAATTGCAGGCAGCTGTGGCAGTTTCCTGACTTCTCAACCCATGAACACCAAAGACAACTTAGAAGGTCAGTGGGAAAAGTCTGTTTCTGCGGTGCTGAAAGAGAAGCACAGTGGGGTTCCAGCCCCATTCCCAGGAGTGACAGCTGCCTCCTGAGCTTCTGGCCCACAGACTGAAGGGGAATCAAGTGGCTGATCAGAGGGGGATTGCAGGGATCTAACTGCTGGTGCAGGATTCCCTTGCTTTGCCTGTGCTTGGATCTGGGTCACAGTTCTGGGTGGCGATCCTGGGGCAAGAAGGAGCACTGGTGTAGTGGAGCTTGTAGTGGCTGGGGAGAGGAAACCCTCCTCACAGTTCTAAGACAGAAAAGAGTGCTCATAGAACAGAGCACAAGCCAGGAAAGGAGTAAACACCTTGCCCTTGATCATAGCACCTAGAAAAAACTGAAAATTTACAGGTCCCTAGAAGTATCTCTGAAAACAGCAGCACAAAACCCCTGAAGCTTGGGACAGTACATTCTCCACACTGGAAACAGACTCCTACCTTAGCAAAGAGTTTATAACTCAAGTAATTGACTGAGATCATGATCAAGTAGCACAAAAAGAGTCAGACTATATTATCTTACTATGATGACAAAGAAGATCAAAACATACAACCAGAAGAAGACAACGAAGCCAAAGCTCCTACACTCAAAGCCTCCAAGAAAAATATGAATTGGTCCCAGGCCATAGAAGAACTTAAAAAGGATTTTGAGAAGCAAGTAAGAGAAGTAGAGGAAAAACTGAGAATGATGCTAAAGGAGACTCAAAAAAATACTGAAGAAAATAACACCTTAAAAAATAGCCTAACCCAATGGCAAAAGAGATCCCAAAAAATCAATGAGAATAATGCCCTAAAAAGCAAAATTGGAAAAATGGAAAAGGAAGTTCAAAAGCTTACTGAAGAAAATACTTCCTTAAAAATTAAAATGGAGAAATTGAAGCTAGTGACAATTTGAGAAATCAAGGCACTGTAACACTAATCCAAAGGAATGAAAAAAATAGAAGAGAATGTGAAATATCTCATTGGAAAAACAACTGACCTGGAAAATAGATCCAGGACAGAGAACTTAAAAATTATTGGACCATCTGAAAGCCACAATAAAAAAAAAGATCCTAGATATCATCTTTCAAGAAATTATCAAGGAAAACTGCCCTGATATTTTAGAACCAGAGGGCAAAATAGAAATTGAAAGAATCTGCCTATCACCTCCTGAAATTATACTGGGAGAAGGAGAAGGGGAGAAGTAGAATGAGGTAAAATATCTCACATGAAACAGACAAGAAAAGGCTTTTACAGTGGAGGGGAAATGGGGGAAGGTGAGAGGGAATGAGTGAATCTTATTCTCATAGGATTTGACTTAAGGAGGGAATAACTTACACAATGGGGTATGGAAATCTATCTTACTCTACAGGAAAATAAGAGGGGAAGGGGACAAGAGAGCAGGGAGTTGATAGAGGAGAGGGCATATTGGGGGAGGAGATAATCAAAAGCAAACACTTCTGAGGAGGGGCAAGGTCAAAAGAGAGAATAGAATAATTGGGGAGGTAGGATAGGATGAAGGGAAATATACTTAGTTTTTCATAACAGGACTACTATGGAAGTGTTTTGCATGACTACACATCTATAATCTGTATTGAGATGTTTGCCTTTTCAATGAGGGTGGGTGGGGAGGGAGGAAGGGAGAAAATTTGTAACCCAAAGTTTTAAAAACACATGTTAAAAATAAAAACAAAACCAAAAAAAATAGATATTTTAGAACTGGAATGCACCTAAAAAAAAGGAGAGATAATTTAAGAAATATTAGACCACCTAAAAGACATGATAAAAAAAGATCCTAGGTATCATATTTCAAGAAATTAAAAAGGAAAGCTGCCCTGATAGGTTAGATCCAGAGGATATAACAGAAATTGAAAGAATCCAGCAATCACCTCCTGAAAGTGATCCTAAAATGAAAACTCCCTTAATATAATAGCCAAATTCCAGAATTCCCATATTAAGAAGAAAATATTGCAAACAGGCAGAAAGAAATAATTCAAATATCATGGGGCTATCACAGTCATGCTCACACAAGCTATAGCAGTTTCCATATTTAAGGATCTAAGGGTTTAGAATATGATATTCTGGAAGGGAAAGGAGCTATGATTAGATGCAAGAATAATTTAACTAGCAAAAATGAGTATAATCCTTCTAGGGAAAAAATGGATATTTAATGAGTTAGAAGACATTTAAGCATTCCTGCTGAAAAGACCAGAGTTGAATAGAAAATCTGACATTTAAACACAAAGCTCAAAAGAAATATAAAAATGTAAATATGAAAGAGTAATCATAGAGGACTCAATAACATTAAAATGTTTACATTCTTTTACGGGAAGATGACACTTGTAACTCCTAAGAACTTTATAATTTTTAAGGCAGTTAGAAGGTATCCACTTACACAGAAGGCATGAGTATGAGTCAATTATGTCAGGATGATCTCCAAATAAATGAACAGATGAGAAAGAGGATTGCATTGGGAGAAAGGGGGAAGGGAGAGGAAGAATACAGTAAACTTTCTCACAAAAAAGAGACATACAAGGAAGAGCTATTATATTAGAGAGGAAAATGAGGGTGAGATGGGCAATGCTTGAACTTCACTCTTATCAACATTGGTTCAAAGAAGGAAGAATACACACACACACACACACACACAATCAGTTTGATATAGAAATAGAGAAATAGGAGCAGAAGAGGATACAAAATATTGGGGGGTTGATAAAAGGAAGGATGAATTAAAGAAGACATTGTCAGAAGCAAAACAGATTTTTGTGAAGGACCAGGATAAAAAGAGAGACAAGGATAAACAGAAGAAAATAGGTTGGAGAGAAAAGATAGCAATCATAACTGAAAGTATGAATGGTATGGGCTTAACCAGAAAATGAAAGCAGATAGTAGAATGGATTAGAAACCAAAATCCAATAATATGTTGTTTACAAGAGACACACTTGAAACAGACCAGAATTAAAATAAAAGTCTAGTGCAGAACCTATTATGCTTTAGATGAAGTAAAAACAGACAGTGTAGCAATCATGATCTCAGACAAAATAAAAGCAAAAAGAGACTTAATTAAAAGAGATAATCAGGGAAACTACATTTTACTATAAAGTACCAGAGACAATGAAGAAATAAAAAAAAATTACATCAAGGTTCTTTGATAAAGGCCTCATCTCTCTCTCTCTCTCTCTCTCTCTCTCTCTCTCTCTCTCTCTCTCT
>NW_020954608.1:21430957-21539818 GCF_900497805.2 Vombatus ursinus
TCTCTCTCTCTCTCTCTCTCTCTCTCTCTCTCTCTCTCTCTCTCTCTTTCTGTGCCGGCCGCGCTGTACACTCTCCTCCTATAAGGAGCAGGCTGCCAGAGTCATACTTACCAGTCTTTGGAGCCTACCCGGATAAACACACAGAGACGAGCCGACCAGGAGGTGCCAACACCCGAGCTTTATTCAGAGGCCATCACAGCAAGGCCAAGCAGGAAGGCCAGAGTAAGAGAGCAGGAGCAAAGAGAGAGCCAGCTCCGACCACGACCCCGTTCCTTAAGTACCTACTTAGCCCCTCCTCCTCAGCCCGCCTACTAGTCATTGATTGTAGGGTCAGATACTGGAAGGGGATGTCTGGGTTGACCCCACCAAGGGAGAGGAAGTGACGCAGGAGGCTAGGACCAGATACAGGAAGGAGGTGTCTGGGATTAGTGCATAGACAAAGGGAGAGTACGTGACCCAGGAAGTCAGGGCTGAACAAATTGTGACATATGGTGATGGAGTGTGATTGGGCTATAAGAAATGATGAGCAGTATGGTTTCAGGAAAAAAAAAACATGGCAAAACCTATTTGATGCAAAGTGAAGTGAGAAGAACTGGGAGATCATGGTGCACAGTAACAACAATGTTTTAATGATCCCCAATACAATGATACAAGAAAATTCCAAAGGACTCATGATGAAAAAAAATTATGTCCATCTCCAGAGAGAACAAACTAATGAACTCTGAGTACAAATTGAAGCATACCTTCCTCACTTTATTATTATTTTTGCAATATGGTTAATATGGAATATGTTTCACATTATTTCACATATATAATGAGTATATTTTTTTGCTTTCTCAGTGGGTGGGAGAAGTTTGGAAGTGAGGGAGAGAATTTCGAGCTCAAAAATTTAAAAAAAGAAAAAATGTTTAAAATTAATAAAATTTAAAAAAATAAACACAAGAGTAAAACAAGAAATCCCTCTTTCCCTACTATTATTTGATAAAGTTCTAGAAATGTTGGCCATAATATTAAGAAAAGAAAGACAAAGACAAATAAAGAAGAAATAAAAGTAACTCTATTTGATTATAGCATAATGGTTTATTTAGAAAATCCTAGGAAATTAGCAAAGATACTAATTGAGACAATAACTTCAGTAAAGTGGCAGACTACAAAATAAACTCTCAAAAATCAACAGCATTTATATATAACAACAAAACCCCAGAAGAAATAATATAAAGAGAAAACCCATTCCAAATCAGTACAAAACACATAAGGTATCTGGGGATCAGTCTACAAAAGCACACAAAATACTTACATAGATTCAATTAAAAAGTGTTCTTTAAAGAAATAAAGAGCAATTTAAATAGGTAGAGGAATATTCAGTGCATGTACTTGGCTATGCCAATAACAAATACAACAATATTACTAAAGTTAATTTACAATTTTAATGCTATGCCAATCAAATTATCAAAAGAATACTCTACACAACTTAATAAGAAAATAACAAAATTCTTTGGAAAAAAATAAGAAGTAGGATTTCATGGGAAATGCTAAAGAGATTGAATTAGGGCAGCTAGGTGGCACAGTGGATAGAGTGCCAGCCCTGTATTCAGGAGGACCTGAGTTCAAATACAGCCTCCGACACATAACACTTACTAACTGTGTGATCTTGGACAAGTCACTTAACCTCATTGCCTAGCCAAAAAAAAAAAAGAGAGAGAGAGATAGAAAGAAGAAGAAAACAAAAAGAAGAGATTGAATTAAAGAGACAATAGCATTTCTACATCTTACATTACAATGTATATCAATAATCATCAAAACCATTTGCTCTTGATGAAAAAATAGTGATGTAGCTCAATGGAATAGATGAGACAAAGAGAATAAGAAACAATGAAATGTAATAAATATACTGAATTCCAATAAATAACTCAGTGTTTTATAACCTGGAAATCATTAATTACTTAGGAAAGAACTCCAAATTTTTAAACTGCTGGGAAAACTGGAAAGCAGTGTGGCAGAAATTAGGCTTAATCCAACACATTATATAAAATATTGCACAATATAGTCTAAGTGGGACCTAAATATTGAAGATCATACTATAAAAAAATTAGAAGAGAAGCAGATGATATACATTTCAGAGCTATGGGTAGGAGATATATTCTTCATTAAACAAGATTTAGAGGCAATTACAGAAGAGAAACTAGATAACTTTTATTACATGAAACTGAAAAGCTTTTAAACAAAATGCACCTAGTAGAAGAAGAGAAATGGTTGAATTGGGGGAAAGTCTTTTTATCAAATTTCTCAGATAAGATTTTGGTATGTTAGACATATGAACAATTAACATATATATGGACTATAAAAAAGCTTTTCACCAAAAAATGAGATTAAAGCACATGAGACAACATTTTTTAAAAGAAAAATTGAAAACTATTACCAACAATTTAACAGAACATTCTAAGTCCCCAATAATAAGAGGAATGCTAATCAGAACAACCATGAAGTTTTGCCTCACGTTTTTCAAATTGGCAAGGATGACAAAAGATGGGAGTAGTCAATGTTGTAGTAGTTGTAGCACACTGCATTATTGGTGAAATTCAATTATTTCAATGATATTAGAAAACAATTTGGAATTACGTAAATTAAATGACTATATATCATTTCCTTTTTACCCAGAGATTTCACTTCTAGGTCTATACCCCAAAGAGATCATTGGTGGTGGTGGTGGTGGTGGTGGTGATGATGGTGATGATGATGATGATGATGATGATAATGTCCTCCCCTACACACTATTTATAGCAGCCCTTTTTTCTTTCCTTTCTTTTTTTATGAGAATAAAGATAAGGAAATAGAGTAGGTCATCCACAAATTGGGAAATGACTAAAATTGTGGAATAGCAATATAATGGTATATTTTTTGTACTGTAAGAAAAGTTAAATATGATGAATATAGAGAAGCATAAAAATAGTGCATAGTGAAGTAAACAAATCCAATGTGAAAAGCAAAATGACTACGTCAATTAAACAGAAAGTCAAAAAAAATTAAAAAGTGAATGATGCAAAACTACAAAGGTGGCTCCAAAGAAAAGATATAAGAAGACACCTTCTACATCTGTACAGTACTGTGATGTCTTAAAGAGTGGTTCATTACATATTTTCAGACTTTCATAATGCATTGCTGTTTTGATGATTTTTTCTTTTTTTCTTTTTGATCATTAAAATAATATTTGTTATATGGGGTGACTTTCTGGGAGAGAAAAAATAAGTGATAAAGGAGAACATTTTGGTGATGAAAAAAATTGACATC
This sequence comes from Vombatus ursinus, assembly GCF_900497805.2. Classification (NCBI taxonomy): domain Eukaryota; kingdom Metazoa; phylum Chordata; class Mammalia; order Diprotodontia; family Vombatidae; genus Vombatus; species Vombatus ursinus. Next base: position 21,434,246 of record NW_020954608.1, read on the forward strand.
AATAAAAATATATTTACATATGACCCATACAGGTAGGTTTGCTGTAGACAGTGTGATAAGTGTGATACTTAAAAGGTATATACAACCAGAAAGATGAGGCAGACCACTTTCACAGTATAATCTAGATATGAGCAGATGAAGGCTGTACCAGCATTCAAGAAATATTTAAAGATCCAGGGGAAATTTTCTAGTGTATCAGAAGGGGAGATTGGCCTCAAAGGATTTAGGAAAGGAAGAATAGAGCTTCCCTAGAGACAAGTCAGCCTTTTTCTAGTCCTTCTTCTGAAACAATTTTTTTCTTCATGAGGTTGCTCAAGATCTTTAGACACCTATGAAATTATAGATCTGGTAAATGTGTGTGTGCTTATACATACATATGTATGTATATATTTAAATATATATATATATATATAAGTGCATATATGTGTCTGTCTATCACATGGGATCAAAAGGACTTGATTATTTGAGATGAAATGTACAATAAATACCCAAATAATTAAAACAAGAATCCATCAAGGATTAGGAATATTAATTAAATGAAAATTCCTGTTAACTAACAGTTTAATAACTTTTTAAAACCAATTTTTACTAACACTGAATTATGAATATCTCAATCACTGATTTTGATTTGTTTTAGCATATGATAATACTAAAGTTATTAAATGTTTCCATGATAACAGTTTTAGTAAAAATTGTTAAGAGTACACAAAACAGTGGTGTGGTGAGCAATACAGCAAATACTAAACACATTTAAAATGGTTAATTGCTTTAAAGATCCTTCAGTGGATTACATTCTGTCCTCACTGGTCTTGGAAAAGATAGCATTTGTAGGGGGAAAAATGCCAATAAAGATGCCCTATTCTCTTGTTGCCAAGTAACAAGTTCTAATGAGTTCCTTCCCAGAGGTTCTGTTTTCTCGACCAGGTGCATTAGGGCTGTCAGTATCAACAGGAGAAACCAAATGCTCAAGTTCCCCTCAGTTAGCAACAGTTTCACTCATATTTACTTACTGCATGCATTGTTCAATACTTTATTTTACTTTAGGATACTCTTCCTTATATTTCTATAAACATGGGATTTAATTAATAAGCCCTATGCCTGCTTGGATCACAGGAAGGATATTACTCCTTGTTAACTCTTGGAAATCAGCCCATTTCCTCCTACTTTCAACAATAGATTTGGAGGAAAAGTTTGTATCTTCATTTCAAGAAAGCTAGAGTGGGTTCTCTGAATTAACAGTCCCTAGAAACAGAATGGGAATTTCATGTAGAGAGGAACATCTTTATGTGCTTCTATTTGTTAGTAGTCTTTCTGATTAAAATAGATACATGGATTCATGGGACAGCTTAATGCTACATTCTTAGAACTCTGCCACAAACAACTACAGAGAAGAAGAAGAGGGGGTTCCAGGGACATTTCTTCTTGCTTCCACCTCTATGCTTTCCCATCATTCCTTAGGGTTTCTCAGTACTGAAGTACAGAGCCATAATGGAGGGAATTGCCTCTGGGTCATCTCAGTCTTTGGGGCTGTTATTGCTGAAATGCTTCACAGGTTAGTCTCAGTTAGTACTGTTGCAGATAACAAAGGAGGGGATATATATTCTAGAGTATGTGACCACTTATTTCATGTTATAGTAATTCTTTGTCTTACTGTCATATCCTACTATGGTTTTCAAATCAGTTTATTTTATTCGAATCTAGCTTCAAAGTGACCTATAACATTATGGCAGCAAAGAAATAGTTGTATACCTGGAAAGCTAATTAAACCAATATTTTTCTATCCTAACCATTTAGTCCTTAGCTTGAAATAGAAATTGTAGTAGATGACATTTTTAAGGATGGCATTTTATAAAAAGAAAGTAGGTCAATGAGCTTTTACACACATTTATGTCTTTTCCCCTAAAAATAACCCTTCTTAATATGGGTATTGTTGAAATGTTACAAAGAATTAAGTAGATGTAAACTCCATTTCCTCCATTAATTCCATTCTGTTACAAACTATGAGGCACAAGTAAACACCTAAAATTACATTTCAGGACAGTTTTAAAAAATAATATTTCATGAAAGTCACTTAACATATTTTATGCTTTAAATGTAAACATTATATAAAAGTTTCACTGAAATCAATGGTATAGGTGAAGCTTAGTGGGAAATGGATTCAATTGTGCAATTTTTCTTCTGATAATCATCCTTGTTTAATCACTAGCACTACTGATTATTTATCCATAGTTTTTAAGGTTAAAATAAATAAAATATATTCAGACACCTAAATAGAGCTACCCCCCCAAAAGTTCTCACTTCTCCAAGATAAACACATTGATTTCCATTAACCATTATATGACATATTTTGCAGACAGAGCTTTCTCTATTCCCTCATCATCCATTTGACATTCTCTAGTTTGTCAATGACCCTGTTGAGGGGTGATTTTCAGAATTTAGCAGCAGAGTCCAGATGTGGACTGTCCTATACATGATATATTGGTTGTATACAGCTCTGTGGATTTGACTTGGAAATGGGAACTCAGTCAATGATCTTCATTCACTTAGTCATGATCCCAGGTGAGGCTCTTGTTGCCTCTTATCTAGATTACACCAACATTACTCACCAAATTGCACTCCCGAGTCTCCATAGAAACTTCTTCAAACTGGAAGCTCATTCCACTCCTAAAATACTTTTTACACAGTGAAGACCCTCCATCCTGCTACTTCTCCCTTTACTTTTCAAATTCCTTTTATGTGTTGTCTTTCCCAATTAGAATGTAATCTCTTTGTGCTTAGTACTGTGACATGGCAATAGTAATCAATTAATAAACACTAGTTGATTTAACAAACTCCTAATTCATCTGTTTCTAGTCTTTTCCCATTCCAATTCAACTTCAACACAGAAACAAAAAAAAAAAACTTCCTAAAGCACAAATTTGACCATCATTTATGGCTTATCACTTATGTCTCAAAAACAAACGACAAAAAACCTTTAAGTCCCTTCCCATTGCCTAAAAGATAAAACACAAATTCTTGGACTTATTTTTATTAACCTCCATAATTTAAATCCCATTTGCTTCCAGCTTTATTTTATAGTTTATCATTTCATTGACTCTCTTTTGCAACCAAAGAGCATTACTACCCATTTCTCAAACTTGACACCCAGTCCACCAAGCACACACACCTGCCAGCCCTTATTCCTAGAATGTATTCCCTCATGATTTCTTCTTCTTGTGATGTTGCCTTTCTTCAAAGAGATACATACATGTGTGTGTGGTATGTGTATGTATTTAGAGACATATATGTATATTATATATCTACTCATATATATTTATATATATATATATATACTTTTGTGAAGCTTTCTTTGATTCTCTCATTTGTTACTATTTCATCCCTTTCAAATTTTCCTTATATTATTCTTACTTAAATATACTGTAAAAATGCCTACCCATCCCCAAGTAGAATAAATCTTCTTAAGGCAGTGACCATTTTTTGTGTACTTGTCTCTACAGTGCCAAGTAGACTACTATGCACATTGTAGGCACCCAGTAAATGTTTGTTGAGCTGAATTGGAAGAAGAGATTACAGAAACCAACTATTTCCTTGGAGTAAAGTAATTTTTGGTCAGAATTTAGGTCAGAATATGACTTGGCCCCAGGATTTGAATGTTCCCTTGGAATTCAGAGTAGAAGAGTGCAAAAAATATAATGTTAATTCATTAGTTTTGTGAAGGGAGTTGTGTCTAGAAGGCTAGGGTATCACATCAAGTGTTTATCCTTTATTAAGATCTAGCATAGTGCCTAGCTCATAATAGGTATTTAATCAATGCTTGTTGGTTGATTAATTAGAGGGAGAATGTTGCCATTCAGGCTGAAGGGCTTTGTCCTGATGGAAAAACTGGCAAGCAGTAAGTAGAGACTTCATGGGGAAATAGTACCATAGTCATGCCTGCTTGCTCTCTGGAAGTAGAAAGAGGGATTATGTACACTCTAGATCTCTTTCTTCAGCAGTTCATCAATCTAGTGCTAGTGAGGAAGTGATGGGCAATGGAAAGAGGAAGTCGTGGGGCCTATACCTAGATTCTCTGTCTTCTAAATTACAAATTGTTCCACAAGGGAAATTCAACTATTACTTCTCTTTTAAAATTTTATTAATTTATTTTGATTTATCAACAATCACTTCCATAAGCTTCTGAGTTTTAAATTTCCTCTCGCTCCCTTCCTCCCTCCCCAAGACAGTGCCCAGTCTTATACAGGCTATACATATACATTCTGATTAAACATATTTTCACATTAATGATGTTGTAAGTAAGAATTAGAACTAATAGGAGGAACCACCAGAAAGAGGAAACAAAACACAATAGAAGAAAAAAAAATAGCAAATAGTATGCTTCGATCTCCATTCAAACTCCATAGGTCTTTCTTTGGATTCGGATAGCATTTTCCATCATGAGACTTTTGAAGATTTCTTAGATCCTTGTATTGCTGAAAAAGGTTAAGTCTATCAATATTGGTCATAGCACAACGTGGCTGTTACTGTGTACAACATTCTCCTGATTCTGTTCACTTCACTCAGCATCAGTTTTTTTCTGAAATCTTCCTGTTCATCATTTCTTATAGCACAATAGTATTCCATTACATTCATATATCACATTCACAGTTATGATTACTATCTGTGTGTTTCTCTCCATCCTTCCCCCCTTTTATGCTTTTCTTTCTCCTATTCCTTCCTCACTAATGTTTCGCTTTTGACCACTGCCTCCCTCAGTCCTACCTTCCTTCTATTATCCACCTCCCTTTTCTTCCCCTTTACCCTTACTACTTCTTCCCTCCCTTCTATCCCCCCTCCCTTTTCTTTACCCTTTTCCCTCCTACTGCCTATAGGGCATGTTAGATTTCTATACCTAACTGATTATGTTATTCCCTTCTTGAGCCAAATCTGATGAGAGTGAGGTTCAAACAATGCTCATCTCCCTCCCTTCTTTCCCTCTGATTTTGTACCTCCTTCCCTATTTGGCCAATTGTATTTTTTACAGACTTGTTTTCTTCAGGGTTCTTTTTTTCCAGTTGGCCAATTGTATTTTTTAAGAACTTGTTTTCTACAGTTAATTTTTCTCCTTCCTTTTCCAAGCTATTGACTCTAGCTTGCATACCTCTCATTTCTTTTCCCATTTTTTTCTTCTACCTATCTCATTTGACTTTTAAAATCGTTCTTTTTAGGCTTCGGACCAGTTCATATTCCCTTTTGAGGTTCCAGATGTGGGTTTGTTGATAATGTTGTCCTCTTCAGACTTTCTGCCTTGATCTTCACTCTTCCCATAATAAGAATCTATTGTAAATTTCTTTTTGCTCATGGTGTTTGCTTATTTCTTGGCCTTTAAAGAGATTGAGCTCTCCTGCTGGGGAGCAGAGGGCATTGACCCAAGCTTCTTGTGTTGGGAGCCTAGGGCCTGGTCACTGGTTTTGTGTGCTGGGGCCTCTGATGCTGGCAGTTGGAGGTTGTAGGATTCTGACAGCTTACCTGGTATTGGGATAGAATCAGCAACACTGGAACTCCAGGGGTAGGTTTGGGCAGTGTAGCTCCTGGAGATTTCCTGCTCACCCTGGCCTTTCTTTCCTTTTGCTTTCTTCAGTTCCTTTCAGATGGATGTTGTAGGGTGTTTATCTACCTGGGGCCCCTTGGAGCACTGCTTCCCTTAATTTTACTGAGGCCCTGGGAGATCCAATTGCTGTAGAATGCCCAGGCACCTGGTGGTTTTCCAAGCTGTTTTCCACTGGTTACCCCACCCTCAGTGAGGCATTCAGGGGTCCAGGTGTTGGTGTTTGCCTGCTCCACCACCTGGGCTTCAGGACCTCCTCCTGGTATGCTGAGGTGGGGCTTCCCACTAGCTTGCTGGTATGCCTCTCATTCTGTACTGCTCCCCTTTCCCCAGGGTAAGAAGGGCCTTTTCAGTTAATCCCTCAGGCTACCTGGGATTCTGGACTGCTGCACCCCATCTTTCTTCTGGTTCAGCTGTTCCAGGGTTTTTCCTGGGGTGATATTTTCTGGGCTTTCAAAAGTTAATAAGGGACTTACCTCTTACTCCACCATCTTCGCTCCCAGAAACAGAAGAGAACTATTACTTCTCTCATTCTCTGTTCTCTAATGCTATAAGAAATTGTGATGTACTAAAAAGTTTCAGGTCCTTTTCACAAGTACTATAGCTAAACTTGGTCTCCTCTATCTGGTGCATTCATTCTCTGTTCAAATGCTTCTACTGCACTGAGTTCAAAATGTAATTTGTAACATCATAGATACAAATCCAACACAACAAATGACTAATATTTATATATGATGACATTGACATATAGGGGGAAAAACTTTTAAAAACCAAGCTAGGCCAAACTTTAGAAATAGGATTTCCTAAATAGTCACTTTACTAATTGGGAATCAATTGAATGTTCTTTAAATGTTAATTTCCAGGAAGAGCTATCGTATTATAATTATTATATGTATTATAAATATGTATTATAAATTTTCACATTATGAGATTAACAAGTAAAATGTAAATACATAAAGTTACGATAGGCTTTTGTTACTTAATAGTATGTCATGAATATAAAATTACATTATTGAGGTCTATATACTTGATAAGGAAAAACATTGTAACTAAACTGATATAAATTCCAATTAGTAATATCTGAATTAATGATGTTTTACTGAAAAAAGAAAAGATGAATGTGTTCTAATCTACCCCTTTAAAAATAAACTCACTAAATAATAAAAAGAATAATTTTATTTATCCTTTTATATTTAAAGAGGTTGAAGTTATTTGTTAATGAATCATAGAATCTTAGAATTACACAAGATATTAGAGATCATTTCATCCAATCCCCTTATTTCAAAGTTTTGGAAAGAGAGGTTATATAATTTATCCAAGGTCACTCAGATAAAGTTATTGGCAGAGAAAGGCCTTACAAAGACTTTTCCCCCTCAACTTACTTTTTCTGAGGCTAATGATTCATCCATAGAAGTTGACAGAGGAATGAAAGGTTTGATTTTATGAAAGATTTAACCAAATAAATTCTAATCTCCCAATATCTCAAAGAAAAGATTACTTTAACTGAATTGTGTTTACTTTTAAAGTTCATACTTCATCACTATTTGTTCACACACATAACATTTACATTTTAAAGATTTTTAACTGAAATGATCTTACCACAATTACAATAAACATAAATTACCAATTAAATCCTAAAATAAAAGAAAAATAGAAGAAAAATAGAAAATTCATCTTTCTGCTTTATCAAATAACTCAATGTTGAAAAATAGATCTTTTGCCAAGGCCTTTACTTTAGCAAAATTAATTTAAGATATTTACAAGGTGCTTACTATATGTGTTCTAGATTCTGGGGAAACAAAAATAAAAATTGAGTCAGTATGTGCCCTCAAAGAACTTAAATTCTGAGGGAATGGGAGAAGAGGATGGAATAATAAATGGAGATACAGTAATTGTAACAACATCAGAAAGGGAAGTCAAAACATTAGACAAAATGCTCTGAGAAAGCATAAGATAGGAGAAATCAGTAATAACCAGAGGTATCAAAGAAAGCTTCTCATCGAGAAAGTGACACCCAAGCTAAGCCTTTAGGAAGATAAGGCTTCTGAAAGTCAGAGCCTGTGCAAATTTATAGAGCTGAGGGAAAGAAAGTTGATCTCAGGGTCTGTAAGTAGTCCCTTTTAGTTGAGGCAGAGTGCATGAAAGGGCATAGAAATAAGGCTGGAGCAATAAAGTCATGATGGGGTATGCAAGTGGAACAGGGGTGAAGAGAAAGGAATTACTGACTGACTTAAGGGCAGGAATTCCTAATCAATTTAAGAGAGGCATTAAAGCAAACTTTGTTCAGATCATTCTATTTCCAGGAATGAAAACCCCTTGCATACAGAAAGACTGGAGCCATCTGAACCTATCTAGTGAGCAACAGACAATAAGAACACAGTGGGCACTTCTTTCTATAATCCTACAGGCCCTCAACAAAGCTGCTTGCCTTGAGCTCATCCATAATGGGAACTCTATCATGAGGAAGCCCAGAAATGGGCAAGATAACATTTTTTTGGGAGAAAAATTTAAAACTGTTTCAGAAGTGTTGGTATTACAAAGATGCAGCATTGAACAGTGACAAGGAGAGAAATACCAGAAAAAAGCTGAGAGTTTAGATTCTTCAATAGAGTCATCATTGCTGCTGACTGCAGTTACATTTAGTTTGTGGAGGGAATCTGCTAATTACTGATCAGTTGCAGGTGGGCTAATTACATTAGCTAGTTGAGCAAACCCACTCTAAATAGCTTTGCTCAGGAGTTTCACAGGACAAATTCCATAATATAGCAAAGAAGCAGGGCCAACAGGACGTTTGCCATGGCAAGTTGTAGAAGGAATAGTCCAAAGAAACAAGAACAAAGTTAGGATCTCAGATTCAACAGTTATAGTGAGGAAGGGAATTAATCCATTGAATTGCAGAGTTTATACTCTTATTTCTTTCAGCATTAATCAAAGTTCTATGTGTTTACTAAGTATGTGTTAAATTTCTGAAATGCTTCTGTACCTTATCTGTGTATCTTAGAATCCTTGTCTCCCTATGAGCTTCAGCTAGCACCCTCTATAGCTACCACCATCTGGTATCTTTCCTTTTCCCTAATTTTAGTGCTCCCCATAAATTACTCTTCACTTATTAAATTATATGTGTATGTTATGTTATACATATACATATGATATTTTACACACACATATTATATATATTTATATTTATACTGAGACAGTAAGAGGAGAAAGAAGAGGAGGGGGGAGAAAGAACAAGTATACCTATTTATGTATATATTATTTTCTAACAGTAGAATGTAAGCTTGTTGAAGGCAGGAAATGATTTTTTTCCTGTCTTTGCATTTTCAGTACTTAGCACATAGTAGATGCTTAATAAATGTTGTTGAAATGGAAATTCATCATATTTTTCCTTAACTAGTAAAGTGAGCCTGGACTATAAATCCCACGGAAGTCCTTTTCAAATAATTGTTTAGCATTTAGCAACTTGAACATGCTTCAGGAACAGTGTCAGCTGGAGATATTTATTGGAACCCCATACTTATCAAAGCATAACATAAGGGTGTTAAAGCCAGTTTAAGGAGAACAGAAACCCACCTTTTCATAATTTTGAAAATGCACTAAAAAGTCAGAACTTCATTATAATTCTGACACGTGGGCTTTTAAGTAGGAACAATAAAATTTACCACGAGGATCAGGAACTTGTGATAGACCGGCATTTAGAGCAGTACCGTATTTTGATGTTTTGTTATTGGCTTTTTCTTTGTAGTTTGACCTTCATTCTCAAAGAGAATCAATAAAATCAGGAGGGTGATATCTTGACTTGCAAGTGAATTGGATTTAAATGTAATCACAAGCTGTGAGATTTTTATGAATGTTCAATTTTTCATACTCTCCTAATTTAACAAAAGAATAGCTAAAAATATGGCTGTTCTAAGAACTGACAACAGAACCTGTAGAGTTTAACTGATTTTTTTGCAGCTGTAGCCTGACATGTAGTTAAGAACATCAGATGTCTTCCAGGTTACACCAGTTTTTCACTAGATTCTATAAATTATCTAAACCACTAGACACTTAAAAGAGATTAATATATTTCAGGACTGAAAAGTGTTATTCTTCATGGGCTATAACAAGAACATTATTTCCACTAGAATGAGATTTTTAAAATTAATTAATTGATTTTTAGTTTTCAACATTCACTTCCGCAAGATTTTGAGTTCCAAATTTTCTCCCCATCTCTTCCCTCCCCCACCCCAAAACAGCATATTTTCTGAATACCCCTTCCCCTAATCTGCCCTCTCTTCTATCACACACACCCTTCCCTTATCTCTTTCCCTTCTATTTTGCTGTAGGGCAGGATAGATTTCTATACCCCATTTCCTGTATTTCTTATTTCTCAGGTGCGTGTGAAAACAATTTTTAACATTATTTTTAAAACTTTAAATTCCAAATGCTCTCCCTCCCTTCCTCCCCACCCACCCTCATTGAGAAGGTAAGTAACTCGATACAGGTTATATATGTGTAGTCATGCAAAACACTTCCATAATAGTTGTGTTGTGAAAACTAACTATGTTTCCCTTCATCCTATCCCACCCTCCATTTATTCTATTCTCTCCTCTGACCCTGTCCCTCCTCAGAAGTGTCTGCTTCTGATTGCCCCCTCCCCCAATCTGCCCTCCCCTCTAACATCCCCCTGCTCTCTTATTCCCTTCCCCCTTTATTTTCCTGTAGGGTAAGATAGATTTCCATACCCAATTGCATATGTATGTTATTCCCTCCTTAAGCCAAATCCACTGAGAATAAGATTCACTCATTCCCTCTCACCTTCCCCCACTTCCCCTCCACCATAAAAGTCTTTTCTTGTCTGTTTCATGTGAGATATTTTATCTCATTTTACTTCTTCCTTTCTCCTTCTCCCAGTATAATCCTCTCTCACCCCTTAATTTTATTTTTTAGATATTACCCATTCATCTTCAACTCACTCTGTGCTATGTATGTATATATGTATATATTTGTGTATGTTGTACACACTCACATATAATTTTTTCCCCTCCACCTACTCTAATACTGACAAAGGTCTCATGAGTTACAAATATCATCTTCCCATGTAGGAATGTAAACAGTTCATCTTTAATAAGTCCCTTATGATTTCTCTTTCCTGTTTACCTCTTCATGCTTCTCTTGAGTCTTGTATTTGAAAGTCAAATTTTCTATTCAGCTCTCATCTTTTCATCAAGGATGCCTGAAAATTCTCTATTTCACTGAATGTCCATTTTTCCCCTGAAGGATTATACTCAGTTTTGCTGGGTAGGTGATTCTTGGTTGTAATCCTATTTTCTTTCACCTCCAGAATATCATATTCTAAGCCCTCTGGTCCCTTGATGTAGAAGCTGCTAAATCTTGTGTTATCAGGACTGTGTTTCCACAATACTTGAATTATTACTTTCTGGCTGCTTGTAATATTTTCTCCTTGACCTGGGAACTCTAGAATTTGGCTATAATATTCCTGGGAGTTTTCCTTTGGAGATCTCTTTCAGGAGGCCATTGGTGGATTCTTTCAATTCCTCTTTTACCCTCTGGTTCTATAATATCAGGGCAGTTTTCCTTGATAATTTCTTAAAAGGTGATATCTACACTCTTTTTTTTGATCATGGCTTTCAGATAGTCCAATAATTTTTAACTTATCTCTCCTGGATCTATTTTCCAGGTTAGTTGTTTTTCCAATCAAATATTTCACATTGCCTTTTATTTTTTCATTCTTTTGTTTTTGTTTTACAATGTCTTGATTTCTCTTAAAGTCACCAATTTCCATTTGATCCATTCTAATTTTTAAGGAAGTATTTTCTTCAGTGAGCTTTTGAACTTCCTTTTGCATTTTGCTTATTCTGCTTTTTAAGGCATTCTTCTCCTCATTGGCTTTTTAGACCTCTTTTGTTATTTGGGTTACTCGATTTTTTTAAGATGTTATTTTCTTCAGTCTTTTTGGGTCTTCTTTAGCAAGCTGTTGACTTGTTTTTCATGATTTTACTGCATCACTCTCATTTCTTTTCCCAGTCCAGCACAACAGACCTTTCCTGCCAACCTTCCAGGTTATGTTGTGCTGGAAATTTGTTTCACTCTGTCTTTTTTTTTTTTTTTTGGTTCTCCTGCTCTAGAATTTGTTTAGAGCCATTTTTACATGTATTTGGATGGGTTTGGGGGACAGCTCAAGAAAGTCACTGCTTTTGCTCTACCATGTTGGTTCTGCCCCCCAACACTATTAGTATGAGTTTTCTGAGGTGAAAAACCCCACCAGAGTTACAAATTATTAATTTCCCATAATTTTTAAGACACAGAAATGGGCATAAAGCATATCAAAGATAGTTAAAGTAACTAAAAGATAACCCTTCATTGAATAGTAAACATTTTGTGAAATCTGAGAGTGTAAGTTGTAGGTACATCATGCTTTACAGAACCTTCTCTCTATCCACATAGGCATCCCTTCATTACAAGCTCTTGTTCTAGTACTGGAATGCTCCAAGAAGATTATTGGGAGCAAGAAAATAACCACATGTGCAAGTATAAGGAGAGAATAATGCGTTACAACAATGCTAGACTGACGCAAATTTCTCTCATGGGAGAGGCTGCAAAGAAAGCTCCTGGGACAGTCATGAAGACATGTAACAGAGTTACTTTGGAAAGATGGTGGAGTCTGAATGAATATTCTATACAAATGGTTCTAGTCATCTCTCTGTGAGGTGAATAAAAGGGTGTTTGAGACATCCAAAAGACTACAGAGATATTCAAAAAGGAATAGAAACCAGAGTCTTAATCATTTTTTTTTTCTTTTGGCAACTCTGCTCCTAGTTTGACTTCAGTGAAGGTGTCCCATGAGACAAAGCCACAAGGAGAGAGGTCTTGGGCCCTTCTTAAGAAGGGCAAAACATGGCCCAAGGATCCTTGGTCTTGTGTTTGGTTCATTTATGTACTAGAAGGAGATGAACCTGGAGTCTTGGACCCTGTGAAGCTCAAACCCAAAGATATTCTGTTCTTTAAAGTTGTTTACTTTCTGCTTTAATGAGTATCAAAGTCAGCCAGAAGAAGAATTGATACTAACAGTTCTTGGTTGTGGGAATTTTGTGTGTGTGAGCATGTGTGTGTGTGTGTGTGTGTGTAAGTTGTAAATGGATGTGTAAGTGTGTAGGGGTAAACAGAGATAAAAGGGTCGGCCAGTGGTTTGTGAAATATAAAGATAAAAGAAGTTTTTTAACCTGGTGTCATGAACTTGAATTTTTAAGATTTTGATATTTATTTCAATATATTTGGTTTCCACTGTAATCCTATGTATTTTATTTTATGCACTTAAAAACACTATTCTGAGCAGTCCTTAAGATTGCCAGACTGCCAAAAGGTTCTATGATACATACAAAGTAAAGAAGCACTGACATAGAGGAATAAAGGTTCAGACCTTTTATCACAGTTGCCAGGATTCTGTCCTCTGTGGGGGGCAAGGGGGAGGTTTTGGGAGGGGGAGGGAGTTATGTACAGAATCAATTGTAAATAATCAAAAAAAAGAAGCTAAAAGATGAATGGGGAAAGGCTTTCTGTGGAAGGTAAGATTTTAGCTGGAATTTGCGGAGATACTAGGAAGTTGAGAGGAAGATGAAGAGGAAGATCATCATTTATTATTCCCTTATTTATTACTAGAATGCAGTGTCCATTTCTTATATAATTTTTGTACAAACTTAAATTGAACATGACTAAATCCCTTACTAATATCTTAATAATTAGTAAGCCCTTTTAAGACAAGAATTGTGCTATTTTTCAACTTCATATGCCCAACATCTTAGATTTATCAGACACTTAAATATTCAAAGAAATGAAATTAATACCTTTAATTTGACAGAAATAAAGCACAAAAATGAAAATGCCCCTAAGACAAACACTGGTTTAATGTCACACCAACGGCTGTATCCTTTCTTGTGAGCATGTTTTAATAAGATCCAAAGTATAGTGTCAGGAGAGGGGGCCACACAGTCAGTGTAACCACAATATACACATTTTATATACCTAAAAATTTGGCTAAGGCTCATCCCTGTTCATTAAATGACTAAAGATTAATTTTAAATACATTCACATATTGCTAAAGATAATAGTTGACACTACAACATTATAGGAGCATCAATCTGTATACTGATTTGACTTTTAAATACAATTTAGACCAGAGAAGAAATTTAAAAATCTCAAAAAAGTACCTAAGAGAATTTGGTACAGAACTGGGTTGGGGATACATTCTGGGGAAGGGGGGACAGGATACAGTGGCAATTCTTACCAAAGAAATGTGAACTAGAAACCGGGCTTGAGACTTCTGTAGCTCAAAATGTAATGAAATTTTGATAGTAAAATGAGGTAATACAATCAGTTTAGGTAACAAAACTGGATATTTCCAACCTTAAAGTTAAGTTGGATCTAAAGCAATGGTGGAGAGGTGGAAAAGAATACTGCAAAGAACACTTTAATCTACCACTCTGGATATACTTTGCTTATAACCCTAGATTTATGCATCCACACTTGACAGTTTAGTGAAAGAAGGCAATCACTATTTTCTGCTATGATAGAGAATACTGGAAATGGAATAAGAAGAGATTCAGATTCAAATACTGATTCAGACATAATTATGTGACCAGGGTAAATTACTTAACTTCTCTGATTTGCTTCCCCTTTTATAAAACTGGGATGATGCTCTCAATAACTGATTTTTGGTGAGATTCAAAATAGATAATGCACATACAGATTTCTAGACCTTGTAGTAAATATAGAAATCAGATAGTAATAAAATCATTTTTTTTGGAGCTAGGAGAGAGGCCAAGTGAATAAAAGAACTTGGAGTCTTGGAATCAGTAATCCCTGGCACAAGTATAGCCTCTGACAGATACATGCTGTGTGACTATTGTCACATAACTTAACCTCTCAGTACACAAGGCTTTAAGTACTCAGGTTGTATGTTACAGATAAGTGCCCAGTTTGGGATTTGTGTCAGTAAAAGGAAATTCCACACCAGGAATTCCTACAGTAAATAAATCACAAGTTTGCCCCTTTCCCCAAAAAAGATGCTACACAATGCAGGAATGATAAAGATGATTACAAAATGGTTCCCACCCTCATGAAGTTTATGGTTTAATAGGGAATAGGTATAGATGATGTATATTATCTCAGGGTGCTATAAATACTTAAAGAGTAATGTCAAATGATGATATTATAGGAACAAGAATATCTCTCATCAGTCCTTCTTCCATCCTTCTTCCATCACTCCCAAAGGTAAGGCTATTCGGCCATCCTTTCCCCCTCGCCCAGGGTTCAAGGTGGGGGAGGGCTCCAAGAGGTGCAGAGTGGCCCCCAAAAAGCCCATGGTGTTGGGGGGGCTGCAGTTCTAAAAGCCCCTCTTATATTCTGCTGCTCCACTAGAAAAGTGGTTTTAAATGGGTAGAAAGAAGCTGCCTGCCCCGGGGTCCCTTTTTACAACATGCAGTAACATTTTGTCTGATTGCCAATTTGAATTGAAGGCTTCATGCAGGGTGCCTGAATCTAACCAGCACCTCTGGTCATGGTTCTGGAACTTTTAATGTACAGACAGGTGGATCTGGCCCACCCTCCATGACAGATGGCCATTCCAAGACCTCTGTGCCCCAAACCTTCTGGGACTACTGAGACTTCATAACTGTCAAAAAGTTAAAAAGCATTTATTAAGCACTACAGGTAAGGCACATGATAAGTACTGGGGATAAAAAAAAGCAAAATCATGGTCCACACACTCAATAATTTCTTGATATTTCCACATGAAATGAATTAGAATTGTCATTCTTGTGTCTACAGTAGTACAATGTATGTATAATAATGCATAATATTACATTACCCTTTAGTACAACCTTTGTGTAACAGAATTTGAGAAAATAATAATTCATGGTTTCTTAGATTTCATTCTACAAATGCATTACTTTTATAATTCAAGTATTTAGGTACTTAGTATGTGTTCAGAGCAGGCATTAGCCTTCCAAGAGTTCATGATCACAAAGGAAATGACACACATATGAAAACAGAATAGGACCTGGGTTCAATCCTGCTTCAGATACTTACTCCCTCTGTGGCTCTTACTTTCCTCTTCTGTAAAATAAGTCACTTGAACTAAATGACAACTAAGGTCTCTTTCACCTCTAAATCTATAATTCTATGATCCTATAAGATAATAAATGTGGCATTGCATGATTAAATGCCAAGATATCAACAACAATAAATGAATGAATACATGAATAAAAACATTTATTAAAGGTCTACTACATGTCAAATGCCACAAAAACTTTTGGGGATACAAAAACAGACAATTCCTGCCATTAAGATATCTTCATTTAAATAGGGAAGAGAAGTCACATAGTACATTGGGGCAAGTCAGGAGCACTTTGGACTGGAATATTTCAGAGATGGGAATGGACTCATAATAAGTAACTCTAGGTCAGGGACTAGGATGAAAACTAGTACTGATTCACTTTTCTGAATCCATAAATGAAGAAATATTTATCATTTGTCAGGAATTTACAAGAAAGCCTAGTCTTCTTATGTGTATATACACATATATGTATGCATACATACACATACACACATCTATCTGTCCTTGAATATGCCCCAGGTATTAGACAGAGATTCATAGACTTAGGATGAGGCACAGATTTTCCCTCACTGTCAAAAAATAAATGTAAACTTAATATGATACCAATTATGAATCATCGTATTTATTCTACTATTACTTTTTCTAAAGCAATTATGCTACTTTCTGAAATTGGAATACAATATGTCTAATTTCATGGAATCAAATTATACTTGAAAATTGTCTTTGTGAAAATTAAGGCACATTAAAATTGGAAATAGTTGTTGGGTAGATGTTCTAAATCTTTAATAAGTATTAATGTTTAATTCCAAATCTTTCTTCTGTTTTATTATTTCATATTCCGATATGTTCACATCAATTCAGAATTTTTGTCCTTAACAATCCCAGAATATCATTATTTTGTTTTATCTCAAAATTCCTCATTTAGACCTTTAGGGTAGTCAAAAGCCAAGTTATTACAACCTTCCCTAACACTTGCTACTTAACAAACACATTTTATTCTTAAAATGTGATAGGACACCAGGTCTATTTTTTTTCTCAGAAGACGAAAATCTTGTCAGCCCCCAGAACCTATGACAGCCTTATTTGTTTTTGTGTGCAGTGCTCATCATGGGTAGATAATAAAATACTGGAAAGGTAGGTAAACCCCTTCCTACTCAGTTCCCTGAGTGGTATATCTAAATAAGGGCACAGCACAAGGT
Organism: Vombatus ursinus; assembly: GCF_900497805.2. Classification (NCBI taxonomy): domain Eukaryota; kingdom Metazoa; phylum Chordata; class Mammalia; order Diprotodontia; family Vombatidae; genus Vombatus; species Vombatus ursinus. The sequence goes on from NW_020954608.1 coordinate 21,451,146, forward strand.
TGGATGCACTCAGGCAGAGGCCCAGCAACAGATGGGATGCACCAGGCTCAGGGGGAATGCCAAAATCTGGAAATGTCAAAATACAACATAAGAAAACAAACAGGAGGGGAACAACTGAGAAAAATCATAGATAAAAACAGGCATCAAAAGGAAATAAAAATACAAGTGATGCTGAGGAATGACTAAAAAATATTATGGAAACTTGGATAAAGCATCACTCATAGCTGCTGTGAAGAAAATGTTTGCAGTTACCCTTTAAATGGTCTGTGAGGTACATAAATTAGGAAACAAAATAACATTTCATCTATAGGAGATGAATAAATACAAGAACTAACAATGTGGGCAATAAATTCATTTTGAAATTAAATTACCCTAGTTGTATTATGAAAAAAAACTTGTTTTTTTAATATTATAACAGATGATTTTAGGAAATATATCTGTAAATGATGAGAGAACAATTTCTTCTAGATGTGAGAGTATAAAGTAATAAGGATGCCATGTATAGCATCATCATCATAAACAAAACATTTATTGACCATATGGCTTCCTGGTGGAGGGTAATACACAAGATGCTGGGGATACAAATGGTATATAAAGCAGTGCCAGGCTTTGGGAAGCTTATGCTTGTTGAGAAAACTGGTAGGAAATATGTGTGTATGTATGTGTGTATATGTATATATCACAATATAAAGATTATATTATAAGAAATAAATGAATGGTAGAGGTAATAAATGCTATAGAAAGGAGAACTAATTATTGAGATTAGGAGCAGTCAGAAAAGGATCCCCATGGGAACTAGATCCTAAACTGGACTTTGAAAAAAGGATTAAGAATTACAAATTTATCCTGTAGGCAATAGAGAATCATGGAAAGTATTTGAGTAAGAGAGGAGTATGCTGAAATCAACATTTTGAAAACATTAGTCTGGTTGAGAGTATTCATCTGGATTCAAGGGGGAAAGGATTATGAAAATAATCAAATCCAAATAATAATTCAAGAAGGAAATTATGTGGCTAAACTAGGTTAGCAGGAGAGGAAAGGAGCTGATATAACAGATGCTATGTAGGAAAAACTTAAAGGATGGATGAGTTAGGGAGCTGAGGCAAGGAAGAAAGAGGAATTCAATCATGATTTCAAGATTTCAATTCCTGAAACTAGAAAAATAATAGTGCCTTTGATGCAGACATCTTTGGAGGGGGAGGGCTTAATTTTTTTGAAAATTAATTTGATTTTAGATATGTTGAGTTTAAGGTGATGAAAAGATACTTCTAATGAGAGATATAGGAGTCAATTTCAAGAATAGGGACCAGGTTGGAGATTATTTCTGGAGAAGGGATAATTCAAGTCACATAAATAGATTAGATATGTAAAGCAGTAATGTTGAACTCAAATAGAATTGGATACTAAATTCCTTGGCATTTTCAATTTGGGATTTATTTCAGGAGGTGATCAGTGGATTCTTTTGATGACTATTTTACCCTCTGGTTCTATGACCTCAGGGCAGTTTTCCTTGATGATTTCCTGAAAGATGCTGTCCAGGCTCTTTTTTTCCATTGTGGTTTTCAGGTAGACCAATAATTTTTAAATTGTCTCTCCTGCATCTATTTTCCAGGTCAGTTGTTTTTACCAATGAGGTATTTTACATTTCTATTTTTTCATTCTTTTGTTTCTGTTTGATTCTTGCTGTCTTATAGAGTCACTAGCTTTCATTAGCCCAATTCTAATTTTTAACAAGTTGTTTTCTTCTATTAGATTTTGTACCTCCTTCTCCATTTGGCCAATTCTGCTTTATAAGGAGCTGTTTTCTTCAGTGTACTTTTTTTTTTTCCAGTTGGCCAATTGTATTTTTTAAGGACTTGTTTTTTACAGTTAATTTTTGTCCTTCCTTTCCCAAGCTATTGACTCTCTCTTGTGTATGCCTCATTTCTTTTCCCATTTTTTCTTTTACCTCTCTTATATGACTTTTAAAATCCTTCTTGAGCTCTTCCAAGAATGCTTTTTGGAGTTCAGACCAGTTCATATTCCCCTTTGAGTTTCCAGATGTGGGTTTGTTGACATTGTTGTCATCTTCAGAATTTCTGCCTTGATCTTAACTGTTCCCATAATAAGAATTGTATGTTTCTTTTTGCTCATGGTGCTTGCTTATTTCCTGGCCTTAAAGAGATTGAGCTCTCCTGCTGGGGACCAGGGAGCACTGACCCAAGCTTCTTGTGTTGAGAGCCTAGGACCTGGTCACTGGCTTTGTGTGCTGTGGCCTCCAATGCTGGCAATTGGAGGCTGTAGAGTTCTGGCAGCTTACCTGGTGTTGGACTGGAATCAGCAAAACTGGAATTCTAAGGGTAGGATTGGGTAGTCTGGCCCCTAAAGGTTGCCTGCTCACCCAGGCCCTTCATTTCCCTCTCTTTGCTTTCTTCAGCTCCTTTCACATGGATGTTTCACTGCTGTGGGATGTTTCTCTGCCTGTGGCTTTCCCCCTTGGAGCTGTGCTTCCCAGAGTTTTGCCGAGGCACTGGGAGACTTGGTTGCTGTAGAATGCCAAGGCACATGGTGGCTTTTTGAGTCAGTTTCCATTGGTTCCCCTGCCCTTACTAAGGCACTTGGGGGTCCTGGTGTTGGTGTTTGCCTGCTCCAACACCTGAGGTTCAGGATCTCCCCCAGTATGCTGAGGTGGGGCTTTCCGCTAGCTTGCTGGGACACCTTCCACTTTGTATTGCTCCCCTTCCCCCAGGGCAAGAGGGGCCTTTTGAGTTAATCCCTCAAGCTACCTGGGCTACCAGACTGTTGCTTCCCATCCTTCTGCTGGTTCAACTGTTCCAGGGTTTTTCCTGGGGTGATATTTTCTGTGCTTTCAGGGGTTAATAAGAGAGGGTGAGAGAGACTTTTTATTCTGCCATTGTGGCTCTTGAATTCAAATGGAAATGACGCAACTAAATCAAACATAAGGATTCCTGGGAGCCATATACTCACTTAGAAAACCATACATTAAAATTACCTATATTCTATTGCATTTTTATTTATATCATTTATTTACATCATTAAACATATTCTAATTACATTTTTACATTTAATTTTGATTTTTTTCAAAATAAAAAAATTTCAAATTTATTTTAAAAAATCAGCTCCAAATTCTTTCCCTCCTTTTTATTCCTTCCCTCTCCTTGAGAAGACAATTTGATATAGATTATACATGTTCAGTCATTCAAAGCATTTTCCTATTAGCAATGTTGCAAAAGAACACACAGACCAAAATAGACGTCTAGAATAATAAAGAAAATAAAAGTAGATGCTTCAAGCTGCACTTATACTACATTAGTTCTTTCTCTGGCCATGTATAAATTTTGAAGGACTTATGATGAAAAAATCATCTGGGTTGATTATATTGCTGAGTTATTCACAGTTCACATTTACATTATACAATGTTGCTATTACTGTGTACAATGTTCTCCTGGTTCTGCTCCTTTCACTTTGCATCAGTTCATTTACATCTTCCTAGGTTTTTCTGGAACCACTCTATTTGTCATTTTAATAGCACAATAGTATTCTATCCCAATCACACACCAGAACTTTTTCGGTCATTCCCCAACTGATGGGCATCCTCTCAATTTCCAATTCATTGCCACCACACAAAAGAGCTGCTATAAATATGTTTGGTACATGTAGGTCCTTTTCCTTTTTCCCTTCCTCTCTTTGGGATATAGACCTAGTAGTGGTATCGCTGGGTCAAAGGGTATATAGAGTGTTACAGCCCTTTGGGCATAGTTTTTTTTTCAGCCAAAGACAAGGTTTATTAGAACATCTGTAATATTGGGCATAATCTTAAGGAGTTTGAATGTTAGTGAGCTATTGGCTAAATTTTAAGAATCTGAGCCCATGGCTAGATTATAAGAATCTGAGCACTGGCTAGGTTATAAGAATCAGAGCATTGACTAAATTTTAAGAATCTAAATCTGGGCATAGTTCTATAATGCTCTTCAGAATAGTTGGATCAGTTCACAACTCTATCAACAATTCATTAGTATCCCAATTTTCCCATATCTCCAACATTTATCATTTTCACTTTCTGTCATATTAGCCAGTTTGAAAGGTGTAAGGTGGTACCTTGGAGTCATTTTAATTTGTATTTCTTTAATCAATAATGATTTAGAACATTTTTATGAGAGTCCAATAATTCTTAACTGCTCTTTTGCCCCTATTTTCCAGATCAGTTGTTTTTCCAACAAGATATTTCAAATCTATTTTTTCATTCTTTTGATTTATATTGTTTCTTCATGTCTCATGGAGTCATTAGCTACCACTTGCCTAATTCTAATTTTGAAGAAATTATTTTCTTCAGTGGGCTTTTGAATCTCTTTTTCCATTTGCCTGATTATGCTTTTTAAGGAATTCTTCCCTTCAGTTTTTGTGCCTTTTTTGCCATTTGGCCAATTCTGTTTTTTTAAGGTGTTTTCTTTAGTATTTTTGTACCTCATTGCCAAGCTGTTGATTCCCTTTTTATGATTTTCTTGCATCACTTTCATTTCTTTTCCCAATTTTTCCTCTACTTGCTTTATTTGATTTTTAAAATCTTTTTTGAGTTCTTCCAAGAATTCTTGTTGGACTTGTGTCCAATTGATATTTTTTTTTCTTAGAGGCTTTATTTATACCTGGTTTAACTTTGTTGTCTTCTTCAGAGTTTATATCTTGATCTTCCCTGTCACTATAGTGACTTTCTATGGTCAGGTTATTTTTTGTTCATTTTTTTTTTCATTTTTCCAGCCTATTTATTGACTTTTAATTTTATGTTAAAGTTAAGGCTGTGCTTCTGGGGAGGAGGGGGGATTGTCCCAAGTTTCAGGTCTTTCTTGCTGCCATTATCAGAGATAGTTTTGAAGGTCTGTAGGTTTTCAGTATTTCTAATGTGGTATGATCAAAGGAAAGATGTCATCACTGCTCTCCCGGCCCATGCTCTGATCTTTACACAGCCACTGTAATCACTAGTGCCAGCACTCCTCTTGGCCCTGACACTATGACCAGGTCCCACACTCTCCTGTAAGAATAATTGCTGGTGGGGGCAGCTAGGTGGTGCAGTGGATATAGCACCAGCCCCGGATTCAGGAGGACCTGAGTTCAAATCCAAACTCAGACACATAACACTTACTAGCTGTGTGACCCTGGGTCAAGTCACTCAACCCCCATTGCCCAACCAAAAGAACACAACAACAAAAAAAAAGAATAATTGCTGGTGCTCCTCTCTGTCTTGGAATTGAGAACAGTCTATACTCTTATGAGTGATGATCACAAGCATTCTTCTCTGCCCTAGGACCAACATCACTGGCTCTGCACCCCTGGGGTCCCAAGTGCTATTGCTCCTTTTGACCCTGGGACTGTGACCCAGAACTATCTATGGACAATACAACAAAGTCCTGAACCCATCACCCAGAAAGGGTCACCTGCAATCTCTTTTTGACCAGTTGTCCAACCCCCTCTACTATTCATGGACTGAGAGTTCCAAAGCTACTGCTGCTGCTGCCAATGTAACTGCCTCCAATGTCCACTGATGGTGCTGCAGGGTCCCAAACACAATCTTGATGAAACTGACCTTTACTGCCTATCTCCCAAGTTGTCTTGGGTTATAAAATTGTTTCTCCTGAACTTTGGTTGGTTCTGCTACTCCAAAATTCTATTTCAGGCATTATTTTAGAGTTGTTCGGAGGGTAATTTGGGAAAGGTAGACCAAGTGTTTCTTTGCTCTGCCATCTTGGTTCTGCCTCTCACCCTCTACCATTACATTATGATCTAGATTTTGGACACTTTTTTCAAGAGAATGCTGCATGTTAGTCTGCAGGTCAAGTGTTTGATATCACTGATCTAAGGCTTAGTATAGAAGAAGGGTAAAATATTAAGGACTAAATATTAGGATTTACATGCATTTGGAGGGACAGAAGAACAAACTGGATTAGGGGAAGAATTATAGGAAAAACAGGAGAAAAAATAAGTCAATGCAATTTTAGAGAAGTTTAAAGGAAAAGAGTAACATCTTTTGCAGCATATAGTACGGTGACTGAAATGAAAGCAGGAATGATTAAGATGTTTTTTAAGCATATTTTTAAATATTTAATTCCATAAACATGAACAAACAAATGCTAAGTCTGCTTATTTATAAAGAGTGAGAAGAACATATATGAGGTATAATGGTGGCAAGTATATATAATGCTGGTTTGGAGTCAGAAAGACACGGATTTAAATCACAACTTTAATACATAATGAATACAGGAGAAAATTATATGCCTCATGCAATTCCTTATTGCTTATCTACAAAGTCATAGACCACTTCAACTGGCAGAGGTGGCAATAGTTCCTATATCAAACAAGTATTAAGTGCTTACTATATGCCAGGCATTATGCTAGGTGCTTGGGGATTAAGTACAAAGAATGAAACAGTCCCTTCTTGTGATAACTTTATATTCTAATAGGGATGCCAAGTATATGTAATCAGCAAAAAGCTAATGAATATAAATATGTATAAAGTAGTTAAATACCAGGTGGTTTGGGAGGAAGATATCAAGAAAGGAGGTATCAAGAAAGGTTTCATGCAGAAGGTGGTGTTAGAACTTGCATCTTAAAGGGAGAGACTCTATGAACTGGAGATAAAGAATTACATCCTAGACACAAGGAATGACTGTCAGTGTAAAGATATGGAGATGGGATGTTATTAGTAAGAAAGATAGAAGGTAAGTCTATCTGATTTGCAGAGTATAGGGAAAGGAGTGATGTCTAGTTAGGCTAGGAATATGGTTGGCACCAGGTTATGTAGGGGTTAAAAAGCTAACCAAAAGAGGTTATATTTTCTTCTTAATTCAGGGAGGGATATACACTAATACATATCTTTTAGCATATGAAGCATATGAAATTCACACTAGTTAACCTCCACTCATTTTTTTTCTATTTCCTGAAATTTGATCTCTAATAATATGAACAGCAAATTCAATCATTTTTCCCAGTGAGTGTTATTCCTCTTTTTAAAAACCTCAGTGACTCCCATTTACTTATCATGTAGAGTTTAAGAACCTGACTCTACCATTAAAGTACAAAGTGGTTGTAACCTACCTGTTTTGAGTTATTTTATATAAACCTCATTTTTTTACATTCAAGCAAGAGTGTCCCTCTCTCCCCTCCAAATGTTCCAATATTCTTATTCTGACCTCTTCTGTAGGCAGTTATATGGTATGACGGACATAATGTAACACTTGGAATCAACAAGACCTAAGTTTGAATCCTGCCTTAATCATTTACTATCTGTGTGATCCTGGGCAAGGCTCAGTTAAACCTTTTTTCAGGCTCAGTTCCTAAGGTATAAAATAGGGAAAATAAGAGCACATACTTCATAAGGGCTCCTTGAGGATCAAATGAGATATATTGTGTAAAGTGCTTTGTAAAACAAGTGTTTAAATGCTAACTATTATTATTTTGTTATTAATTTTCCTCAAGTTCCTATCACTATCTATTTTATGGATGTGCAAAAAATAAAGGAATTTAAAATATTTGATAAATTGAAGTCTTTCCCTTCAAAACCAAGTCAGATCTCACCTCATTTTTGAAGGTTACTCCAAATTTTAGGACATGAGGAAATGATTTTGCCTGCCCTCCATTTCTCATAGCATAGCTCACCTTTGCTGCTAATGTATTCTACTTTATATCATTCTTTGGTCAATTCCATGCTAATTATTTTTCATTACTGTGTGCCTAGTACCTAGCACAGTGACTTGCACAAGAGGCTACTTGCTAAATGCCAGTTGAATTTTTATAAGACAGATGATATTTTGTTTTAGTGTAAAAGTTGGGGTTTTCAAAAGTTCCATGTAATTTTCTAAATTCAAAACAGCCTGTCTTCTTTTTATTATTTAGTTCTGGATCTACTTCATCATCCATCTTCAGTGTCTATCTAAATTATGTTCATCCAACTCCAGCAATAGATCTTTTTTCATCCATTTATTTTTCTCCTGTGGGTATTGTTATTCCCAACTTATTTTGAATGATTATGAATCTCATTTAGCAGACTTTGGGATGTGCAATCAGCACAATGTCTTCTACTAAGAGGAGTACGAAGAGTAGAGGTGTCAAACATAGGTCTGAAGGCAGCATTGCAATAGGAATACTCCTGAATGCAGCTTGAACAGGATGAAAATGTAACTGGGAAATTAACAAAATAAATAAAAGTACAATAGATCACAGATAATGTCAATATATGGTTTTCTAAGTCAATATGCTGCAGCAGAGATACTTATATAAGGATTAGAGGCATGTTTATTTTTGAGTACCCAGAGTACCTCACTATCTTTAAGTAACCACCTTTCCATGTTTATTTTCCAATGCATGGCTGAAACCCAAGGAATTAATTCATTTCTTTTTTTGTAGACATTTGAGAATTAAGTTTAACTGAAACATATCAGTGTCTAAGACATATCTCATATCTTCAGCTTTGAATGGACAGTTTGTTTATCTATAAATTACAAGATATTGAAAATATCAATATTATTATGATACTTAAATTATTATAAATTTTTGTATTTAGAAACCAACTAACCAGCAAAAAGTATATATTGGTCATCTCCCGTTATGTCTTCTTTTTCTCTAATTTTTTCCTAATTTTAGAGTTAGAATTTATATCTCCTACTGACAATGGTTCCCATACATATATATTTGAAACCCAGTAGCTTATAGAAAGGTCATATTTGCGAATCACTATATTCTTTCAACATGAAGAAAATGAAAGGAATATTTATATCTAATGAATTCACCCTCTACCTCACCTCACCTTCTAGCCCTATTCTTTTGATTTCATCAGAATATAGGTGAAGCAGAAGCAAACCAAGTATGCCTGCTATTGAGTTATCACTGTGTTTCATTACATTGAGGAGAAAGGAATTAATGTTCTTAACTCAAGGTAAGCAAATAACAATAACAACTTTGTGGAGTGACAAAAATTTAAGAGTATGAAATGTTTCCCAAACTGAATAAACAGTTTCATTTGTTTTTAATTGCAGAATTTATTTTGCTTAAGGTGAGCTGAAACCATTGTCAAATCAACAGAATTTAAAAAATCATTTTTTTAAATTCAATGAAAACAAAGGTTATCTATTAAAAATAAATTTCAACAAAGAAAAAAAAACTATAAAACACCCATTGCAGCCTCTTGAAAAACAGGATTAGAAATGAGAGAAAGATGTTGAAGAAAAGAAGGAAACTGGTGTTTGTGGTCCAGAAAATTTTTAGTCTTGTGGTTTACTGTGTCAGAAAAGCTCTTGGATTGAATACGAGTTCTGTGCCAGCCCTTCAAAATCTATAGAAGGTCTTTCACAGGTAAGGCCAGACATAAAATCTTTGCTGGAAAATGAGGATGAACAATTCTGTTGGAGATCCAGGGTATCCAAATACATTTCTTCTCCTAGCTGTTACAGATTCCTCTATAAACATAATTGCTAGGCACTGGACACTAAAGGGCCTTTTATTACTTTTTATGTCTTAGAAGCAGTTCGCTGTTCATACTATACACATCCCAAGTCAGTATTTCTTTCAGGATATACTGTGGCTATAAAATTAGTTGGCTCTGAGTATGCAGAGATAGAAGTAACAGAAGTCAGCTGAATAGAGGAGAGAAGTTATTTTCTAGATGAAATGAAGTAATGAAGAGATACATATAAGAGTGACTTTTTAGAGTTTCCAAGTTACTGCTACTCAATGAAATGTGTGGTCCTTAAAGCTAGGGTTTGGGAGACTCAAAATGGGATGAATAACATGGCCTTGTTATTGGACCTTCTTTGTAATCGCTTGAACATTAGAACTTCTTAATTGGACTATTGGCTAAGCTAGTCAAGATAATGTTTCCTAGTTAATTATTCACAATTTAAAAGGCATTACCATGACCCTTTACACAAAAAGAAAGTTAAATAAGTGGCATGCTTCTGGAGAAGGTCTTTAAGTTATTCATCTCCACTAAATTCTATAAGTGTTATGAAATGTCTTCTAGAAAGGCCATATTAGGGGCTCAAGCATCAATTTTTATGTGTTTCTATCTTTTGTAACACTCTGTCTGCATGATATTCTGGCTTTGCTGACAGGGGTAAAAAATCAAGGTGATTTACAGAAAGTATCATGGAGGCTATGAGTAAAGCCAGCAGAAATGTGAAATAAGCAATACTAGAAATCATGTCATTTGTTCCCCAAAAGAATTATACCATCATATATAAAATTATAAATTATAAATTAAAATTATAAATTATAAATATTAAAGAATTATACCATCATATATAAAATAATTATAGTTTCATATAAGTTCAAGTGGGAAAGGATTTTATAGACCATCTAGGTCAATATGTTTATTCTACAGATCAGGAACGACAGGGCCAGATAGCTTAAGTGACTTACCCATCATCACATAGGTAGTAGCAGAGCCTGATTTGAATCCAGACCATAAACTACAAAAGAATGTATTTGTAAAGTATGTTTGTTGGAATTTTTATAGCAAGAAAAAAAAAGATAATGTTTCTTACTTCAAACTTCATTTGGGTACTTTTTTGCTTCCACTACATCCAATACTGCATCATTTTGTTGTTCTTCAGTAACATCAGTTGTGACTGACTCTTTGTTAACCCCATTTGGGGTTTTCTTGGCAGAGTTACTAGAGTGGTTTGCCATTTCTTTCTCCAGCTCATTTTGCAGATGAAGAATTGAGACAGAGTTAAGTGACTTACCTAGGGTCATAAAGCTGTAAATATCTGAGGCTCATTTTGAACTGGGGAAGATAAGTCTTCCTGACTTCAAGCCCAGCACTCTATCTACTCAATCAATTAACTGTCCCTGTACTATATCATATACATCTGTATGTACATCTTATTCTGCATTAAACTATAAGCTCCTTGAGTGCCCCAATTGTCTTTTTCATCTTTTCTCTAACACCTAGCATTGTGCTTGTTAAATTGAACTAAAGGAAACTACACCTTAAAACAGAGGCTCCCAAACTTATTTGGCTTGCTGCCCCCTTTTCAAAAAAAAAAATTGCTCTGTGCCCCTCTGGAAATCTACTTTCTTTAACCCTTTTATGTTTTGTTTAATTTGCAGGATTTCAAATATATACATACATATATATATAAATGACATCTTAAATTTAATAATGTGTTGTAAATTTGTAGGGTTTTTCCTGCATTGAAATTATGACACAAAATTGTGTCATGTAGTATCATATTGTAAACAAGTCATTACATGCACATATTCCTGTCAATGCATACTGGACTTCCTGACAATGCACGACACACTTGCCTGCTAACACTTGCTTGTTAAGACCTTCAGCAGACTTGACCACTGATTGGCTATAATTTGCATTTATGTGTTTATTTGGAAAAAAATGTAATCACTATGACTTTAACTCTGTTGTACAACAAATGAAACATGTACAAATGGATTTTCAAAATTTTCTTCTCTTCTCTTCTCTTCTTTCCTTATTCTTCCCCCCCCATTTTTACTCAAACCCCCAATTATACCCGAGGCTACTACTGACCCCCTGGATTGTTCAAGTGCCCCCAGGGGGTGGTATTGCCCACTTTGGGAACCTATGCCTTAAAACGATGTAAAATATCAATCTCTTCAGTTCCCTAAAGTTCAATTCTACATACATGAATCCCAAGTAAATATATTCAACCTTAGTTGCTATCCTGAGGCCTGATAGTGCATCTAGATTTCTCTACCTGGATTTATTCCATACAGACTTCAACTTCAACAAGCCCAAGATTTATACTCACTACTTTCCCTCCTAAATGTGCTTCTCTGCCAAACTCTTCTATTCTTATTGAAGACACACACATCCTTCCTCCCAGTTACTCAGTTTCCTAACTTTATAGAGAGTTTAGATTTTTCCTCCATGTAAAACATAGTTTAAGGTTTTTGTTTGTTTTGTTTTGTTTTTATTTTTAAGGAGAGACAAATGGTTCATGAACTCTTAGAACCTTCAAACCCATAAAAATGGAATTAATTATATTTTAACAAAAAGGAAATTAATTATTAGTAACTACAATTCTTTCTAAATCAGTCATTTGTTAATAGACATTAATACTTATGACAGCAAAGTCAAAAAGGTGCTTTTCCTAAGGTAATATATCATCATGAACTTATATAATCACCACAATAAGGAGACAAAAAAATTCTAGCACTTTCCTCAGCTAATACAATAGTCTCCTTCTTCAAAGGTTGAGATATGACAGCAATGACTGGGCAACAAGGCTTCATACCTTTGCAACCCAAGGAAAGCCTCTGTCCTTGCCCAGTATCCATCTGACTACACAGAGGACAGGGAAAATTCAGCAAGATATTTGTACCCTCTTGCCCTCCTTGTTTTTCATGACCTGACCACACACATCTCTGTGGCTCTGGTAATATAGCAAATTTAAAAACATATTAATTATAAAAGCAATACCATTGGCCATCCATGGCAAAGTATGGGGTTGGACAATGTGGTCCAACTAAAAATATTATTTTTGCCCAAGAAAATAAGGCTAAAAAGTATTTTAAGGGAAAGGAAATGGCTTTGACTCCATGGAACAACATGCCCTTCCTCTACCCTCAAACAAAATAAGCTGATCATCACCTGAAATCTCATCACTGTTAAGAATAGCTCGATTTTGACCCTCTATATTTTCTCAACTCTCCCTCATTTGCCTCTTCCCTCTGATTGGAGGGCTGGAGGATGGAATATTGAAGTTCTCATAAAGCCTTACTTCATAGAGGACTTACAACCTTAGTGATGACTACATTTTCCATCAGCTGCTCTTCTTAGCTTCAATTCCAGGAACAATATACCCCCTTCTTTCAGATTGCATACCCTGTGTATTATAGATATACATTCCCTTTTTTGGCTTTCTTTTATGTGTTGTCTTCTTCCATTAGATTGTAAGCTCCTTATGGTCAGGGACTGTTTTTTTTAATAAACTCAGCATTTAGTACAGTGTCTGGCACATAGTAGGTGTTTAATAAATGTTTATTGAATTGAATTGGACTGATTGATTACAAGGAGTCCTTTTAAAAGTTTTTTTTTATTAAGTATAGTTGGTTGTTGATTTAATAAAAAATTTGGCTTCCTTAGATGAATTAAAATGTTTTTTAATTCAGCACTCAATTAATATATGCCTTAAAGCAATAAACTTCTTTAAGTGAGCAACCTAAAAAATGTGTGGTGCACACACATGTTCTAATGCATAAAATCATGCAAAGTTCCTAAAATGATATAACAAAAATAACTTTGTTCTATGATCCCTCAATTATAAAAATGAAATGAGGCATAAAACAAAGAGATTCATTCTGACTACATTGTTTGTGTATCATTGATGTAATCTAGACATTACAAATGGAAAATGAAAAGAGGGACAGATTTGAGCAGAAGAGTGGGCTAGATTGCCTTAGGGAAGTTGTGTGATGCTTTTCATGACCCCTAACTTCTCCTTGAAACAAAGGTCTATTCTTTTTAAAATTATCTTTTTTCTTCCACTGATTCTATAGGACTGCAAGTATCATAGTTCTGAAGAATTAAGAGTTAAGAGTTACTGAAATTGCAAAGGAGAAGTACACAGTGGTCATGAGAAGCCTGCAATACATTGCTAATGAAGAACTGTGCAAGATAATCAGCATAAAGGTATCATCATAGAGGAAGAGGCAAAGTACCAGTCATCTAATGAGAGTAGGGAATAACACTATGTCCAGTTAAGAATAGAAGAGAATATAGTTTTAAACTTACTACTCAATCATAATAATAACTAAAGGTTATGTAATACTTTAAGGTTTACCACGTACTTTAGCTATATTATCTTATTTGATTAAGATTGTACAGTAATTCTGTAGTAGTTGAGTATATCAGCAATCATGCTTATATTTTATAGTTTGATGTGACATGAAAATCACTATTTATTAAATATATAGTATATGGAGTTATACATTTATTATTGATAAATGCTGCCATTTCACCAAATCTCCATTTATTTGGACTTCAAGCTACAGCAGAATAGTTGTTGAGCTGCTAGAGGTAGCCTTAAAAAATTCAGCCCAAGTGTAAACTCATAAGATAGTTTATTACTTGGTTGGGTACAATACCAAAAACTACAGCTGCAAGTTCTAGATTTTTGTTTAGAAACTATTAGAATTTATAACTTGTATTGAGTCATATTTATTTAATTCATATTTATTCACTCCACTTTGCATCTGTAATTCTGCTTAGTCTCAAATCCATAGAACAAGATACCTCCATGCTGAGTACCCCTTAGTGTCTTTCCCCACCTCTCTCTCCCACTACTTCTTGCTGTTTTCCTCCATTTGTTTTTAAGTCCCCTAAGGGGCAGGGACTGTATTTTTTTTTCTTATTTGGATGATTAGCACAATGCCTGGCACATAGTAACTACTTAATAAATGTTTATTGAATTGAATTGAAGCATATTGTTGATCTTTTAAATAATTGACTTCATGATTTGGACTGTCCTCTTCTAATTACACAACATTTTAAAGTTGTACAGTGTCTCTGGGTTATCATTATAAATATCAAGTTTCACTATATTATTGATATCCAAAGATTTTAATTAGCAAAAATATCAAACAACAGAAAAAGACTTGTCTTTTTCAAAATAGTTGAGTAGCTGCATGTGAAATTGTAATGCAGTGTTCTAAAAGTCTTAGTGCTGTTTAAGTTTTAATAACTTAAAATTGCACTAAAACTTTTGGGATACCTTGTACATTAGGTCATTTTTGTTAAAATGCACGTAGTAAGAGCTCATAATTACGTGCACATACACGTGTGCTTGTTTTATATAAGCTGTATTATAAAAATGTCAACATAGCAGGTACAAGTGGATAAAGGAATGGACTTGAGATCAGGTGGATCCGGGTTCAAATACTGCCTCTGATACAAACTCTGTAATCACAGTTAAGTCCCCTAATTTCTCTGAGTCTCAGTTTCCTTAAGTGTAAAATGTGAAGTTCAAATAAGACAATGCATTACAACCCTTTGGAAGTAAAAAAGTACTCTATGTCAGCTTGTATAAATGCACCTGTATGTACCTATTTGGAGACAAGGATATTCACAGTCTTATGTTGTTTCTCTCAAGTATCTTTTAAGGTAGGTACTACAAGTTTTATTAGTTCCATTTTTTTTTCAAATAAGAAAACAAACTAGAACATTTTCAATTGACTTGCCCAAGAAAGTAAATGGTACAGTGGGACTTAAGCCTGCACCTTCAGATCCCCAGAAAACTATTCTTTCCACTACACTACACTGCCTTTCTATAGTCTATTGCATCATGGTGTCATAACATCAAAAAATCTTAGAGATATGAGGGACCTTAGAGGTTGTCTAACCCAAGTCCCTAATTTCATAAAAGAAAAAAAAATGCTTTACTGGAAACTAGTTTAACCAGATCATAATTTCTTAATTAACCTCCTTTTAGTTGTATTTTAAAAAATAATCAAATTGTTTCCTCAGAATTTTTGACTACTTTTTAATACTGTCTAGGTTTTTGCTACTTTTCCTTTTTTTCTTCTGAAAGAATGCATCCTTTGTCTTTTCCTGATGTTTGAAGATGAGAATTCCCTTCACTATTTGCAAAGGGTAAAATACAAGGAACCAAAGGTCATGGCATAAGTCCCTGCACAGCTACCGCAAAGAACCTTACATAGTTGCAATCCAGGGCAAAGATTATGCTTTTATCAATTCAAGGTATGCTCTCAAGGGATGCCATGAACATTTTAGAGGTTATTTCTCAATGTTTCCAAATGCCTTGTGAGTACCAATTTATATACTGACCGATAAAATGTCATTTAAAAGTCAGGTCATTAAAAACAGTAAAGTTAAAAAAGTCTCAGAATAAAGAGTGTTCAAAGGTAGTTAAATAGATACATAGTCTATAGATGTATCCTAAACATACATTAGTAGTCTTCTTTTTATGTATTGTCATGTAGTTGCACATGAAATTAAAAGATGCCAGTAAATTATACAGTAGTACAGCTTCATTGAAACTGCAATATGTTTATACGTGAATAATATTTCTTAAAATAGGAAAGAAGAAGATGCAGATTTGTTTTTGTAATTATGCCAATGAACAGACTGTTAAGCAAGCAATGTTAGAAGACATGACAATAGATAAGATGAATAATTTCAAACTAGAAGAAATTAAAAACCTTTTTCACCAATTAAGTACAACGAGCATATAAGGGAAAATTTTTAACTGGGGCAAATTGTTGCATCAAATATTTCTAGTAAGAGTCTAATGTGCAATAAATACAAATAAATAACCTAAATGTATAGCACCAAGAACTATTTCACAACAGATAAATGGTCTTTATAAAATTCTCCATTGAAGAATTGAAAACCATTAGTAATCACAGGAAATATTATTTCAAATAACTAATAATAAAATATCTCTTATTTTATTTTGCCCTAGATTATTGGAAAAGGTGACAGGAATTATCTATAGTTTGTGTTGGAAAGTATCAGGGGAGATAGGTAGAGTACTAAAATGTTGGCGGAGTTGTGAATTGGTTCAGCCATTCTGAGAAAGCGAGTGAGTTATATATTTAAAATTCATATATGATTACAATGAAAATACTTTTGACTCAGAGATTGCATTACTGGGCATATCCCAAGGAAGTGAGAGACAGAAAATAAATTCTCATATAGATCAAAATATTCTTACTTTTGTGGTAGCAAAGAAATAGACATAAAGTAGATGCTCATCACCAAGAATGGTTAATCATTTAGCCATGTTACAGTGCCATAAGAAAATGTGAATATGCAAAAAATCATGGGAGAATCAGGAAATCATGGGAGAACTTGGATGAATATAGAGGGAAGAAAGCAGACTTAGAAAAACAATATCCATGATGAGAACAACATAAATGTGAAAGGAACCAAGAAATAAAATGGAACATTGTACAATTTAAAATTTTCATGTCAGGCTCCAAATATGAGTTGAGTTGAGAAAATGTAAATATCAACTAGGTGAAGGATATTGGTGTGGAATATTATATGTCCTGTCAGTATCAATCAGGTTTTTGGTTTTATTAAAATACTTCAAAAATCTTTGTTATAAGGGATGGATCATTCACTAAAGTAGGAGAATAGATTTATTTTGAAGTGGATCATAGATCTATAGATGGGAAGGATATCAGAGGCCAACTAATAGAATCATCTGATTTTATAGAAGAGGAAACTTAAGCCTAGGAAAGTTAAATGACTTTACCTAAGGTCATGAAGATTATAAGCACCAGAGGCAAGATTTGAACCTATGTCCCTGACTTTAGAGCCAGAGTTTTATCCACTGTATCATGCTACTTCCATATGTTATGCAAACATGAAGAAAAAGAAAATTAATATTAAAAAAGCAAAGAGAGTAAATAAAATAAAAAGGCTAATAATAAAAATCTATGAAATAAGTCAACAAATTAAGATAATCCTTACTGTTAATTATCCTTAAGTTTATATGTTATAAGACAAATTGAATGATATTCTTTTATTTTTGGCAAGATTCATCTTTTAAAACCTTTATTCCTCATAGCTCACTTTTCTCTGTATAATTTTTAGGTAGTTCTTTACCATCTTTAATTTATTAGCTTCTTCATAGCCATTTCTAGAGGTCTACTATATACCCTTTAGATAATGTACCTAAATATCTCAGCTTGATTTTTCTGCTCTCCTATAGGAAAAAAAAAATCCCATCTTAAGGTAAACAAAAATGCTGACATCTTTGAGGGAAGAATGAAATCTTAGGTAATTAAAGCCTCAGGTCCAGTACAGATGAAAGAAAGTACGTGCTTAGTCCTTCTTCTATTTCAAGAATGAATTCAAATACAAGGAGGAAAATAGAGAAATTAAGATAAATACATCATATTCTCTGAAATTTGTCCTCACTTCCCACCACCCCCACCTTCCCCAATCCCTTAGGCATCCTTTGAGGATAAAATACTTCTCAGATAACAGCCTTATAGACAGAGAAAGCAAAACAACCGCATGTAAGCAAATTACTGCTTACCAGCTTAATCTTTTTCCTTCTTCTTGACAACTGATAATCCGTAATAAAAAGCTTCCTGAGACTGATCAAGATGTGCTGCCTCAGCAGCACTGTCAAACACAAATCACGTTGGATACTTTCACATACAACCATGATAACTTCAATGACCCATACAAGCATTTCATTTTCCAATGGTGTCAAGATGAAAATGTAATTTTTTTTAACCCTATGGTTTATTGCCATGTTCTCTCTGTCTCATTAGGGTCATAGAAAAAAATAATGCAATGCATAGTATAGTAAAAGCTGAACTCAAAGAAATACTACAGCAAAATCTTGCCTATACAGCAGCCTTAGGGAGTGAGTTGTTCTGAAAGGCCAAATGTTCATAATAGCTAAGAATTGAGACTACAAGCTTTTTCTTTTAAAACTGTATTATTATGATCTTTCCAAGTTGTGGTCCCCAATTCCCCTTCTTTCTAAATTGATGTACTGCGCTAAGATAAGGCAATAAATGCATACATATGTGGAAGAGAATATAGGTATAAATACTATAGGTTGTAATGATGCTCAAAATTTAGATTATTAAAGTAGTCTCTTAAAAGCAGGTATATTTTGAATGTCATGGCAATGTCCTGGAGGGCTGAAGGCTTGTACTAAAGGTAGTTATTTGCCACAAAGTGCAAAATTGTTCTCTTTTTACTTAATATACAAATTTGATGCAAACCATTATAAACACCAGCCATATTCAAGGCACTGAGAACATGGCAGATATGTTGAAGTCAATCTCTAAGTCAGGAAGGCCTAGCTACAAGTCATGCATCTTATACAAACTAGCTAAGTGATCCAGAGCAAATCTAAGACAAAGTTCCAGAGTAGGTTTTGATCTCATTGGTATCAGGAGTTTGTTTACTGAAAATTCACTACACAATAAACATAGTTTTAGTTGGGAAAAAAAAGCATGCAAGGTAGGCACTGGTATACAAAAACAAAACATCATCTTTCAAGAAGCTTATATTCTTTTCAAGGAATTATGTGTCTTTGTTATTGAATCTCTTTGTTATTGCTGTCTTCCCCAAACTCCAATGGTCCCTGCTATTGACATACACTCCTGTAACCCCTAATCACTGCTTGTAATCATCACACCTCTATCTCATTGTCTTCTTTCCTGTTCTCCCCACTTATCTTCTTGCTTATCTTCTCTGACTCATTACTTATCTACTGCTCTGTTACTTACTTAAAAAATATTATTTGTTGTTACTCAGTTTATTACTACTCACATCAAACAATCACTTCACACTGATGTTTAATCACTGTAATCTTTGAGTTTTCAGGGTTTTTTTCTTTATTTTTGATCATATTTGTTTCATAATTTTATGACGTGTTGAACAGATGCTGTTCTGTGCAAAATGCAAATAGAATTGCCTATTCATGGCCGTGATTTCCAAGTGTTATTCCTTTGTTGTTAGGCACCTGAGGGCTGCATCTTCATAACTAAAGAAATTCTCTTCTCCTTCTGCTGTTCCTCTTTTTCTCTTTATCCTTCTTATTTTCTACCACTACTACCTTCCACCATTTGGAAGACTGAGGATTCATCAAAGCAAAATTGTTGATGGGCAGTGGTTTAGCCAACAGAACCAACAACCTCATATTCACCATACAATTTCTATCCTTTTGATGCATTATAGGCATAAAAGAATAAAATGTAGTTGGTAAGTTAAAGCAAAAACACTGATAACTCTGATGCTATTCCATTAGTATTCAAGGTCATAACTAGAATGAAGATAAACAAATATTTATTCTGTAAAATGTATTTTCTGGTGAAAAGGTAATCAATTGATAAAGAAAAAGTAGAAAGCAAAGGAAGGGAAAAATAAATGTTGCATATTATTTATTAGTTAAACAAACTTGTTTTGGCTGGTAAAAAAAAAAAAGACAAAAATCTTCAAGGATCAAATTGAAGTAGGTTGCTAGGCTGCATTAAGCCTAATGCAGCAATATTGACAGAAGCCTGGCTTTCAAATGTGCGTTTAAAACAGCTTTCTGCCATATAATTTTCTTTTTGGGAATAATTCCAATAGCAACTCAGACTATAACCCCATTATCATAGCACAATATGTGATGCTGTGAGTGTTAATATATTTAGACAGCAGCCAGGTCCAAAAGCTTAGTAGATTCTAACCACAATAAGACTATCTACTAGAGACTGTAAGCTTGAAAAGCCCATTTGATGGACACTAGAAAGAGCACTTACATTTGTCCCTGATGACTGGCACTAAAGAATTAGCACTCAGCATTGAATAGGAAGAGAAAAGAAAGGAAAAAAGAGTGATTTCTTAATGATTGCATCATGGACTTTTAAAAGGAATGAGGATTTTGTCAGCTCTTCTTAATAGCAAATAAAAAACATCTTATATCTCCTGGATTCAGAGTCTTAGATTGATTACTGGATTTCCCCCTTACTTTTCCATTTTTCTAAGGCAAAGGTTATTAATCTTTTTTCTATATCATAGGCATATTTGGCAATCTGGTGACAGCTATGGACCACTTCTCAGAATAATGTTTGCTGCCGACATTCATAATTGAAGGAAATGCCAAATTTCATTTCATGGTTAGAGAAAATAAAGTTTTACATTTTTAATTACAGAAGTTTATGAACCTTCTGAAATCTATCAATGCATCATGGACTCCAGGTTAAGAACCTTTGTTGTAGGATAACACTTATTCTATCATATTCAAAGATTTAACTACAAAATATTTTACTGAGCCTTATAGGTGCAGAGGGGTGGTGTCAAAAGCCACTAAACAATAATAAATCTATTTATTTGCTCCTTGGTAAACTAGTTTCTTCTCATTTGCCTGGAGTCAACAAGTGACCCTGGAATTCCCTTTGCTCAGAAATGTCTATCCTATGCAGTCTAACAATTGGAGATTTCATTGAAACAGGTATACTCAGCCATTTTTTTAACTTTTTAATTTTTTTTCAATTGACAAGCATTTATTTTCCCCTCTCACACTGTCACCACTGCGGGGGTGGGGGATGGTAAGGGTGGGAGAGAGGTGTTGGAACAAATAGACAACTACTCCATTCCAAAGCTAAATCTATCCACAATTTAGTGTGAGTTATTTTGGCCAAATGACTATCTGTTGTGGTCTTAGTGGAAACAAGCTTTGATTGAAGAAAGAAAGTATTGGGGGCTGGAGAAGTCAAGAAATAACCCTGGGAGCAAACAAATCTAAACAGTAGAGTCTGGGCTCAGTGACATTAAGCATTGTTATCCTTTTGGAGTTCTTATGGATGACCTGGAAGTAATGGATATGAAGAAGGGAAGAGGAAAGAAGGAGAAAAAAAAGAGATCTACTTACAGCTATACCAATTTTGGGGTGATAATAGGCTACTCAAGGTCTTAGCTCTACCATCAATTAGCAGCTCTATGAATCTTAGTAAGTCACTTTATCTTCAGTTTTCTCACTTGTAAAGGAAGGCTATTGGATTGGATAACCTCTATGGTCTCTTTCAGGTTTAAATTCCATGATTCTAGATAAGACTCTATATTTTTTTTTTGTGAGGCAATCGGGGTTAAGTGACTTGCCCAAGGTCACACAGCTAGTATGTGTCAAGTGGTTGGTCTGAGGCTGGATTTGAACTCAGGTCCTCCTAACTTCAGGGCCGGTGCTCTATCCACTGCGCCACCTAACTGCCCCGATAAGACTCTATTCTTATAGGACTCTCATTCACTCCCCATTTCTGTTTCACTTAGGTATGTATTAAGCACCTACAATGAAGTCAAGTCAACAAGTATTTATTAAAAGCCCACCATTTGCCAGCCACTATAATCAGCTCCTAACTGTGTAGGGAAGGGGGGAAAGCATTTATACAGTACCTACTATATATTAGACACAGTACTAAGCGTTTTCTTAAAAAAATAAAATAAATATTCTATCATTTGATTCTCACACCAACCCAGCAAGGTAGGTGCTTTTATTATTCCCATTTTATAAGTGAAGACACTGATGCAAATAGAGGTTGAATGGCTTAACCCAGAGACACCACCAATAAGAGTCTGGGGTTGGATCTGAACCCAGGTCTTCGTGACTACAGGCCCATTGTACTATCTGCTGTGCCACTAGCTATGTAGAAGATTTGAGAGGTGGTATACTAGAGAGACTTAGCTTTGGAATTAGGAAGACCTGACATCCCAGAAGTGTGGCCTTGGACAAGGCCTTTAATCCTTTAAAACTCATAGGCAAGTCTAAGAGTTTAAATTGCAGGCAGGTGCTGGCCTGGGAGCTTCCTCACTGAGAAGTCTCCAAACCAATGAAAGTGCAAGTCAGCAGACTGCCCATCCTTCTCCATCCTGTTCTAAATAAAAGAAAGTCATGTAAAAAAAGCTACCTTTTGGAGATTAAAAAAATAGTCCCTGAATTCCAGGACCTTATATCCATCATCAAGCTGGGTTCTTCCAGCAACTCTAATTGAGAAAACATTTAAAACTCATGTTCCTCAAACCGCAACATTCTCTACCCGGGTAAGCAAATTTGAGGTATATAAATACATTAGAAGTATATCTAAATATATGTAATTACTAGATGCAACTAGTATAAATGTTATTATCCCCATTTTCAGATGAGGAAACTGAGTCTCAGAACTGAAATGACTTGCTCAATGTTAGCCAGCCCTTTCTTTCCTATTGTAAAATCCACCACCTTTTTTTCTCTCTACAACTGTGGAAATGAGTTCTAATGGATTTTCTGTCCTTAATGCATGCATATGAAAATTTTGAAATCCATGGATATTAACAAATTTTAAAATGTTTATTAAGTACCTGCTATGTGCCATACATTATACTATATATGTCACAGATATTATTTCATTTAATTCTCACAACAACCTCGCAAGGTAGATATTATTATTATTATACCTATTTAATAGATGAAGAAACTGAGACTGATGTTAGGTGACTTGGTGAAGGTCACACAGCTAATAAATGTCTTAGGTTGAATTTGAACATTGACCTTCTTGAGTCCAGGCCCAGTATTCTATCCACTGTATAACTAGCCACCTCTACTTTATTATAAATATACAATTTGCTAATTCCATAATTTATCTGTTTACAGTAAGCACCTAAATCTCTTAAAGATAAAGTTCATTCTTTCACAGGCAATTATAATTCAATGTTTCCTAATTCTTATTAGATTAATATAAACTTCATTAAAAGCAAGTATTTCACTACAAAATATATGAATTATATAGTGCTTCATTCTATATTCCTAGTTGATGTAGTCAGATGACACAGAATCCTGCCATGCCTCAGTCATCATATAGTAATTAGATAGTTTTTTTTAATCTTTAGTATTAAGTTCTCATTTCTACCATATACTTTAGCCTTCTTGAATGAAGCTCATTTTAAAGGGCAACTGTAAATGATTTTTAGAGTTAAAAAAGAAGTTATGTAGTCATGACTTTTAACTATTGTGAGTTGTCATATGCTTTACTGCCAAATAAAATACAATGATCATTCCTTCCTTTAAAAAAGCATAACTGATGATTTTATAACTTATTATCTCAGAAATGTAGTAAAACCACACATATCAGCCTGATGTTCAATGTACCTTAAAAGAGAAAAGAAAAAATGAAATTCTGTCTTTCAAAAAATTAACTGACCTATATGGTCATGAGGCCAACATAAATTGGATGTCAAAAGGAATGAAGATCCAGAAATATCCAATCATGTGTAAGGCAATGGTTTCTAGCTTCAAAGAGATGGTAAAGCCTCCTGTCCTACCACATAAAGTGCCCACTGACATAGGTTAACCTCTAAAATGAGTTTTCCCAGACATACAGATACTCATTCATATTTGCTTTGCCCCAAAATCCAATTTCAATTCCCTGTCTCATTAAATTCTTCAAAATTAGTGAGGGGAGTTCACTCAACATTTCATATCAATTCTCAATCATCTGTCTAATGGTGAAAAGAAAATATACTGTTAATGAAATATACACATCATCCTCCAATGCTATTTTCTTCATTAATTCAGAACTTCTCCTTTAGTCAGATTTTTATAAAGCCTGCTATTGAGAAGAAAATTGATTTTAATTTTGCCTACTATTCCTAAAGCATACTAATGCAGAGTATAGAAGTGCTATAAGAGGAGCAAAGTTCTCAAATCCCAGTAAGCTGAAGAATAATGATGAAGGACCTCGATGACCCACAGCTGGTTAAGTAAATGGGATAATTCAAAGTTGAGCATGGCAGTGCTGCCTGGTGGAAAGATGGCTGAACTTGGTGATTCAAGTCTCGCATCTGAAAACACACTATCGTTTGTTGTTGCTCAGTTGTTTCAAACATGTCTGACTCTTCTTGAACCCTTTTTGGTTTTTCTTGGCAAAGATACTGGAGAGGTTTGCCAAATACTTCTTAGCTCATTTTATGGGTGAGGAACTGAAGCAATCAAGATTAAGTGACTTGCACAGGGTCACACAGCTAGTAAGTATCTGAGGACAGAGTTGAACTGAGGTCTTCCTGACTCTAGACCCAGCTTTCTACACACTGAGCCACCTACCTGTCCATTAATAGGTCTTAGTCTGGATAGCTATCACATCTACCTCAGTACTATTACTAGGGAAATTAATAGACTACAAAAATATGTTGATTTTAAAACCACAGAATTATAACTGAAGAAATATTTGAGATCTATAGATGTGAAACTCTTACTTCTTATATACTTTGAAGGAAATGTGATATATGATTCAAAGTATAACTTTGAACTTCTAAACATGTACAAAATAACTCTTCAAATACATATTAAATTTAGCAGTAATGAAATGGTCGGTAGCTCTAACAGAAGTGCTACTTAAAATGATTCCCTCAAATAATCAAAGGCAATAGAATTTAAATTTAAACTCCTAAAGGAGAAAGGAAGGAGGTCCCTTGAACAGCTATAACTAGGGAGAAAATTTCTAATTAAGTAAGAAACAAGTGTCATGATTAAAGATAAGAGACAGTTTCTAATTCATAAGTTAAAAAAATCTTTTATAAGAACAAAATTATGTAAATTGGTATTAACAGTGAAGGTAGGGAAAATCTTAACATCAGATAATATCAGATAAAGATCTAATGCATAGAATATATAGGGAATTGATACAATTTAGAAGAATAAGAACCCTTCCCCAATAGATAACTGCTCAAAGGATAAAAATACACAGTTCTCACCAATTTTCAAAAGAAAAAATACAAGCTATTAACAACCATATAAAAGAATTTTCCAAATCTCTAATAACACAATAAATTAAATCAAAATAACTGAGGTTCACATCATAGCCAATAAATTAGCAAAACCTTCCTCTGGCCTCATACATTATGCTTTCTATCTACTACTGGGGTGGGGGCAGTGTGTCCCCTAAGGGAAAGGTAGAAAGAGGTCAGGCCTGGTGTCTTCCATCTGCCCCAAAGAGACTTCCCTCTGGGCTGCCATATGATCTTCAGTCTCTGACTACATTCCTCGAGCCTTCCATTTCCTGCTGGACTAAGCACCTCCCCTGAGTCAAAGCAGCAAGGGGAGGGGACTGGGTTTCTTCTCTCTGCCCTAAAGCAATGACTTTCATTTGTCCTAGCACAAGGCAACTTTCACCTCCTATCACCTGCCCAGTCTCTCAACCAGGACATAGAAAACTTCTGGTGCAAAGAGAAACAATCTTCCCTTTGACCTCAGGCCTTCCATCTCCAGCTGTTGCTGTTCCTTGAGAGAAAATGAAGGGGAAAGTTGGCGGGCAAAGAAATTTCTTTGTCTCATAACAAGTACACTTTTTATCTCCTGCTGCACCCTTTCCTGCTTAATCTCTGCCCCTTGGAGGGAGTGGGACCTCCCATCTGATCATCTGATCATATGCCTCCCATCTCCAGCCCAATCACCACCTTCTTTTATGAAGTCAAATGGCACCCCTGTTCAATGAAAAATATTCTTACACCTGGTTATACCCTTCACATTATAGTGACTCTGAACTCTTAAAGATCACCATCCAAACCCCATTGTTCACCCCGTCATTGCCATTTATCTCAACCCCTCCTGCCCCAGTTTTATCCTAACTCCACCCAGTTCTTCCACTGTGCCTTCTGGACTGCCTGCTCCAGAGACAACAAACTTCCCTTCATCTTAAATCTATTCCTCTTCCATGCCTTCCTTCTAGTAGTTATTATTGAAACCTTCATATCCCTCCTACTCCCACCTTATGAAACAACCTCCTCCCTGGACCCTCTTTCCTGTCCTAGCAGCACCTTCCCTCATTCCCATTGGCTCACTAATTAAGGTGAGAAAGTTGAAATACTCCTTAATCCTCATCTAGATCATACCTTCTAACTAAAGGAGGCCCTCAGGGTTCTGGCTTGGGCCCTCTTCTCTTCTCCCTCTATGCTACCTCATTCATTATCTTACTGATCAACTCCCCTGGAGTTAATCACCTTTTCGATTCTAAATATTCACCAATCTATCTATCTTGATGCAACTTCCACTCTCACATCTTCAAACTGGATGTCCAGCAGAAATTTTAAACTAAACATTTCTAAAACCAAACTTAACATCTTTTCTCCTAAACTACTCCACTTCTATTACTGAAAGGGCAACACCATCCGTTAATTCCCTCAGGCTTACAACCCAAGGAATCTTACCTCCCACATCCAACCTGATACCATGGCCTATTGATTTCACCTTTGCAACCTGTCTCGAATATGCCCCCTTCTCTCCTCTGACACTGCCACCACTCTAGACAAATCTTTATTAACTCACACATTGATTATTTCAATAGCCTCTTGGTAGTTCTGTCTGCCTCAATTTCCTCCCTGCTCCAATCCATCCCCCATTCAGCTACAAAAGTTATGTGCCTAAGAGCAGTTCTGACCATGTCATCCCTCTACTCAATAAACTCTAGGGATCTTCAATCCAGTGACATTGGCCTCATTGGTGCTCTACAAACAAGACACCCCATGTCTTGGCTTCAGGAATTTTCTCTGGCTCACCCCCTGCCTGGAATATTCTCATTCCTTATCTCCTTCAAGTCCCAACTAAAATCCCATCTTCTATAGGAAGCCTTTTCCAATCCCTCTTAATTCCAAATATTTCTCTTTGTTAGTTATTTCCTATTTATCTTGTATATAACTTGCTCTTGTTCTTGAATGCAGGGGCTATCTTTTCACTCTTTTCATATCCTCAGCACTTTAGCATAGTGTCTGGCCTAGATAGGTGATTAATAAATATTTAGTGATTTATTGAAATGAGAAAAGACAAAAATGGTAAATGTTGGAAACACTGTAGGAAGACAAGCACTATTAATGCACTATTGTTAGAGTTCTGAATTGGTTAAATTAGAAAACAATTTGTAACTATGCTAGAAAATACATTAAATTGTACCTAACTTTTGACAGCAATACTACAACCAGGCTTATATTCAAGGAGATCAAAGACCTTTTGAAAGGGAAATGGACCACATATGCAGATATTTATAGAAACACTTTTGGTAGTAACAGAGAACTAGAAGGAAAGTAAATGCTCACAGATTCAGGCACTATGGACAAATTATGGTATATAAATGTAATAGAAAATTGTTGCACTGTAAGAAATGATTAATGTGAAAAATTCAGAAAAACATCTTGGGAAGACATATTAATTGATGCGGAACACTTTAAGCAGAACCAGGAGAAGAATGAAGGAATGTAATAGCATAACAATAATTAATATATATGTATATATATATATATTAGTTATGTATATATGTATGCACACACATATATTTAAAACACTAAGTCCCAAGCATACACAATAAAGTAAAACGACAGTGAAAAACTTCAGAACTGATCAGTTCAGCAATTGTGACTTTAAAAGACTAATGATGAAATGTGCTTCTTGCCTCTTGGGCTGAAAATATAGAATGAAGCACATATTTGCAGATATGGTCAATAATTTTCTTGACTTTACTTTGTTAGAAGAGACAGTTCTATTACCCATGAGGAGTCCTTGTGAAGTTATAGCAATGTATGTAAAATTAATAAGTCAGTGCATTTATCAAGTGCCTAATATGTTCCAAACACTATGCCAAGCATGAGCATATTCTTTAAAAGCTAATGTACTACATAAAGAAAAAAAAACCTAGTGTTTGGGGAAAATCACATCATGAAAAATTAAAATAAGCTTGAGATTTGATTTTGAATTTAATTGAATGTGAAATTAGATGAATATTTATGAAATAATATAGTCATTATTTCAAAGTATAAAGAGAAATAAAGTCACATATCCAACCTATGTCAATTTTTTCCTTAAATAACAAACAAAAAACCCATGTTTTACCAGCAAGGGATAAAGAAGAAATAAAGTATTCTTTATGCCAGAGGTTTTTAATTTTTTTGTGTATCATGGACCCCTTTGGTAGCCTGGACAAGTCCATGAAGTTCTCAAGAATAATGTTTTTAAACATATCAAATGAAATATACAGGATTACAAAGGAAATAAAATATGTTGAAATAGTTATCAATCAAAAAATAAAGTCAAGATCACAGACACCAGTTAAGAATTTCTGCTTTGTGCAAAAACTTTCTGCAGAGGAAGGCCAATGTGGCCAAGTAACTAAGAAATGACACATCCCTCTTTTTCCATGCATCATTTCATCCACTCTCATTTGCTTCTACATCCCAAATATTAAGTCTCCAGAGCTCCTAGAATCAGTTAAGGGATTTAAAATAAGACTGAGTAAGCTGAAAGAAGACCATGGCAGTAGGCAGTAACTGTCTGAAAATGATCACAGTGCCCAAATCTATCTGTAGGTATCTGACTTGCGATTCACTGTGAGAGGGAACCAGGGATCTGTGGAGCAGATGCTGTCTGATGAAGCAATATGGATCCCTTTAAATGGAACATACAACACAGCCAGAACAGTGAACTTTAAATGGTTACCTGTTGTGCTTTGCCTTATGTTTTTTCAACCTTGTTTTGTTCTGGTAGAATGCAAAGTAAAAAAAAAAATGCTATTCTTTCAATTTATTTGAAAATGAATGAGTAACTATTTGGTCTTAAGTCCTATTCATAAAAGTAATGCATCCTGGCTTAGGTAATTTACATCTTTCATTTTTTTATTTGTTTGTTTTAGCTAGTGCTAATATGGGCCGATGATTGGTTTTCTAAGAAATACTTAAGAATATGGGAAAGTACAAAAGTCTTTCATTGACCAAGAGACAACCTAAATGAATATAGGTTGGCCTGGAATTGTAAACAGATAGGTGGGCTCAAGCCCCAAAAGCTGGCCATAGGGGTTGGGGTTCAATTCTAAACTGAGGAAGGGTTTTCTGAGACAAAATCTTTTTTTCATCTGGGTAGGTGTATGTGAGATATTTGGGCTTAGCTCCAGGGACAAGCTGAAGTTAGATCTTTGATCCACAGAAACCTAGCAGATTGGAGGCCAGTAAGGTAAAGTATTTAGTATGTCCATTTAGGGTTTAAAGAAAAGCAAGGTATAGATTACAGCTAGAGAAAACCCTGGACCACTGATTGAAATTTGTGGATCAATCTGTATAGGAATTGATATATTCAATAGAAACCCCAAATCAGGTCAATTATTCACAGATATGAGCCTCTGTAACAGGTTATTTTTCTGAATTAATTGCCTATTTCAATGACTTGTTCATAGCAGGCACTCAGATATTTGCTAGTTGAATGCAATCCTGGTTGATAAATACATCTTTTATCAAACTAATGTAGGCATCGAATTGGGTAGATTGTGTAGTGGATAGAATGAAGAGACTGGAGTCAGGGAGACTCATCTTCCTGAGTTCATATCTGTGCTCAGAAACCCAATAGCTGTGTGACCCTGAGCAAATCACAACACCCTATTTGCCTCAATTTCCTCATCTACAAAATGAACTGGAAGAGGAAATGCCAGACCACTCCAGTATATATGTCAAGAAAACCCCAAATGGGATCACAAAGAGTCAGACACAACTGAAACAGCTGAACAAGGCATTGAATCATGTTTGCCACACATGAATCTACACCAAGTAAGAAAATCATCAAAGGTTATATAAACTAGGACTATATTGCTTCTTCCAAACAGCCAAGAGATGGCCAAACGTGCTCTAAAATAGCAATTAATGGTGACACTGACTGTATTTTGACACTCCACTAATTCCTGGTATAATAAACAATCAAAAGAATGAAATAAAACTTAATCCTATGATATCTGGGTAAAATAATACCAGTGATGAAAACAATATATGGCATCATTATAAAGATTGTCAATATCATGCAGGAATGCATAGTTACCTAGAATTCCCATAGGAAGGAGAACTTAAAAAAAAACTTTACATGTTCATTTTATTGATTTGTAAAAACTGAATGGTCCGATATTAGCTACCATATTAAATGTAGGGATTCCTTTTTTGGTACAGAATAGACTACTACATGGCCTCTGATCTACTTGACAAGTCTAAGATTTACCAGCAGAAAGAACAAATTAAAAGTGAGCAGGACAATATCACACTTAATTGTTTGTAGGAACAATATTCTTGTAGGATGGTTCTCCTTTAGGAGGGAGTATCCTACTGTTACCACTTAAATGCACAGCTTCAGTCAAATTTAAGTCAACAAGCATTTATTAAGCACCTATCATCTAACAGGCAATACTAAGGTAAATTATCCATCCAGAAACCATCAGAGAATATCCTATCCATATTTTAAAATCCAGCTCAAATGCTATTTTTTTCCACGTAGCCTTCTCAGATCCTTCTAGTCAGCAGAAGTCTCTCCCTTCTTTCCAAGCACTCTATGCTTCTGTAATGATAATTATCTGATATTGCACAGCATGATCTTTACCTTTATATATGTCACCTGCTAGCCAGAAAGGTCCTCATACTTATCACATATTTTTACATCTCCCCAGAGCACATAGCAGAGAACCAGACACTCAAAAGCTGTGGTGGATATGAATACACCAATGGATCATTTTGCTTAGCACCATTAGCACTACTTATGCTATAAACAGTGAGGCAATTACATCTTTCTGAAAGGAGGTAAATTGTCTTGGTTCTTTTTTTAGAAACAAGATGACTTTCTTCAACATCCCAATCAAATTAGTTTTCATTGAAGTCCTACTATATTCAGGTCACCATGATGGGAAAAGTTGAAGGATTAATTAAAACACAGTCTCTATCATCCTGAAATCTAAAGTGTAATGGGATGGAGGGGGCACTGGAGTAGGAAACATGTACAAAAGACTAACTCAAAATAAAATGTAAGTGCATTAGAGGTATGTAAAATTGCTGAAGGAGGAAAGGAAGCATCAGGGTCCATTTTATTCAGGATGTGACATTTGAACTGAGTATTGGAAAATAGATAGGCAGGATTTTAAGAGGCAATGATAGGGGAGGCCTATATTCAAGGGATAGAGAAGTGTGTGCCCAAAGACAAAAAGGTGGAAGGGTATGGGATTTTTTTATTTTTATTTTTTGACAGTTGGGGTTAAGTGACTTGCACAGGGTCACACAGCTAGTAAGTGTCAAGTATTTGGTTTGAGGCCAGATTTGAACTCAGGTCCTCTGACTTTAGGACCGGTGCTCTATCCACTGTACCACCTAGCTGCTCCAGGGTATGAGATTTTGTTATGGGGCAAGTATAACAGTCCAGTTTTCCTAGACCATAGAATGTGGTGAGGAATAACATGAGATAAAATGGGGAAGTTAAAGTGACAAAGATTCAGATAGGAGACTAGAAAGATTGGAATTTATTTGTTAGTAAGGATGGAGTCATCCAATGGATATGATCAAAATAGGGACTAAAATGCATCTTATCAGGAAGATTAAGGATGGGAAATGGGTTGGGAGATGGAGAAGAGCTAGGGGGCTGCTGTCATTGTCCAGGGCAACAATTCTCCAACTTTGATTTCAAGATTTCTTCACATTCTTGAATGTTATTGAGAACCTCAAAGACCTTTTGTTTATGTAGGTCATATTGATAAACATTGTGTTAGAAATGAAAACCAATACACTTTTTAAAATATTGTCATTTATTAACATAAATATTTTATGAAAAATAACTAGATCTTCCAAAACAAGAATGGTTAGTGAGAAGAGTGGCATAATTTTACATATTTTTTGCAGATTTCTTTAATTTTTGGCTTAATAAAAGACAAAGGATTCTCATATCGGCTTCTCTATTCAATTTGCTGTGATGTGGTATTTTGGTTGAAATATATGAAGAAAATCTGTCCTCACACAGATATAAACTTGGAAAAGGAAGGAATATTTTGACGGGCAAAAAACTTCTTAGTATTATTATGAATATAGTTTTGACCTTTTGATCCTGGACCCCTTGAAAGTTTATCAGGGTGCCCTAGAGTTCTGAGGACTACACTTTGAGAACTACATATACTATTCATTGTAAGGACATGTAATGAGGTAGGGGAATTAGATGGAGGAAATGAATAAAAGAGTCACAAACTCATCAAACTGGAAGGGACTTCGATGACATCTAGCTCAACTTTAACCCAAGCAAAAGTCATTTCTAAAACTGACCCCCCACAAGCGGTTATACAACCTTTGTTTGAAGATTTCCAATGAATTCCTCCCTTCTGAGGTAGCCTGTTCCAATGTGGGATATCTAGGAATGATAAGATCTTTTCTAACTTCTTCTCCTTATATCAGAAAGAGGTATTCTGAAGGTAGAATTGACAGCAATTGATAACTGGATGTGAGAAGTGAGGGAAGAAGTGAAAATTACAATTTTCAAATTTGGGTAACTAGGTCAATGAAATACTTTTTTTCATTAGAATTATAAGGAGTCCTATGCTCAGTGGAAGAATCACTCAGTACAGTTACTTATGCAACTAGAAGGAACATTCTACTACTTATTGCTTTTGAGTTTCTTGAGATATCTATACATTTAAAAAATTTGTATGTTGTGGAGGACTAAGTCTTTTGTATAGTCTGTTTATTCAGGAGATATCATATTAAATAGTGGACACTCAATCAGCAATACCATCAGAGATTTAGGTGGGGAGACAACTAAACAATGTGCTATTTTTAACAGAATAGAAAGGTACTAACTCTTTTATAGGAAACAATATATCTTTCTGGAAAGAATAATTGTGTATATATGCATATATATATACATATATTTATACATATTTATATATACATAGTCAGAATATGTATAGCCATTTCATAGAATATTTGAAATACTTCTAACAACACCACGTAATTAAATGATGTGCTCACACAATCAAAAGTCTACACTACTCATATTTAAGTTTATGATTTCCTGAAGTCAACCACAGAGCATGGGGACAATATTTACAATCTATGTTGTTCTTTTTATTGATCTCAAACTGTGGTTAAGCTACTCATTTTTCCCCACCTAAAATTTAAAAAAATCAACTCAAACTTGCAAGCAATATTTCACCTATGTCTGAAGCTCTAAAGAAAATAAACATTTGTGTTTTGGAAAGTTTATCTCTGTTGTTCAGAGATTCATTTTAAACTTAGGAACCTTAGGAAAATGTGAGATTTCTTACACGTTGTATTGTAGTTTGTCCTTAAAGATGGAACATTAAAGAGAGCATCAGTGCTTTTCCCAGAAGCAAATTCTAAAAAGTAAAGAATATCAGTAACAACCTTAGCCAAGTCTTACTAAAGAAAGAGAAATGGCTTATTACTGTTAAATTTCTTCAGCAGGGAACAGAAAATCTTAGTTTTCTTGCTTGATGAGCTACTAAACCCTTCAATAGAAATACAAATCACAAGCAGTAAGGGAAAATATTTCAAATATCTATAGGAAATATAGTAAGGCATGGTAAATAAGGCTTCAGTAGTAAAAAAAAAAGTACATGTGTATTTTATTTATAATTCTCTCATTGTTATAGCATCAACTGAAAGTTATAGCAAACAAGGCTAATGAATAATTTTACTAAGTAATACTTCATAGATTATCCAAATGATTATAAAGGAAGTTTGCTTATTATCTGCATTAAAATTAATATATTTTTCAAACAAAATGAAAACAACAGCAAACATCAATAGATGTTTTCATTTTGCACATAGAGTACTACATGAATTTAAACATTATACATAAAAGGTTTTTAGAAATGATATTTTAAAATGAGCACCCTCCTCTGCAGTCACTCCCAAACAACACTGTGAGGACTGGCCCACTTACTAGGTCCTTGTTGATAGAAGTGATGCTATGTTTTACCAATAAGTGATTCGCCCATATGTACCCAACCCATAGGAACCCATGTTCCTATGTACCCAACATCTGGTTTGGTCAGCTACACATAGGGTTAGGAATAAGAGTTGAGCAGATGTGCAAGTTTAGCAAACTTTGCTAGTCACATTGTCCTTGTGTTTGGTAAGGGGAGTGGAGTTCCCTCCTGCTGACTAACTATTCCCCAAGGTTCTCTTCCCATCAGTCTTTGTGATTCTGCCCAGTAATAACAATCAGACAGAAGACTCAGGCTCTTGATTAGGGTACACATCCCACTATACTCCAGAACTTCACTGTGTCCCTGCAGGACTGTGAGGCAGACAAGCCACATACTTGCATGCCAGTGAGAAAAAAATGCCTGATGTGTCTTTTAGTGCTAACGTTCCTTCTCAGTACCTTTTCATCCATGATACCCTTACAAACATACACTACTCTATTTGAAGATACTATTTGGATATTTTAAAATATGGTCATCAATGTGATGATAATATTTAAGTCAGTATTTTATATCAACTCTAATAAATGCCAAAAACAGAGAGCATTTCATTCTCATGTACTTACAACATTTAGGAATTAGCAAGTTCACATGTTTCTTCAAAGGTTAGCATTAGGACCTAAATGATTATTGATATTGAATCATTTTTCAGTTATATCCAACTCTCCATGACCCCACTTGAGGTTTTCTTTGCAAAGATACCAGAGTCGTTTCCCATTTCCTTCTTCAGCTCATTTTACAGATGAGCAACTGAAGCAAACAGGGTTAAATGACTAGTTAGTTAAAAGACGCAGCTAGTAAGTATTTGAGGCTGAATTTGAAATCAGGTCCTCCTGACTCCAGGGCCAGAATTCTAGCCTCTGTGCCACCTATCTGTCAAATGATTACATGACAGTAGAAAAAAAGCTATGTTTCTAGCTCTATGTCTGACCTGCTATTTAATATCTGCGGACTATAATTAATTTACTTTCCTTGTCTACTAAGGAGCAAGGCGGGATTAAACTAAATAAACTCTAAAGTTCCTTCCAACTCTAGAATTTTGTGTAAATGATTGGTAATATATGAGCTAAAACACCCATCAAAACTGGATAACATATTAGAAAGTCCATAAGTCAAAATCTCCACAAATTTATGGTATTAGTTTCTTGCTTTCCAAAAAGGTACATGTATTGTAGAACTACTACTCTGACACTTAATTTCTTTAATCAAGAAATCAGTTCATCAATAAGAATTTATTAGGTGCTTACCACATGCCAGGCACTGTGCTAAGTTTTGGAGACACAAAGAAAGTTTAAAACAACAGGAACATATGGTCACCTACCACCAAGGAGCTCACACTATGATGATGGAGACAACATGGAAAAATTATGTATTCAAAGATATATTCAGTGAAATGGGAGGCCCTGAAGGGAAGACAATTGGAAGTTGAAGGTGTGGAGGGGAAAGGCCTCTTATAGAAATTATGATTAGAGCTCAATCTTGAAGGAGGACAGTAAAACTAACAAGTGAAGGTAAGGAGGGAGAGCATTTTAGGCATGAAGGACAGCCAGGGCAAAAGCATGGAGTTAATAGATGGAGTGTTATGTGTGAAGAAAAGCAAGAAGGCCAGTGTCTGTTACTGGATGTTAAGAGACTTAATAGGGGAGTAAAGTGTAGGGAGGCTTTAAAGATAGGAAGGGAAAACATTGGGAAATAATTTAAAAATCAATATGAAGATTTTATGTCTTGCCCTGGAGGGAATAAGGAGCCAATGGAGTTTTCTTAGTTGGTGGGATGTCAAGGTCAATGATAAGACTGTACTTTAGGAAATCACTTCAGCAGCTTGAGTGGAGGATGCACTAGATTGAGGAGGGACTTGAAACAGGAAGAGTAACAAGCAAGTTATTTCTGTAGTCTAGGAATGAGGTAATAAGATCCTGCACCATAGTTCTGACTCTATGATTAGAAAGTAAGGGACACATATGAGAGATCTTATAAAGGTAGACATGACAAAACTTGGCAAAAGATTGGTATATGGAAGGAGTTTGAGAAAGGAGTCAGGAATGACAGCAAGGTGGTAAGCTTGTGTGACTAGAAGGATGGTAGTGCCCTTAACAAAAAGGAGGTTGGGAAGAAGAAAGGTTTTGGGAGGAAGATAATGAAAATGTCCATTCCAAAAGACAACTGTGCCAGTCTCTGCCCCCCAAATCTGGTTCCATGAAGTTAGTCATATTTCTCACCCAGTCCATATTTTATCATCTATACATCAAAAATTTTCTTCAAGCTGTTCTACCTATCTAAAATGAACTCTCTCCTCCATTTTGCCCTTCCAAAGCCTTCACATTCAGTGATCAAGAGCCAGGATAAGTCCTACCCTCCTTCAGGAAGTCTTTATGCTCTGCTTCTCTGGTCCACTCCCTCCCTTCTTCCCCATGTCTGAACACAAAAGTTTGTATGACACATCCAAATTTAATTCAGTCATCTACATTCATTCAACATTTAGCAAATTAAAAAAAAATCTCAATCACATATCAATATTGTTTTCTTTTCTCCCTAACAAGATCATTTTAGAATAATCTTATATATCTTTTTTCATTCTCCACAGATATTAGTGATAGTTACACACATAAGGGGCAATCAGTTAATCGTATTGTTTGACTCTTTGTCAGAGGTGTAGGTTTGGTCACTTCACTATTTTGCACTAATATTTTCAGAAGCTGCCTACAGACTATCAAACAAAGTTCAATTTCCTTTTCCTAGTACTCAAAGCCCTCTGTAATTTGCCCCCACTATATCTTTCCAGCTCTATTACACCTAATGAGATGTACTTTACAGTCCAGTGAATCTAGTCTAACCTCTACCCCATCAAGTGGCTCTGAGCTCTTCTTCTTCTGTTCCTATATCCATACTGTCTCCTATATCTAGTATGTTCTCGTTTACTCTCTCTTTGTGCATATTGAATTCTCATCCAGTCTTTGAAGCCAATTCCAACATGGCTACCTCAAGCAGCCTTTCCTGAATTCTCCTCCCTCTCAAATTAGTACTGACCTCCATTAAGACTTCATTATCAGTTTGTTTTGCAACTCTTTAATGCACTTATCCTTTATTCTGTGTAGTACCATATATTTTAGTTATTTGCATTGCTACCTTATCCTTGTGCTCCATGAAGACAATCATATTGCCTAGTCCACATAGTGAGCACTGAATAAATTCTTGTTGATTGACTGACTTCTTGCAAGCTTTGTGGTCTGTACATAGCACAATGTTCTGCATGTACTAGGTGTTTAATACAGTTGTTGAATATTGAATTGAATGACTTGATGGATTTATGGTATGTCAGAGAAGGCCAGGCCAGATCAATTCAGGTTATTGTTCAAAATGATCTTAATTAACTGAGAAAGGAAACAACCACCAGGACCTTTGAATCAAAACAATGCTTTGGAGATATTTGATAAAGAAGTAACCAAGGGAAAGCATAGATTGGTCTGTGGGGGAAGGAGCTGCACTAGATAAAAATGAAACACTCTAGGTTATCCTTCAATCTGTATTCATACAGGAGGTAAGTCAAGAACCAAATCAACCTTAAGATTACAAGGCAATTAGATTTCTTCTTTTCCAATTATCAACTAATAGTTGTCAACTTACTGCAGGCAGCACTTCAATAACCCACAGGATATTTCAAGAGCCAAAGTCATATCCCCAACAGGAGGTCAACTGAACAGTTGACTGGCAATTAAACCCTCAGAGAATATCAAAGTTAGATGTTGAAATATTGAAGAGAATGTAGGTTTCTGTGATTTATGGGAGGTTTTAGCATGCTATGGTAGATTTAACAGCCCTTCCACAACAGCTTCAAAAAAAGTGAAATTGCAAGATCCCTTGTTTTCTAAGCTGCTCACAGAAAGAAGTGTCAATCTGAATCAAATTTAACTGCTATTTTTCCCTTTTAAAGTTTCAGCTGAGCTGAAAGTAGTAGCAAAAAACTAGAAACATATTTTGGTAAATTGCTAAATAAATTTACTGCATTGTAAAAACAATAAATATGAAGAATGCAAAGAAGCATGAGAAGACAAATCAACTGATGCAAAGTGAGCAAAATGAAGAAAAAATATGTCTGTGTGTATAGATTACAACAATATAGATTGAAAGAATTTAAAAATAAAAACTGAGCTCTGTAATTATAATAACCAAGCTTATCATCAAAGAGAGAGAGTATACCACTTACACTTCTCACTCTTTTGTAGGGGGCTCTTTGGAGAGGAGGGATGTATAGGGAAATGAGTGTGTTTGTGCCTGACATAAATAACTATTTCATAATGGGAAAGGTGAGGAAACCTATTTGTTTGTGAAAAGATTTAGAATAGATTCACTAGTCATGGTTGCCTTTTTCCAAATGAAAATGATGAGCCTTTTTTTCTACTACAGTCAAGCTAACAATTTGCCTAATTTCTCATGGAGTAGTCAAATTTACATTTTAAGGAAATAGAAAAAAATATTTTAAAAAATCCAACAACATGGTAGTGATTGTATGTTCAATCATGATTTCCATGGTAATGGAATCCAGCAGAGATGACATGAAGGATGATCACTTCTGTTTTGAGAAGGATAAATAATACTGATCACACCAGAGAATCATTTAGTCATACTTCTTACCCTGATAATATGATTCAATGAAGTGTCACATAAAAGTATTCCCATAAAACAAGATTGAATTTATTTGTATCTTAGTTCAGGTCCATTAATAGTAAATATATATGGGAAAAGAAAAAAATAAGCTTATATAAGCTATTTTCTTCAACTCAAATTATAGGCAAGAAAATATAATTATCTCAGCATTCAATTATTAATTTTTTTAATTCTGGGAAGGTTGGGTTGGTGAGTTGTTAAAAAGCTATTCTAACAGCCCAGGATTGATGATAAGGGCCTTAACTAAGGAAGTAGTTATATGAGTAAAGTGAAAGGGAGATACTATAGAGTAAGAATTCATAAGCAACTGGGTAGGAGGGTAAAGGAGAGGGAAGTCTTTAATAACTCAGCAGTTGAAAACTAAGTGATAAGGAGTATATGTTGCTGTTGAGTGGTTTCATCCATGTCTAACTTTTCATGACCCAATTTGGGGTTTTCTTGGCAGAGATACTAGAGTGATTTGCCATTTCCTTCTCTAGTTCATTTTACAGTTGAGGAAACTGAGGCAAACAGGGGGTAGGGATTTGCTCAGGGTCACACAGCTAGTAAGTGTCTGAGGCTGTATTTGACCTCATGAAGTTGAACATTTCTGACTCCAGGTCTGGCATTCTATCTATTGCCCAGGACTGATATGGTGCTCACAAAAAAGAGGTTCTGATGAAGTCTAATCTTCTCAGTGTTCCTAAATCTACAAATCCAGCTCTAATATCCTTAACTCTTTTTTAACTCATTGCCAATTGCCTGATAGAACTGAATGGCCCACTGTCATTTCAAGCCTAATATACCAAAAATGGGATGCATTATCTTTCCCTCTAAATCCACCACTCTTCCAATTTTTTTTTCTATTTTCTTTTGCTGTTGTTAAGATCCCCATAATCTTCCTATCATCAAGGTTTGGAACCTCAAAGTCACTTTTGACTCTTTCCTCACTTTCATCTTTCCATTTGTATAGATTGTGACTATTTTGTATGTTAATTTAACAAAAGATCTATTTTTTGAGGACCAACATTATGGCTTATAACCAGGTTCTTTAGTGGATTTTCAAATGATTCATAACATATGACCAGGAGTCTAGTAGTTTTGACAACCAAAAAAGAAAACAAATACACCCCTTTCTGTGGAAAACACAACATGGTTTTAGTTTCAAATTTAAAATATATCCTAATTAGTCCATTCTACCTACTTCTCATATTATTTCTCTTTTCTCCATTTATATCACCACTATCTTATGTCAGAATCTCACAAACTCTTATTTGGGCTATAATAATATTTGCCTGATTGGTCTCTATGATTCTAGCTTCTTCCCTCTCCAATCTGTCTTGCATACAACTATCAAATTATATTGCTAAAATATGAGTCTGACTATGTCACTCACTTGTTAAGGAATTTTCAGTAGTTATCTATTTGCTATCTCAGAAAAAAAGCCACAAACTCTGCAATGTGATCTTTAAAGCCCTACACAAACTGACTCCTAACTTTCCAGACCTTTCACATTTCTCTTCTCCATGAACTCTTATGTTTTATGCAAACTGTCCTCCAAGAACTCAACATTCTCTCTCTCTCTCTCTCATCTCTTGAACTTTATATAGATTTTCAGGGTTTATCAGAATTACAAGTATTCTTCAAGTAACATTTATCACCTTCCAAGTTAAACCTTTTCTAACCCCCCCCAACTTGTGAATGTTTCCTCCCTCTTTAAATTATCTTGCAATTACTGATGGCTATATAGTAGAACACAAGCTTTTTAAGCACATGAGTTGTTTGATTTTGTATTTCTATCCCCAAAGTGCAATACAGTAATCTAACACATGCTACCTTGTCACTACTATATAATTGGCCTGTCTATGCATCAACCCAGGGGAAAAGGCCCAATTTATTTTCATATCTTGCCTATAGGTAACCTCAGAATAAGACAAAGGGTAGTGGTAACATCATTAGGGTCACATAGGTTGCTTAATTTCTATCACAGACTTCAATTGCCTTTTTATTTATTGTACCATAATAGTCATTGTTTTGGCAAAGTAATATAATAATCATATTTTATGGTGCTATGCAAGTTACAGAAAGTTTTTTGT
The DNA here is from genome assembly GCF_900497805.2 of Vombatus ursinus. Taxonomy (NCBI): domain Eukaryota; kingdom Metazoa; phylum Chordata; class Mammalia; order Diprotodontia; family Vombatidae; genus Vombatus; species Vombatus ursinus. Next base: position 21,492,128 of record NW_020954608.1, read on the forward strand.
AGGCTACCTCACTTGATATTTGCAGTAAACACAGTTATATATGATTTTCATCAAGTTACAGATGAAGAAATGGAGGCTTTGAAAGGGTAATGTAATTATATAGTCAGTGATGGAGTTAGAACTCAAATTCACATCTTCTGAATAGTCTTTCATGATAAACAATGCCATGATGTCTTTCTAAAAACATAAGCAATATTTTCAACCTACAAAGATTGGAGATGAGATAATTTATTTTGGATTTAGCCACTAAAAACTCCATGGACATAATAAGTAAAGTAACAATAACAACACCCCTCCCCTTTACTCTCATAAAACTGCCCAATCAGCAAGACTGCTCATTGTCAGTCAAGCATTTATTAAATGCATACTATGTACCAGACATTATACTAGAAGCTGGGATGTGAATTAAAAAAATAGTTCCTTTTCTCAAGGAGTTTATACTCAGTTAGAATTGTTGAAAGATACGTGGTTAACTTAACAAACTTTATTGCTACATTGCTACACATGGACGAAATATAAATAGAACAATTAGTTTATAAAATAAAAGACATATGATATTCCAGTATTCCAATGGATCTATATTTTTCAAGAAGAGATTTTCTATTTTTTCAAAGAATGCACATTGCAGTTCATTTCTGCCTGCTCATCCAGTGACTCTTTTTCATATTCTGTCATAAAATTTTTTATGCAGAATCCTAACAAAGTACTGAAGACTTCCCTCAATTCCCTTGACTTCATGAGCATAATCACCAAGTGGTCCATCATTATCCCTCATTGTTTCCATGTGACCAGGCAATCTTCTTTTTTTTCATGATATATTTCTTTGATGACATTCTTATACCACTTCTCTTTTCTATTACCATATTTATAATGTGCTATGGCTCACTCACAAACACTACACAGTTCTTTAACTTTGGGTGCTCCTTAGCATACATTCTTTATAGCCCTTAGTCTTTCAAGACTTGTAGTGATTCACCACTTAAAGAATATTTCTTTTAAAAAGGTAGGCCTTTGTTTCAGGGAAAAGCTCAAAGGACATTAAAGGAACTTTGCAATTTCCATAAAGCAATTGAGTCCACCATCTTCTTATATAATTTTCAACAAAACTTATTTATACTTTCATTGTTTTTCAAGATTCACCTGTATGTCATCTTCTAGACAACAGACATTCTTTGTCTATTTAGTTTGTCTTGTGTGGATAGTTTAGGCACTTTTGAGCAGTTGTAAATCTCAACTCTGAAGTATTCTGAGGCTCAATGAAATGAGCAAAACATTGTCTATAAAGAAGAGTATCTGGATCATCTCACTATCAACAAATAATCTCTATTTGGCTGGTACTCTGTGCTGAATATATTCCATTACACTGGTGTACACTTTTGGTCAATATGTATATTCCTGTTTCATGCTTCACTTTATGTTACAGATGAGAAACTCATCTATATAAAATAACTTTTGTTAACATTTCAAGCAATCTTATATATGCAATGCAGACACCTTGTTAAAGGAGAGCCTTAAGAAATATTTTACTCTACTAATCAAACATTTATTTATTTATCGTTAATAAACTATAAACACAGTAACATCTTGTTTTCTTTCAGTAAATCTTGTAATTATAGAGGTTTGGTCTACTGCAGAATATTATTTATTAAAACCTGCCTGTTTCCTTCTAACATTCCCATTAATGTTGTCCTCAATGTATAAGTGGATAATTATTATAAAGAAGGCAAAAGTCAGTAGTTATTATTATTTTCTTAAACTCTTTTTTGGTAATATTAAAGTCTAAGACTTTTGTTTCTATACTTTATTTATTTCTACCTCTTTTGAGTATTTTGAAAAGCATTCCTTCAAGTCAACTTGTTACACCTCTTCTAGCATGGACCTTTCCTGTGTATTCCTGATCCAAACTAGTTGATATTTCCATTTTTGCTTTCTTGAGTGTTATTTTCCACATCACAGAAGCATATCTTGGAATAAGATACATGAGTCTGAATGGGGAGATTCCACTGTTATGGATGATTAAAGTTTATTATATAAAACAACAACTACACTTTGCAGATTGTTTTCCATGTCTTGTCATATATCCAGCATTGACTGTAGGTGGCTTTGAAATACTTCCAGATAATTTTGCTTAGTTGAGTGTCATAAATATGATAAAGGGAGAGGATTCTGGGAAGATGGTGAAATAGGTCAGAAAATTCCAAGCATTTAAGATTTTCCTCCACAAAAGAGATAAAGTAGCACCTCAGGGTGAACATAGACCAGTAAAAATGAATGAGTAAGGGCAGAACAGGAGTCCTCCTGTGATAATCAGAGAAGATCTGAAGAAAAATCCCAAAGGGGAATATCAAATGGTCACCTGCCCAAAAAGAATTCATAGAAGAACTTAAAAAAGACTTTAAAAATCAAATGAGAGAGATTGAGGAAAAACTAAAAAAAAAAAAAACAAAAAAAACAACCCAAGAAAAACAAGAAGATTGAGAACAGAAAGCCAAACAATTAGAAAAGGAGGTCCAGAACTTTTTTTTTGGAGATCTAGAATGTTAAGGAAGAAAATGACTCCTTGGGCAAGGGGAAGCCAGCAAAGTTATAAAAGATCAAGAAATAATAAAATAAAATATAAAGAATGAAAAATAGAAGAAAATGTGAAACATCTCATAAGAAAAACAGCTAATTTGGAAAACAGATCAAGATAAAACATAAGAATAATTGGACTATCTGAAAGCTATGATCAAAAAAAGAATCTTGATATAATAATACAAGAAAAAAATAAAGAAAATTGTCTTGAAGCATTAGAATAAGAGGGGAAAGTAGAAATAGGAAAAACCCACCAATCACCACCTGAAAGAGATCCTACAAGGAAAACCCACAGGAATATCATGGTCAAATTCCAAAACCCCCAGCTCAAGGATAAAAATTATGTGCAACAAGAAAAAATAATTTAAATATGGTGGTGACACAATTAGAATAACAGAAAACCTAGCAGTGATGACACTAAAAGACCACAGTACTTAGAATACTAAATATCAAAGAGTAAAAAAGTAAATTTGGTTCTGGCCAAAAATATCATACTCGGCAAAGATAAGCACAATCTTGAATGAAAAAAAAATGGACATTCAATGAATTGTCTGACCCTCTTTGCTTGCTTAGAAAACACACACACACACACACACATATCTTACCTGAATAGAAGGTTTGGCAAATAAGAGCCAAGAGAAATATAAGGTATGTACCAAAGATTATTTTTACAAGGGACTCATTAAGAACAGACTGTTTACCTTTTAAATATATAAAATGTATGTCTAAGATTGTACTTACTAATTGGGTAGTTTGTAAGAAAGATTGGGGTAGACATGAGTATGATATGACTTCAAAAAGTAAAATCATTTAGTAATAGCTAAAAAGATTAATTAACTTATATAAATGAGGTGCCAGAGGAAGAACTGATACAGAGGAATTATATTGGGGAGGAGGGCAATTAGTTCTGGAAAACTACTTTTGTTGGGAATGGGTTCGAGAGGAAACAATACATATATATCTATAAGATGGTAAAAATCTTCTAAATTCAGAAAGAAATAAAATGTTAAGGGGATAGGGTGGACGGGAGAGGACTAGGGAGGAATCTTTAGAGGGGAGGGAGAGGGAATAGGTCAATGGGGGTATAGAAGGGAGTGTAGATTTATGAAAATAGGAGGATAAGGAAGGGATCCTTGGTGGGGTAGTTTAAGTAATAGGAGGGCAAGGTAGTGGGTGGAAGTAAAGTAGAGGAGTCAGGACGGATAGAAAAGAAGATATGCACAAATATAAAAACAAAGATCAGGAGTAGAATTTTTTTAGGGAAAGTATACATGTATGTATGCCAGTATATAAGTGTACATACATATATATTCATATACATACACATACACACACACACACACACACACACACATATATATATATATATATATATATATATACACATACAGATACAGATACATAGACATATGTATATAAATTGTAGCCTTCCTTGGGGAGGGGAGAGGAAGGGGGAAGGGGGAAAAAGAACAAAGTAAAAAGCACACAGCAGAGAACAAAAGAAAACTTACAAGGAAGCAAAGAAAACATGGATAGTTTTCAACACAATGCATAGTATTACATAGGCTTTCTTGAAATGGGAAATTATTGCTATGTATTTTGAATCCTCTTTTATATTCTTCTATCCACATGACATGCTTTATTTCTCTTCTTATTTTGTATTTGTTTCATTATTTAAGTTTATAATATGTTTCTACTTTTCCTTATTATGTATTTAAGTTTTAGTATTTAAGTTTAAAATAAAAAAGGACAAAATAAACATGATAATTTGCATTCATGTTACATACTATTATATAATGACAATAAGGAGTTAGTCTACCTTAAAACATATTTTTAATACAAGATCTGTTTGTCTTCTTCATTTTAATATTATGAGGGGTTTATGAATAAATAGTTTCAAAGTACAGAAAACCATTACTTATAAAGAGCTTTTTTATGAAAAATACATTATTAGAAAAATGTAGTCAGTCTTTTAAAAATGCTTAAAAGCTGTAATGCTCATCTTAACATTTCAATTCAATTTCAAGTCACATGAAAGGAGGTTTTGTGAGGGCAAGTGTTGTTTTTCATTTGTTTATAAAACTTAATACCTCTCATAGTTCCTTGTGAATAAAAAAAATTAATAGAAGCTTGATTAATTTAATTGAAATACCACATATAATGGATAGTAGACTTCTGACCCACTGCCATAAGCTTCTTCCTCAATATAGCATATTTCATTAAAAATTTTAGAATGAAAGTTCAGGCATATTTACTTAATACATTAATATTTTATATTATCATAGATCATTTCAAAGGCATCAGGAAAGCTACGTAGTTATTTAATTTGGTTGGGTTTTTGTTTTTTTTTCTTTTTTTAATGGTAACAAGAACATAAAGGCATGCACTGTTGAAAGGAGGAATTAGCATTTAACCAGACATATATAGGAATTAAAAGGCTGAAGAGAGATTCCCCATCAAGACTGTGATGTAACTTGTCAAGGTTAGGATTTGCATAATAGCTCATCAGCATTAAATCAGGAAGGCCAACTGGCTAACTACTGAGCACAATTTCACTGAAAATAATTGGCAAGGCAAGTGTGTACTACTGCAACAGCAATGCCAACCAGGAGCAATTTCCTACTTGGGAACTTAATTTTCTTGATTCAGTTGACCAATTTCACAGAAAGGCATAATAGCCCAACTGGAGCTCAAATATTCCCACTGTAGCAGTGTATAGTAACTAAATTAGAACATCCCCAAACCATAGTTTAATTTTTTTCTTTTCCTATTGACAAGAAAATTGGCTTTGTATATTTTTCATCTGTTAAGAGAATATAAGATATATTTTTAATTTGATACTAAAACCATTTTACTGTATTTCCCACAGGAAGGGGTATATTTGTTTTCCTTTTTTATTGTGAAAACCACTAGACTCCTGGCCATATGTTATGAATTATTTGAAAATCCATTTAAAAATCTGTTTCTAAGACATCATTTTGATCCTTAAAAATAGATTTTTGTTTAAAACAGCGTAGGAAATAGGCACACTCTATTTCATCATTTAAAATAAACACTAGATTCAAGCCAAGTAGGGGGACAAAAATATAGAATGAAAAAATAGGACACCTTTCTTCCCCACTGGGCAATAAGTGAGTAGGGAGAAGAAAGACCCTAGAGAAGAATTTTAGAATGAGATCAGTAATGACCTGTGACATTCAGTCACAATGAGTTATTTGTTTTATTTGAAGAGATTCGCCACTGGCTTTGTGAAAATGTGATGCTGTTTTACTATTTTAGGAACTTAACTGACTTTAAGAAGAATCAATTTAAACCTTAAAATTTCAACATAGCTATTTATGGGGCCCAGTGTTCCTTTTCCTATCACTTAAAGTGAGCCTTTCTAGTTCCTATATTTCTAGCCAAGAAGCACAAAACCAGAGACCAGGCATTCTTTACTTTTTTTTCAAATGGACACTTTGGGCAGTCTGAAATATGTAGACCCCTTCTTAGAATATCATTGTGAAATATGTAGAATAAAATACAAAGGATTACAAATAAAGCCAATTGTACTTAAATAATTATCAAGATAATTTTAAAATGGCTTCAAAGACCCCAAAATAAGGATCCTTACAATAAATCAATTTAGAAAGATGTTTTATTATATCCCTTATTAGAATATGAGCTTCTTAAGGGTGAATTCTGTATTACTCTTCTATTTGTATCTCCAACACTTAGCACAGTTATTTACACATAGTAAGCTCTTGTTAAATGATTTTTTTCATACATTTATGTTTAGAGGTAAAAGCAATGTTGCTAGTAAATTCAAATTCTGACCAAATTTACAGAAATAACTTTTATTAAAGGAAACAGTTATAAAACAAGTGCAGTCATAATTTTTCATGGAAGTTTTATAGTGAATTTTCCCTAATATGAAGTATTAAAATATACTATTCAGTAATAAATTTGTATCTATGATATACTATATATTCATTTGTATTATCTAGTGGATAATACACTATATATTAATCTGTATTATCTAGTAAATTAAGTGTGAACCTGGAAGAGATCACTCATTGTAAAATGGAAATAAAGGTGTTTTTTGTGGCTGAGAATAACAACCCATTGGTTCAGAGACAGCAAATATTATAGCTTTAACTTTTGAATTTAGAGGACAAATCATATCCCAAGAATGAATTAGAAATTTCAAGTCAAAAATAAGGAAATCGGGTGTCAGAAAACATGGTATAGAATCAGAACTTTGCCACTTGTTACCTGTGTGATCTTGACCAAGTCAGTTCACCTTTGGGTCCTCAGATGCATCATCTATTAAAAGTAGAGTTTAGACTCAATTTCTAAGGTCCTTTCTAGCTTGAAATTCAAGTAGGTAACTAAAGAGCTAAATTCAACTTAGACAATTTCTAAATTTCTATAGGACCACAAAATAATTATTAAAATTAGCTCTCTGGGAGGTTAAGCCAATTCTTTGGTAGCCAATAGATTGCAGATGCCCTCTGTTGTGACTTGGGTTAGCTTTGGGAGTCCAGGAAGAACAGTGTAAATACTTGCATAAATCATTTTCACCACAAAATGTGACCCTTCTCTCCACTTCTTATTTCTGTGACTCACATCACAGTTTCCAGCAAGACTGACCCTCAAAAATTTTAGCATTAGCCTTTTAAGACAGTATTGTAGAAGGCACCATTCTCCCAGTAATTCAGACTCTGAACATGTTGGGATTATTAGCTCCCTAAGGGAAGAGTGATTAGCCAATTAGCTTAAATCATCATCTCTGGACTGCTACCATCTGCATAAATAATTACCATCTGTATCCTCTTAAGCTAAATGAGAAACTTCCAAAATTGATATAACCCTTAAGAATTCTATACTATGTAACAGATTTACAAAATAAGGCTTTTAGAAGGAAAAGGCAGATTTAAGAAGTAAATACCTTGTTAAGAAATGTATGTGAAAACTAGTATTAGATTTCTGAATTATGGCTTAAGATATAGAAATCATGGGCTTTTTCACTAGAAAGAAAGTGAATTTAATATGAGCTGATAAACATTTTATTTTGTAGTAGTCAACAAAAAAAGCAGCCAAAAAAAGTCCCATTTTAATAGTGATTTTATCTTTAAAAGGAGGGAACAAAGAGGGAAAACCATGACTTAACATTCAATTCACATAGGGAGAAACTGGTTGCTGAAGAAGAAGAAATGGGAGAGGTGGGGAAGAAGTGAATACTCATCTTAGAATCGGAGAGAGAATGACAGGAAAGGAAAGTCAAGTATAAGTTGCCATGATTTTTGTAGAGCAAATTTCAAATAATGTACTCTTCTGCTTGGCTTTTAAAGTCCTTTATAACTTGGTTCCTTCCTACCTTTCCAGTATTCCTATACCTTACTCTCTTCCACTTCCAGTGACATTGCTGTTCTTCATACGGGACACTACACATCCCAATTCCTAGTATTCTCACTGACAGTCGCCTTTCCCTGGAATTGTCTCTTTCCTCATCTCTACCTCCTGGCTTCCCTCAAGTCTCAGCAAAAGTACCACCTGTTTAAAGAAGCCTTTCCAGGTACTTAATCTAAGATTATTTCCAGTTACATAGTTATTTATTGTCCCTCACTACTAGATCATGAGGTCCTTGAAAGAAGAGCCTATTTATATTTTCCTTTTTTGGGGGGAGGGGTTATCCTCAGTACTTAGCACAGTGCTTGGAACATAGCAAATAGTTGCTTAATACTTGCTTGTTGACTTGGCTTGATTTGATTTCTGAGAGAGGACAGGAAAATATCTCCGAGTTTTATTCTACAGGACAAGTTAGCCAAGGAAACTAGGTGTAATAGGAATTCATTAAAGAATGAAATTCTGAAAAAAAGACATCTTATAATGAGCTTACATTATAATGTGGGAGACAACATGCAAACAAATTTATACAAAACAAGTTATGCACAGGATAAATAGAAAATAATTAAGAGAGGGAAAGAATTGGAATTAAGAGGGGTTAGGAAAGGGTTCTCACAGAAGGTAAGATTTTAGTTGGGACTTAAAAGGAAGCCAAGGAGGTCAGTAGTCTGAGTGGAGCAGAGAAAGCATTCCAAGCATGAGAGGCAGCCAGAGAAAATACCCAGAACCGAGTGGGAGTATCTTGTACAAAGAACAGCCAAGAGGCCAGTAGTGATAGAAGGAAGGGTATGGGTTAGGGAGTAAGGTGTAAGAAGCCTGGAAAGGCAGCAGGGGAAATAGGGTTTTGAATGCCAAACAGAGCATTTTGTATTCGTTACTGGAGGCAATAGGATGCTTGGAATTTATGGAGAAAGGGGGTGACATAATCAGAGAAGAATGTGTTACAGTAGAAAGAAGATCAACCAACCTTGGAATCAGGAACTTTTAGTACAAGTCCCATTTCTGTGACATACTTTGTGATTGGTGGCCCAAACAATTCTTTAAAAATATAAGTTACAGATGAATTGGTGATTTGCATCAATGAATTAATTGTTTACATTGGTAATTCCCCCCAAAAAGGAAAAAATAAAGGACTAAAAGAATAACATTTATCTCCTCTCTCGTGCAAAAGATATTCTCTAGTCCTTCATAGAAATGTTAAATGTCTGGAAGAAAAACTATGTGAAAAACAAAATGGCAAAGCTGTAAAGAACTTTAGAGGTTATGTAGTTAAACCCTTTCATCTTACAGATGAGGAGACTAAAGTCAACAAAGGATGGAAGTTTCTAAGCTCTTGCAGAGATTTAGTAGTAGAGCCAATATAATCCAGGTCTCCTAGATAATGATACAGTGCTAATTACATTACATTACATTGTTTCTCTTTTATCTATGATTGCTTCATCTTTTCACTGATTATTGATATTTTTTTAAAGATGAGAGGCAAATTCTTTAAGCTACATGAAATAATTCTTGGATTTTTCATCATTCTAGAAATTTTATTTCTGTCATGGAACGTCAGGAAAAAATATTTTGGCCACTTGGCATATGTTAAAACCTTGTTAGGCAGCTAGAAGGTATGCAATCAATGAATGATATGCAGTGATACACCTAGAGTATACATTGGGTGTTCATTAAGTGACTAATTAGGAAGAAGGGAATGTGAGAAGAAAGCCAAAGTCTTAATCCTTTGGCTTTAACTCTCTGGAGTATAATTTCCCCTTTATACTCTAGGGGCATAACAATAAGAATTCACTCAAACCAGTGGTGAGGGATCCAGGACGGGGAAGCAAAGACTTTGGGATTGCTTGAGGGTTGAATTTTCATAAAAGCTGCTAGCTAAATGATTCTCCCACTTCCATTACTTCCATCTATGGAAGGAACCCTCTTCATTCATTTCCTATTTAATTCCATAATGGCAAAGGCAAAGATTGAGCTAGATGTGTAATTTAATATTAAACTTCTTCAACATTTAAAAACCTTGTTTACGTTAGCACAAAATTTTTAAAGAGGCCTTCTATAGATCTTTTGGCAAACAAAATCTTAAATTTGAGAGAGAGAGAGGAAAAAAAGAAAGACTTGGCAGGCCAAATATGAACAACTTCCAGATTCTTATGTATCACAAACTGATAGCAAATATTATGCACTGGAAATGTAATTTAATTTCTGTTTTTGTTTTCCCCTCAGGGAGTAGAGTTAAGTGGAAGGAATAGGCAGATAAGATCTTACAAAATCAAACTCACAATGACTGGGTGCTATAACTTTCACTCATCTACCAAAGAAGACATTCTAACACATAATAATAGGTTCTAACACATAATAGTGAATACATATATAGTTCTTTAAGGGTTCAAAAGTGCTTTACATGTATTATCTCATTTGATATATTAGTCCTGTAAAGTAGCTAGTATTAAGATCTTACTCATTTTACAGATAAGGAAACTGAGGCTGAAAGAGATTAAGCAACTTGCCCCAGGATCACACAGCTTGTTGGTAATGCTGTCTAGACTATGAAGCAATATCACATCAAGGAAAGATCACTGGAGTTGGAGTTAGAAGACTTAAGATAAAATCCTTGTTCTCTTATATGCTAATTCTATGGTGGTAGAATAAGTTACTTCCCCCTCTGAAACTGACTTTTTTGATGTTACATGAAAATAATATATGCATTACTTACTTCATCTTGTGTGAAAAAAATGCTTTAGTATCAGAATTCTTTTTAGAACCCAGGTCTTATAATTCTCAACCTAGGGCTCTTTCTACAACACTATATTAGGTCATGGAATGCAGCTAAATTTCTATTCATTCACATACTTATTCACAATCAATTATTTTCCTATAGACCCAGATCCACATGTAATGGTCTTTTGCTTTAGCTTTAGGAGACCAGTTAGGGAGTTCAATCAAAGAGTTTCTGAATCACTGAGAATCATTCACCAAGAAAGAAATCTACTTGTGATTAATCAAAACTAGAACTATTAGGCCTTAACTACTTTTTTTCCAATTTTTTATAGAGTAAGTCTTTCCCTGAATGGGTTTTTGTTGTAAAGCAGGGAAAATATTAATTTAATTTGAGCTCAATGAACTTTTTTCAATAAATCAAACTAAATTTATTCATTGAGCTCTAGATTTAAAAATTACTACAATAACAGATTTTTTTATTCTTTCCAAAATACTTAGCATGAAAAATAACTATGTAACACAATTCAATCCTTGCATGAAAATACAAAAGATCTCATGAGAGAATTTAATTATGAGCAATTATAATCTGTATTAATAAGAAATATATCCCAAGTCCAAGTTCAACCATCTAAGTCAGAAAATAAAATTTCCTATAAACAGTCAGAATCTGAACAATTAGAATGAAGAAATTTTTCTTATTTAGATTTAGAGCTGAGAAGAACCTTAGAGTTCATCTAGTTCAATTTCCTCATTTTATAAATGAGGCAACTGAGAGTCAGTGAGGTTAAATGACTTGTCCAAAATCATATAGGTGACTTAGCAATTAGGCACCAAAATTAGATGACCCATCTTAAAATACAAAAATAGGAATGAGTGAAAGAATTAAAGGATGAATAAATCCATGCATATATATCATCTATAAGTACTGGGGATACTTAATAGAATAGGATTATAGTCCCAGGTTTCAAGAGTTCATGGTCTAATGTGGGAGACAACACATATATGCCATTTAAGTTTTAAGTCAGATAAAAAAGATTCCATGGTTCTTTTGATACAGCATCAAAGGAGATGGTAACATATCTTCTTTAATGTTATTTCCACTGATAAAAATATATCCAGTTATGATGTTCAACCATGACTATTTTTAAAATACATCCTGACTGATTTCTCCTTTGTTTATTTTTTGACTCTCTTCCTATAGATTCAGGTATCCCTAAGTTTCTGATCTTGTCACTCCACTTTTCCTTATCTATATGTCCTCCCTTGGAGAGTTCATCTCCGTAGAGTGTTCAACTATGAATTCTATGTGAATAACTTCTATTTCTTGATCTCTAACCCTGATCTTTTTCCCAAGTTCTAGTTTCAAAAAGGGATGAAGAATGAATGAATGAATGAATGAATGAATGAATGAATGAATGAATGAATGGAAAGAAATACAAATAGAAAACAAGACAGTCCCTATTCTGAAAGAGCTCACATTCCAATAAGAGAAAAACAATACATATAGGAAGTTTCAAATGCCAGATAGAAAAATGGTGTTCCAATTTCTGGCTAACTATATCCACTTGCATATGTACTGACTCATTTTACTCAACTGATCTAAAATCCAACTCACTGTTGTATAAATATGGAAATCTGGAGCTCCTTTGAGCAGAAGAATGCTATACTTTTACCCACCCTTCTCTCACCACTCCATACAAGTTCAAAACTTTGAGGTCATCTTTGATTCTTCAATTTCAATCACTAAGTTCAATCAATAGGACCAAATTATTATTTTCATTTCCTAGCAATAAATTGCAAACTCCTTAGATTGAAATTTATGGTCTCTAAAATCTAGTTACAATTCACTTTTTCAGGATTATCTCTGTCTGCTCATGCACACAAATCCTGTTTTCTGACCAAATTGATCTATTCACTCACCGCTAAACAAACTTTATTATCTCAACCATCCAACATCACTTATATGATCACATCCATATCTAAAATCTTACTTCTCTATGTACTTTAAAGCATTTATCACATGTTGCTGCCTTATTAATAACTTCAATTATTTGTGTATATATATATATAATATATATTAGATATATATATCTAATATACATTAGATATATTATATATTATTTATATCTAATATATATAATATATATATATATATATCTTTTTCCCCCTATAATATTACACTCTTCCTTGGAGTAGGGACTCAGTTTTGTTTGTATTTTTGTCCCCAACATCTAGCACAGAGCCTTGGAACACAGTGTACTCAATAAGTATTTGGTGAAAGAATAAAATAATAAAGAATCATATAATTTCTCTCTCTTTAAATGACTTCATTGCATTTTACTGAACAAAATTTCTTCCTTGAGCACTATTTGAATTCAGCTCATTTTTTAAGGATAATTCTATATGAAACTGTTCACATATGAGGGCATGATTCTAATTATTCTCTTGTCTTCCAACATAAAAGACTAATGGTTAAAGTTGTTTTAAAATGTGAATGTAGAAACATACACATTTATTTCTTGTCATCTTAGTATGCGAAGTTCTGTAAGTAAACAATGTTTTATTAGCATATTTTTGAAGTATGAAATATTTGCTAAATAATTAATACAATGCATCTACTTGTCAAACATGAAAATAAGAGCAATGACATTTGTGTGAACTTTCTTGTAGGAGTGATGGCTTTTGATGAAACATTTATGTTTTCTCAACTCATCCTACGTGACCCACAAACATTATTTTTGCATATGATCTTCTCCTGAATCTGCTTCTGACTCTACAAACTTCTCCACCATGCCTTTGTTGCTTTCTCATTCTGGAAGTTTGCACAGTACACCTAGAGCCTTCTCACTCTCCACCCTTGAAGCTCCAATCTTCCATTTGTGAGTTATTCCCAGAACCTTCATTTTGGGTGAGGATCTGGGCCAGCTATCCTTTAGTTCTCTCCTGGCTCTGCTTCTGACTCTCCAGAATTCATTATCATGTCCCCTCATGGATACGTCTTTGCCTCCCACTTTTCATCTTCCCTTTTAGCATTATTTCATTCTCCACTGAACTCTAAGCCACTTGAGGGCATGGATATTATTGCTTATAATTGACTCCTCAGTGCTTACCACATTCACTACTTAAAAAACATTTATTGACTGTTGACTAAGTGTGTTTAGAAATTCAGTTCCTTACCTTGGTCTCCATACTCTAATCAAGTAGTATCATGTAGAGACAACCCTAGGCATGGTAAAAAGAGAACTTGCTTAAAAGCCAGGATCTGCCATTTCCTAGTTATATGACTAAAGACAAATTTCTTTTTCTCTTTGCCTCAAATTGTTCATGTGTCAGTAAGCGATGATGAAACTTATACTTCCATCTCATGTGATTGTTGTAAAGAAAGCACTTTGTATATCTTAAATATTATATAATCACACAAATGGATCCATAATCTCAGTGATTTGGATTTAGATTCACAATCCATCTACAGCCTGCTTATTCTTTATTATCCATACATGTGTCCTCTTATAAGTTTACCATAAAGGGTTCATTTAACTTGCTGGGGGTCTTACATAGCTGGAAACCTAGCTATAAAATATGTGCTATTATGAGCTAATATTTGCCATTGAGTCAAAAACACCAATATTATATGCCCCATTTCATTCATTTTAATATCTGTTGAAATAATTTTAGATAAAATTTGGGTCACCTTTGATTCTTTCCTTTCCCACTCCCCCATATCAAACCTTATAATAAATGTCTGCCGAGTCTACCTATAATATAGTGCTTAAATTTTTCCCTCCCTTCAACTGACTCCTGCCATAATCACTGTATTTAGGTCAACATCTCTTTTTGTCTAGATTATTACCCTCTAAATGCATCTTCCCGACTCCAATATCTTTTCTTTCCAATCTAACCTTCGCAATGTTCCCTACATAATCTTCCTAATAAAGCAGTCTGATCATGTTATCCTAAACCCAAAATCTTTAATAGCTTTAAGCAATCTTGAATAAATTTTTAATCATCATTATGGCATATAAGGTAAACTACAACTGCTTCTAATCCAGTTTTATTTCATACTATTCTTCCTTGTGGATTCTATGTTCCATGAAAGATGGACAGGTTTCTATCTTCCATTTATTTACTCTTGCCATTTCTCATTTCTGTTTCTTTGGTAACATCATCCTTTATACCTCAATCCCATCTCTACATTCCACATATCCCTAAAATACCAACACATTTCTCCCTCTTTAACAAAGCTTTCGCCAAACTCTTCTAGCTGGAAGTCATTTCTGTTCCATGTTTTTCATTGGATTTTGTCTTTACCCCTCTTTCACACTTATCACATTCCTCTTTTTATTATGGTTATTTTAATATGTTTCTTTCCTCATCATACTAGATAAGATTCTCGACAGCAAAAACTATACCATCTCTATCATTATAATGAGGTGGGAAGATACAGATTTGAATCTGGCCTCAGACACTTACTGTGTAATCCCAGACAAGTTGTTAACATTTTTTCCTTAATTTACTTATATGTGGGTTGAAATTGACAGTCTCTAAGGATGATTCTCACTTTAAAACTACATACTTAATGTCTTTGGTTGATCAATCAGTAGGGGATACTCCTAAATTAACTACTGTCAAGCCTTTACTTTTCTATCTTATCCACAACAGTATTATGAAAATTAATCTCACTGAAGACTTGATTTAGTGAATTAAACTCAAAAAGTGAACTCGAATTAATTTAGTAATTATAAGCTGTATGAGGGTTGGGTTGTATCTTACCACATATTATTTAATCCTAGTAACTCTTCTGGTCCCTAATGCTGTACTATGAAGATGACAGATTATAGTAAATATTAGTTAAAATGAACTGACTTATTCCAAGTTTGTTGTTCCACAATGAAATGAAAATAGAGAACAGGAAAGGTACATAAAAAGGTGTTAAATCACAAATGCTACAGAAAATCTCCATAAATAGCATGATTTACTCTAAGATAAATGCAAATAAAATTAAATAAGATATAAACCTTGATAAATGATCAAAATACTTTTAAGTCTGAGTTCAGGTTTTAATTTCAAGGTAAAGTGTATAGACTTGGGATATTTTTGTTTACTTAATGGTAATGTAATTTCATTATCACATTTGTACTCCACCAAAATGGAAAGAAGATGTCTCATTATGATATACAGATGACCTTGAATTCCCCAAGGTTATGACTTGTGCATAGTAGAAGCTAATAAAGTGTACCCAAGTGGAAGGCATTGAGCAGGAACCTAGCAAATAACTTAGTATAGCTAAGTTTGGAGAATACCATCACCAGAAGGTTAGCCAATAGGTAGGCATTTTCTTTTATTTGGCTAAAGCAAGATATAAGGTACTAACAGAAGGGGTTATAATTTTACACTGGTGAAATCACAGCTCTTTTAAGGAAATATGAATGCCTATTAATTTTGCAACTTCTATTTTTAAGATTCTCTTTCTCTTGCATATAATGCATTACCTTGCTTTGAGATGAGCAAACCAAACAAAAAACCCCAGCACAATCTCATCAATTCAATTCAACTGAACAAGAACATATTATAAATTTATTTTGTGCAAGAAACTGCAGTGGGAGCTTAAGAACAGGTCCTGTGATTTCATCTACCAATGCTGGTTGACATTTTTCCTATAATTTGTAATCTTAGAGATTTGCCTAGAACACTGAGTTGTTAAGTAAACTCTGCAGAGTCACACAATTAGTATATGTCAGAGCCATGACATACCCAGGTTTTCCTGGCTTCAAATTCAGCTCTACCAATAATCCATAATGCTTCTAGACAATGAGGATATCATTTCATGGTCCTTGCTGTCAAGGTGTTTCCTTCTCCTGGACAAATAAAGGATATGTCATGTACAGGAATTAAGTATAAAGTAAGGTAGAGGGTGTTAGGGAGCAAAGGAGTGATCCAAAGATTCTAGAGGAAGATGTGCATAGGAAGAGCACTAAATTGGTCAGCTGTGCCCACAAATCCATACCGATTAGAAATTACACTACAAAACTATTTGAAATCATATATACAAATGAATATCAGTAACTAATGACTCTTATCTTGACAGATCTACTGAATGAAATACTGTTCTTGAACAAGAAGTCACCATTGATAGGAATCTACAAAAGGATAGTAGCCAATTATCTAAAAGAAAGCCCAGATAAGGTGATCCAGATGAACTGGACACCTCAAGATCAAGAAAATTAAACAACATTAAAAAGTTTGTTTTTCTGAACCAATGACAACAATTTTAATCTTTGAAATTGATGTATTTACTCTGAGAAATGGTATAGGTCTCAAGGTACATCATTTTCCCTTCTATTGAAGTATCACGTAAGAAAAAAAAAACTGTTGAAGTAAAATTAGATAGCTTTGCCTGTTTTAGGGCAGCAGAATAGCAAAATCATTGTAAAAAGTGTTGTGTGAAACACACAGAGAGAGTAATGTTTCTCAGGCTCAGGATATTTTGATCAAGCAATTTTTTGAAAAATGCTCCAATTTACCACTTCCTTTTTTAATGGTTGTGTCCTGCTAGATGGGAGAATGTGACAAAATATTCCCATGGACTATTGTGCCTCAATGACTAATGATGATTGGATGGATAAAAGTTGATGATCCATGTTCCTGTATTGTCTAACAAATTATTTTTTCCACATATCATTCACTCCATCAGCATATTATAGTGCATAGAGAAACCTGAGCTCAAGTCATGCTTAACTCATCCTGGCTGGGTGACCTTGAACAAGTCACCTAAGCTCTCAGACTTTAATGAAACTCTCTAAAACCATAAATTGTAGAAAAGGTTCCAGTATGCATTGGTATGCATCAGGGCAGCTAGGTGGCACAGTGGATAAAGTGTCAGGCCTGAAGTCAGGAAGATTTATTTTACTGAATTCAAATCTGGCTTCAGACACTTAATAGTTGTGTGACCCTGAGCAAGTCACTACACCCTGTTTGTCTGAATTTCCTCAGAACGACAAAGATGACTTAATTATACAGAAAGTCCTCCAGCCATTTCACTGCCCCACTACCTTTCATTATCCCCTAATTGCCCAACATGGAGAAATGGCTATAAGCATTTGACCAATGAGTGACCCTGGTTGCTGGCCTAAGGCCTACTATTCTACTGGCCCAATGGCTAATGTAGATGTTTTGATTTTCCGTTCATTAGCCCAGCCCACAAGCCTGCTCATCAACCTTGGTAGGATCTCCTGAAAGGTCAAGATAGGTCTATTAAGGTCTGCCCATTTGTCAACCAATGGAATTTTGTATTTTGTGTAGACTCTCTTGGAGGGTGAAGGACAAAGTCAATGCACCAATAATACTCTTTATTTTTTGTCTGCTCCACCTGTATTGTCTGGGTATCAAGCTCTATAAAACTAAGGCCCTGGAGGAAGAGGGAATATTAGATCATGAGGAAGATCTGAGGTCTTATTCATTAAAAGGGGGCAGGTCCTTTTAATAAATGGTTATTGGCTTGGAGATTTGCCTCAGTGGTTCCTCTTACAAATGGGACATCTTTGGCCTACATTTCTTGAGCTGGCTTTCATAAGAGCAAACTACAAATAAAGTGATGTTTCTTTTTTGGATAGTCACTTTCAAGAAAGACATAACAAATATAAGTAACTCAACCAGGAGTGGTATGACTGGGTGAAGTTTAAAGTGACTGAAAAAGCCATTGTGATTCTGCATGTGAATAAAAAAAAAAGAGTGAGAAAGAGAGAAGTCTCAGTTCCTAGTGAACCCATACTGACATTACTTATTTCTGGTGATTTAACACTCTAAATACAATGAAGAAAATAATAGTAATAATAATGAATAATATTGTTTGAACATTTTCTTTCAGAAAAAGTGCATTCAGGCTCATGACAGCTTCTAGGTAGGCTCAGAGGAGGATTTTGAAACTAAGTCTTCCTAACTCCTAATTCAGTACTCTTTCTACCACAACTTGCTGCTTTACTTAAATATGTACAGCTATGATTATTATATACATGGATACACGTATAAATTTTAAATAAATATGGAAGGAAAAATGTTAGACTACCAACTCATCAATATATCTTATTTATGAAATGTAGATCTTAAGAGACCTTTTTCATTTGCCTATTTTCCTTTATAAAGATACAGCTTTCACCAGAGCAGGTAATGTGTTTTTTGGGGGAATTGGTAAAATAAATCTTAGACAATTAAATTACCATAAACATTTTAGAAGAATTAAACTCCTTAATTGTCATTTGAGAGCATTTGAAGTACATTTTCCTACATTAGTGACCCTTTTAAATTAGAAATAAACTCTGCTTGTGTACATGTATTTCTGTGTCATTTATAGCAGCATGTGACATTCAGGCATTTCAGGCTAGAAGGTAATGATATAAAGGTATATAGGTTATGATGTTCTACCAAGATAAAATTACAGTCAGCCTTCATAACTGTTTTGACTTTTTAGGCTATCCAATGTTTCTTACAAATAAAGTACATATCATGTACCTTTCTTAAAATTATTCTATATGCACATATTATAAATTATAAAAACAGGTAAATGTATATATAATACCATATATGTGTATGTATAATATACATATATAAATGAAATAATATTCTCTTGAATGTTCTTATTGACATTTGAGGTTCTTCCATTTTTTAAATTACTGTTTCTTTCAAATCATTAAAAAAATGGATACTTGAATGAGATTCATTACCTCCTAATGAAATCTATTTATCTTTTGCTTCATTGAATGAACTATGACTGTGAAATGAATTTCCATCATTATATAGCTGCCATTTTAAGTGGTCTATAGGTTACTCATTTGATAGGGAAAAAAGAGTGGATTGATTGTAAATTAAAACCTAGGTTTTGATACCAGTTCTATTAGTTTTTGGCTATGTTACTCTAGACAAGTTACTTAATGTTTCTGTACTTCAGTTTTGGGTTTTTTTTCATATATGAAATGAGATGCTTACCACTTCTCAAGTTCTAGTTCTGCTGATAGTTTCTCCATGATATTTCACAGATTTAATTATTTCTATTTATATGCTTTATACTTTTTCTAGAATTCATTCTTATCTAGTTTTTACATTTATTATGTGTGAGATTTTTACTGTAAAATGGTGCTATAAGGTTTTTCACCTTATATTCCACATATTACTTGGTAAAGTAAAGGCAATTTGTCATAAACATGACAAGTTCAGTTTCAACAAGCCACTAAGAGAAATAAATTCAGGATATAGTTATGATTGATATGTACATATAATATACATACATACATACAATTTATACACATACATATGTTTGAGCACCTCAAATTAACCAACCTATTAACTGATGTACTAAATTTCTAACAGGTGACCAGAAAGAATCCAATCAGAAATGAGCCAGAAAAGATATGAGGTTTTTGAAGTTCAGGCAGGGACTTAAGTGTTCCTTCATATTACTTCCTGGGCAACCAGTTCCATCATTTATTCACCTAGAGACCAGATTCACTGTATCTCAGCACCCAATGGGTGTTCCTTGTAAAGTAACTTGTATATCTATTTTTGTTTTCCTTTTGCAAGGATTGTTACATTCAACCTCTTTAAAAAGATGGGTTTTATAAGGAAAGGGAAAAAAGTCTGAGAAATGAAAGGGAAGGCAGAAGGGAGAGAGAAAAAAGAAAGGAACAGGAAAGGAAATGAGAGGTCAAAGGTAGAAATAGGCAGACAGA
Organism: Vombatus ursinus; assembly: GCF_900497805.2. Classification (NCBI taxonomy): domain Eukaryota; kingdom Metazoa; phylum Chordata; class Mammalia; order Diprotodontia; family Vombatidae; genus Vombatus; species Vombatus ursinus. The sequence continues at coordinate 21,512,527 of NW_020954608.1, forward strand.
AGTTGGAGATCCTAAGGTTTTGGGGAGCCATAAGAATTAGAGGAAGAAATAAAGTAGTGGGAGAACCATAAGATAGGGAAAGAAAAAGTAGACATGTAGAGAGATAACATCTTGCAGGAGGAATAGTCAAAGTGTGGGAAGATCAGGTGTGAGAAGCTTATAACCAAAGAGGAAAAATTGTGACATTTTTGAATGGAAAAGGATGTCTGGAAGGAAGAAAGAAAAAAAGAGAAAGAAAGAAAAAGAAACAAACAAAACTGGGGGTCACTATGTGTGTGTACATATATATATATATATGTGTGTGTGTGTGTGTGTGTGTGTGTGTATGTTTGTGTGCAGGTATGCATGAATGTATTCATGCATGTATGTATATGCATGCATGTATATATTTCAACTCCTCCTTTTACAGATGGAAAGAAATTGAAGCCCATAATGGCAAAACAAATTGCCTCAGGACAAACAGATAGTTGGTGACAGAACCAAGAACAGGACCTAGGTCTTCTGACTCCCAAGATAGTTCTTTCTTTTCATTTTAGGATACAGTTTCACAGGTATTTAGAAACAAAAAGAATATTTGGATGGCTTTAAGATTATATCCAAGCTATGTAAGTGATGAATTAAAATATATCTATGTGAGTGTCTGTGTAAACACACAGTAACTCTACATGCACATGCATATATATTAGAGATAGAAAAATTATATGTTATTATTACAATCATTTTACTTATTGTAAACATAATCATTATTTCTCTTGTGCCATATGGAATTTTATAGCATAAAGACTCTTCTAAACTGAAAATGGTGAGATATGGCGATTGCTGCTATAAAAAGGCACATTAAAAAGACAAAAAGAATAACATTTATCATACAAATGTTGAGCTAGTGAGAAATATTAAAAACCAAGACTAGTATAATTTACCTTTGTTAAGATAAGGCTATTAAGATGGCTGGATGGATAGGCAGATGGATGGAGGGAGAGAGGAAGGGAGGAAGGAAGATAAGGATGGGAGGAAGGAAGGAAGGAAATGTAGATATCATGTTCACTCACATATGTGCATATGTGGTAAGCTACATTCTGTTCAAGTTCTCAATCACATGAAGTGGCTGTGGCTAAAGTGATCTCTCCCTCATAAAGGCAGAAGTAAATAAGCTGAAATATAAAGAAACATCAGGCTTAGAGTACTTACAAAATGAATAACAAAAGCAACAGGCTCTGAAGATTGATACATGATCACATCTGTCAACAATAAAGCCAAGGCTGCCAAGAGAAGGCAGGCCCAAGTGCTCATTACTTTATCAATGGTTTAAGCATTATTAATCACTGCATAACAAGACAAGAAGCCACAAAAATCTTCTCTATGTCCTGCTAAGATTAAATTAGGCACTGAAATCAGATCTAAATAATTGGAAAAACATCAGTTGCTCATGGGTAGGCCGAGCTAATATAATAAAAATGACAATTCTACCTAAATTAATTTACTTATTCAGTGCCATACCAAACTACCAAAATTATTTTATAAAACTAGAAAAACAATAACAAGATTCATCTGGAAGAACAAAAAGTCCAGAATGTCACAGGAACTATCAAAAAGAAATACTAGGGAAGGTGGCCTAGCCATACCAGATCTTAGATTGTATTATAAATCAGCAATCATCAAAACTACTTGGTACTGACTAAGAAATAGAGTGGTTGATCAGTGGTATAGGTTAGGTACACGACATAGTAGTCAATGACTACAATAATCTACTGTTTGATAAACCCAAAGATCCTAGCTTCTGGGATAAGAACTCACCATTTGACAAAAACTGCTGGGAAAACTGGAAAAGAGTAGGGCAGAAACTAAGCACATACTAAAATCTTACATCCTATACCAAAATAAAGTCAAAATGGGTACACAATTTAGATATAAAGGCTGATACTATAAGCAAACTGGGAGAGCAAGGAATAGTTTACCTGTCAGATTTACAGAGAACAGAAGAATTTATGACTAAACAAGAGATAAAGAACATTACGAAATGCAAAATGGATAATTTTGATTACATTAATTTGAAAAGTTTTTGCATAAACAAAGCCAATGCAACCAAGATTAGGAGGGAAGCAGAAAACTGGGAAAGAATTTTTACAAACAGTGTCTCTGATAAGGGTCTCATTTCTAAAAATATAGAGGACTAGGTCAAATTTATAAAAATATATCAATCCACAATTGATAAATGGTCAAAGGATATGAACAAGCAGTTTTCAGATGAAGAAATTAAAGCTCTCAATAGTCATATGAAAAAATCCTCTAAATCACCATTGATTAGAGAAACACAAATCAAAATGATTCTGAGATACCCCATCGTACCTATCAGATTGGCTAACGTGACAACTGACCCAGCAATTGACCTAGCAATACCATTTCTAGTGCTGTATCTGAAAGAGATCATAAAAATGGGTAAAGGACCAATATGTACAAAAATATTTATAGCAGTTCTTTCTGTGGTGGCAAAAAATTGGAAATTGAAGGGATGCCCATCAATTGGGGAATGGCTGAACAAGTTGTGGTATATGAATGTAATGGAATACTATTGTGTTATAAGAAATGATGAGAAGACAGACTTCTGAAAAACTTGGAAAGACTTGTATGGAGAACACTGTACACAGTAACAGCCACATTGTGCAATGACTAACTTTGATAGACTTACGTCTTCTCAGGAATGCAAGGATCTAAGACATCTCCAAGTCTCATGATAGAAAATGCTATCCACCCCCAGAGAAAGAACTATGGAGCCTGAATATAGATCAAAGAATACTATTTGCTCATTTTTTCCCCTTTCTTCCTTGTGGTTCCTCCTATTAGTTCTAATTCTTCTTCACAACATGACTCATGGAAGTATGTTTAATAGGAATGTATATGTCAAGCCTCTATCAGATCACACACCATCTTGGGGAGGGGAGGAAGGGGGAGAAAATTTAAAACTCAAATGCTTATGAAAGTGAATGTTGAAAACTAAATATAAATTAATTCAGTTTTTTTAAAAAATAGGCACTAAAAGAGAATTGACCCTTCCACAAGATAATAATAATATATATCTATACAAAGGAACTTTTATGCTTTGATAACTCCTTTAAATATGAAGCAACCATCTGCTTCTGGGAGCCAAGATGGCTGAGTAAGAGGTGAATCTCTCTTACCCTTCCTTGTTAACCTGTGAAAGCCCAGAAAATATCACCCAGGAAAAACCCTGAAACAGCTGAAACAGAAGAAAGATGGGGTTCAGTAGTCCAGTATCTCAGGTAGCTTGAGGGATTAACTGAAAAGGCCCCTCTTACCCTGGGGGAAGGGGAGCAGTACAGAATGAGAGGCATACCAGCAAGCTAATGGAAAGCCCCATCTCAGCATACCAGGAGGAGGTCCTGAAGCCCAGGTGGTGGAGCAGGCAAACACCAACACCTGGACCACCGAATGCCCCACTGATGGCAGGGGAACCAGTGGAAACCAGCTTGGAAAACCACCAGGTGCCTGAGCATTCTACAGCAATTGGCTCTCCCAGTGCCTCAGCAAAACTAAGGGAAGCAGAGCTCCAAGGGGCCCCAGGTGGACAAATACCCTACAACATCCATCTGAAAAGAGCTGAAGAAAGCAAAAGAAAGGAAAGGCCTGGGTGAGCAGGAAATCTCCAAGAGTCACACAGACTACCCAATCCTACTCCTAGAGTTCCAGTATTGCTGTTTTCAGCCCAAAACCAGGTAATCTGCCAGAATCCCACAGCTTCCAACTGCCAACATTGGAGGCCCCAGCACATAAAGCCATCGACCAGGCCCTAGGCCCCCAACACAATAAGTCTGGGTCAGTGCCCTCTGCTCCCCAGCAGGAGAGCCCAATCTCTTTAAGGCCAGGAAATAAGCAAACACCATGAGCAAAAGGAAATGTATGATAGATTCTTATTATGGGAAGAGTGAAGATCAAGGCAGAAATTCTGAAGAGGACAACATTGTCAACAAACCACATCTGGAACCTCAAAAGGAAATATGAACTGGTCTGAAGCCCAAAAAGCCTTCTTAGAAGAGCTCAAGAAGGATTTTAAAAGTCAAATGAGAGAGGTAGAAGAAAAATGGGAAAAGAAATGAGAGGTATGCAAGAGAGAGTCAATAGCTTGGAAAAGGAAGGACAAAAATTAATGGTAGAAAACAAGTCCTTAAAAAATACAATTGGCCAAATAGGGAAGGAGGTACAAAATCTAATAGAAGAAAACAATTTGTTAAAAATCAGAATTGAGCAGATGGAAGCTAATGACTATGAAAGAGCAAGAATCAGTCAAACAAAAACAAAAAATTGAAAAAATAGATGTGGAATATGATATTCTGTAAGGTAAAGGAGCTTGGATTACAACCAAGGATCAACTATCCAGAGAAAATGAGCATGATCTTTCAGGGGAGGAGATGGATATTCAATGAAATAGGAGACTTCCATACTGTCCTGATAAAAAGACCAGAGCTCAACAGAAAATTTGATCTTTAAATACAAGATTTAAGAGAGACATAAAAAGGTAAACAGGACTGAAAGAAACATGTTATTAATAAGGGCAAACTCTTTACATCCCTACAAGAGAAGATGACACTTGTAACTCTTGAGAACTGTATTGTTATTACACCATGTTAAAGGGGCATACATAAAGGGGGTGGGTATAAATTGACTTTGACGTAATGATGAAAAAAATCTAATCAAGTGGGTTAAATGGATCCAAGTAAGTGAATTAATCTGATCTAACTAAGAAAATGTTCTGAGAGAAAAGGAAAGGAGGAGGCAGACAAGGGTAAATTACATCACAGGAAAAGGCACAAAAACCTATTACAGCAGAGGGAAAGAAGGGAGGGAGATGAGCATTGTTTGAACCCTACTCATCAGATTTGGCTCAAGAAGGGAATAACATAATCAATTAGATATAGAAATCTAACATGCTCTATAGGCAGTAGGAGGGAAAAGGGGAAAGAAAAGGAGAGCACTAATAGAAGGGAGGTAGGACTGAGGGAGGCAGTGGTCAAAAGCAAAACATTAGTGAGGAGGGAAAAGGAGAAAGGAGAAAAAAAAGCATAAACGGGGGGAGGAGGCAAAGGATGAAGAGAAAGACACAGATAGTAATCATAATTGTGAATGTGATATATGAATGTAATGGAATACTATTGTGCTATAAGAAATGATGAACAGGCAGGCTTCAGATAAACCTGGAAAGACTTGTATGGTTTGATGCTGAGTGAAGTCAGTAGAACCAGGAGAACATTGTACACAGTAACAGCCACATTGAGTGATGACTGACTTTGATAGACTTAACCCCTCTCAGCAATACAAGGATCTAAGACATCTCCAAAAGTCTCATGATGGAATATGCTATCCAAACCCAAAGGAAGAACTATGGAGTTTGAATGCAGATCAAAGCATACTATTTGCTACTTTTTTTCTTCAGTTGTGTTTTGTTTCCTCTTTCTGGTGGTTCCTCCTATTAATTCTAATTCTTACTTACAACATAACTAATGTGAAAATATGTTTAATAAGAATATATATGTATAGACTATATTAGATTGTGCACCATCTTGGAGAGGGAGGTAGGGAGGGAGGGAGGGGAAGAAAAATTTAAAACTCAAAAACTTATGGAAGTGATCATTGATAAATCAAAATAAATTAATAAAAAATAAATATGAAGCAACCATAATAATTAGTATATTTCCTCATGCTTACATCCAAAGAACTAGAAATAGACCTGAATTAAGTAATATGCATGAAAAGGATATGGCCACCTCTTTTTATCCTTTCTTAAAGGTTTTTTTAATATATTTTAATAATAATTTATATGGGAAACATAATTATTTGTCTACAGGTAAAAAAGTATTTTTATTGTTTAAGCAATGCATCTGAACATGGAATTCTGTAGATAAGTACAGTAAAAATCTTTAGGTAAGAGTAATTTTAGGGGATAGTTTTAAAAATTAAATGACTATAGAACACTGTCCTTATAAAATAAAAACTGTAGGTCAACAAATGAGCAATGGAGAGATGTATAGCTGGTATAGTTAGGGTACTGCATGTTGACAATGAATTATATGAAGCAAGAGAAATAAAAATACCATTAAAATGCAGGGCCAGGAAAGACGGTAGGCCAGTCAAGTAATCAGAATAAAGAACTACAGATAGCCTTTTTGAGGTTCTGTTCCCCATATCATCTTAAGAGACAAAAAGGAAGCCCTAAAGACACTGGACAAACTTATGGGAGAAGATAAGAGTCACAAATAATAGGAAGAGTATGGATTGTCATCCAAAACCCTGGAGGGAATACCCCACATCAATGAGACAACAGAATTATTGAAGCATTACAGCATAATTCCAAAATACATGAACCAATGTCCTGACATAATAATCAAGGACATTTGCTATACTCACAAATAATAACTAGTAATTTCTTGTAAAAATAAAATCAGTTTAATTTTTGTGAAGTTATTTAGTGTTTGCCAGAGCAGCACCTCATGTTTAGACTTGATCAGTATCACCCTATAAATAGCAAGGAACAATGGAAGAAAAAAATAAGTTTACAGATGATTTGGTAAGTAAAACATCTAAGCAAAATTGATAAATATTTGTAAGGATGAGAGTGGAGGGAGGACAACAAATACACAAAAATGCAAGAGATTTACAAATTTTTTTAAACAATTATCTATATAAAATGGCAGTATAACCACTATATTTAAACTGGAACATCGCAATCTGTTTACATACTATGTGATATATCAGAAATAGGATTAAAAAACACAATAATGTGAACACCAGTTTTATAGAAGAGATCCATGCTACAGGTGACATAGTTATGATACTGCTAAGGGACTGAGTTTCAAGATATATAAAATACATAAAAATACTAAATGTTTAGGAAAAAATATCAAAATTATCAAAAGTGAATGTAATGGAATACTATAAGAAATGATGAGCAGGTGAACTTCAGAAGAAAGACTTGTATGGACTGATACCAAGTGAAGTGACAGAACCAGCAGAGCATTGTACACAGTAACAGCCACACTGTGCGATGACTGAGTTAGATAGACTTAGCTCTTCTCAGCAGTGCAAGGATCTAAAACAACTCCAAAAGCCTCATGATGGAAAAAACTATCCACATCCAGAGAAAGAACTATGGACTCTAAATGCAGATAGAAACATATTTTTGCTCTCCTTTTCTTTTGTTGTTTTGTTTTGATTTTTCTCTCTCGTAGTTCCCCTCATTGGTTCTATGCCCTTACAGTTACACAACTGGCTTAAAGGTTCAGAGAAAGTAAGAGTGTGTTGTGCTTATTGTTTGTTGATTATAAAAAGGTATTTGATTTAGTAGAATAAAATTCTACCTTGAGCACTTTCTTTATCTGAACCTTTAAGCCAGTTGTGTAACTGTAAAGGCATAATATAGTGGAGAATATCATTTTACAAAGGTCTGCCTATTCCCTTGTATGTATGTTATTCTCAAAAATGTTTGTAGCAATGGGAAGTAAGTTTGGGGTCTTTAGTTATTAACATTCCCTTTTCCACTCTTCTTTTATAACAACTTTTGATGATTTTTCAAACAATTTATTTATTAATTTTTAGTTTTCAACATTCACTTCCATAGGATTTTGAGTTTTAAATTTTCTTGGTTAAGTTACCTATATTTTAGATGAGCTAGTCGAATGCAAAGATTTGTGCCAACTCCCTAACTAGGATCCTATTTTTCTAAGTTTGTTTCCTTAAAAACCTTCTTAGGGGATGTGGAAAAATAGGCATGTTTAAGCACTGTTGGTAGGCCTGTGAAGTAGTCCAACTATTCTGCAGAACAATTTGGCACTATGTCCAAAGGCCTAAAAAACTCCACATTCCCTTTGACCCAAGCAATACTGATATTAGGTCTATGCCCCCAGGAGCTCAAAGAAAGAGTAAAAGAAACCATATGCACAATATTTGTAGGCAACTCTTTTGTTGTGGTGACAAAGAATTGGAAATGAAGAGAATACCCATCAACTGAGGGATGGTTGAACAAGGTACAGTATATTAATGTGATGGCATACTACAGTGCTATAAGAAATTGTGTTGTGGAAGTGAATGTTGAAACCTTGTGGAAGTGGATGTTGAAAACCAAAGGTAAATAAATTAATTGACAAAAAGAAAAAAAAGAAAAAAAAAGAAATTTGGCCAGGCACATACCTGTCACTACAGTTCAAAAAATATTGCAGAGATCTGTAATCACTTCACAGACTCTTGTCTGTAGTAATCATATGGGGGGAAATGAAGACTGTCTATTATCCAAACTATAACATGCAGTTGGATAGATAACCATCAGACCTTGTCCACTGATATATTAGATGGAGACTACAAATGGATAACCTGGGTCTAGAATGGAACAGGTGAAGCACAGAAGGATAGATTGACTGGAAAATTGCAAGATTTTTAAATGACCTCCAAACTTCTCCCAGAAAAAAGGCCCATCTTTCTAACACCAATATTTGTCCATTGATTGTACCTGTAAATCATGGGAGACTACGGTTTCTGAAGAAGTGAAACTGAGTTTTTGGACATTACCAAGATGGGGATTTTTTTTGCTTGGCTGCATATTTGTTACGAACCGCTAGAACCCTTCATTCTGAACTACCTTGTACTACTTTGAATTTTTACAATCATATTTATGTACTTACATATATTTGTGTGTATTTATGTGTAAATATGTATTTAGTGATTATATTTATGCTGTATATATTTTATGTGCACATGTTGTCTCCCTCATTAGAATGTTGGCTAATCTTGGGTAAGATAATTTCATTCTTTGTATTTGCATGCCCAGAGCCTAGTGTAGCACATTGTACATTGTAGGAGTTTAATAAATACTTGTAGATAGAAAAAAAAAAAGAAATTGTGAAGGGGATAGATTCAGAAAAACATGGGACAACTTATATGAACTGATGTAAGTGAAGTGAGCAAAACCAAAAAAAAAAAGAAATTTATGCGATCATAACAATACTGTAAATATAATCAACTATCAAAGACTCAGTAACTGTGCTCAGTACAATGATCAATCACCATTCTAAAGGACTCTACGTAAAATGCTATTTACCTCCAGGCAAAGAACCAATGTTCTCAGAGTACAGATTGAAGTATATTTTTCCCTTTATTTTCCTTACTTTTTTGGAACATGGCTAATGTGGAACTATGTTTTACATGATTTCATGTGTATAAGGAATATCATATTTTTTGCCTTCTCAGTGGGTGGAAGGGAGGCTAGAGATAGGGGGAGAATTTGGAACTGAAAATTAAAAAAATACAATTCAAATTGCAAAAAGCCCTCCTACCCTTGTTTCATCTGCTCCCACTAATTCACAGCACAATTCTCCCCCCAAACCTTTCAAATCATTATTATTCTAAGGCTTGTATTACCCACTTGCCTCTCATGTGATGACATTTCTTTAAAAACTACTCCATTTCTAAAGTTAATAAGGGTTCCGATTAAGTCTACTACCAAAAAAAATCTGAATGCTTATTTCATTTCACTTTGCAATTTATCCCTATGCAGCTACTGATTTATCTGACTGTTTCAAAAGGTGTCTATCTGAACATATATACATATATTTCTGTTGAGCTTATTCATGTAAAATTTTCTTTCTGTCATTGTATTATTCAAATATTCACAAAAATATGCACTAAAACTCACATCCAGTCTTCCAGTCCATCTCTTTCATGGATGAAAGAATGCTCCCCAAAGAACATTTTCCTTAAAACTAATGGCAAGGAAGTTACTCAATAACCAGTAAGCCTGTAGGCATTGTGTTACTATTTATGATATTCAACTCCTATTCTAAATACCAAGTCACAAATGTTAAGTGTCAAAAAAGGAAAATCTAAAATACCCTCTTAAAATTTCATTACAATGTTGAAGAATATTAATATGTTTGATATATGTTTTAAAGAAAATATTCACAAATACAAAAAGCACATCATAAATCTAGAAAAATAAAGCACATTTTTGTTTTAATTGCAATTATATGTATACACACACATATTATATATGTATGTATAACATATATATACCCATATATACATATACATATATTTTTTAAACTCCTGAGTTTCTAATGTAAATTGAGTCGACTTTTAAAATACATTCTAAGTAACTGTTAGGATAATGGTTTTCAGGACAAGACAGCAAGAGGAAATCCAAAATAATCTAAGATTCTTGAGTCCATACTTCAGAGCAGCTCCTGTATCAACTTAGGCATTGCAGCTAATCAAAGTTTTGCAGGTTTGTATAGAAATGAAAGAAGTCCTACTGAGGAAATCCTGATCAATTTCCCCTACCTAAGATGCTAACTTGGAAACTAGCAGTGTGCTATAAGCCTTAGAGCATTGCCTCTCAAATTAGAAGCTCTGCTTTCAAATCATACCTCTCAATACTACCTGTGCCAACTTGGACAAAATCACATAATTTCCCTGTGCTTCAGTTTCCTATCTCTAAAATAGGGAGTTGGATTAGATATCCTCTAAGATCACTTTCAGCTCTCAATCTATGATCCTAGGGAATAGGTTTAGACTGAGATTTTCCAAGTATAGAAGTTTCCTGATATTGTGGTGGTAGGGTAGTTGCAGAGTAGAGAGTAACTAATAACAAATGAAAACTAGTCTAGAGATGGTGAAGAGAAAGATTCACAGGATCATATTCAACACTACCTCTTTATGAAATCCATAAAGGGAAATAAATATATTAGCAACTGAGCAGAACAGAAGAATGGGATAAGGGTTTAAAAGCTATAATGGAAAATCAACCAAGTCATCTCTATGATTGATGTAATCAGAATGTGTGTGAGGGGAGAAATGGGAGGGAGAGAGTTAAAAAAAAGGAGGGAGATAGAAAAAATTGCATTTCAAATGTCCAACCAGAGGCATAGCTGTCCATGATAGCACCTAGATAATAGGAGTAAGCTATGCTGGGGTGTGGTGTCTTGCATCTTATGGCAACTAAAGACAAGTTTTATCAAAATAAAGAGGGATCAAACATTCCTATTACTCAAATACTTCCAGATATATGTGAATTGAATTTGTCATCATATTTCCTATGAATAGGATCTATGAATTATTAAAACAGAGAAATGGTAAATTTTTAGCTATAGAGAAAAGCACTCAAGCTCTACTTTCAAGGTGAGTGATATCAATAGCTGCTCTAAATAGATTTATAGCTGAACAGTTTCTACTTGTCCATTATTTATTCCATATGTACCAGCATAAGGTGTACCCTAATTAACTTGGTAGAAAATTGTGAAGATGTACAGAAATAGCTTAAATTATGATTCATGAAGGTGAGCTTTTTCTATGGTTTTTAAGATATCATACTGACCAAATTATATGTAGTTCAAAAGTGTTCCAGATTTCATTTACATGAATCATGGATGCAAGTCCATTTTGCAGAAAATGACACATTAATAATAGCTGGCTCTAATTGGCAAAATAAAAGCACAGACTCCTGAAGACACAGCCTTAGGCATAAAGCAGATAGATGTTCAAATAATACATTCAAAATTCCTTGGAGAAAGTACATGAGAGGAAGCTGTTCTAATTAGAGTTCTCAAGATCCAAGCCAAATAATAAAGCCTAGAGGATTTCACAAAAAGGACACTAAAGTGGATAGATGCAAGTAATATCATTATTGAAAATTAACGGTTGAGATTTTTGTACTGTCTCCTAAGAAAATGGATAATCTCTTAGGGAATAAGATACATTGATGATGAATTTACCCCCTGCAAGGCACAGAACATTAAATTGATAACATCTCCATTTCAAAATAGTTATCTGACATGGCACTTCTTAAAATAGCCTATTGAATTGCTTGGTTAAATTGTTAACCAGTCATCTAGTTCTCTCAAATTCAGCTAACAAAACAGAGTGGACTACAAATAATGTTATTCCTAATCTCATTCATAGTTATTTAGATTTTATTTTCATTTGTTGTTGATTAAGATTCAAAGATTGTGAATTAGAGAAAGAGAATAAGCATTTATTAAATCCCTACTGTGTGTCACATACTGTATTTTGCAAATAGTATCTCATCTGATGCTTCAAACAACTCGGCAGGTAGTCACTATTATTATACCCATTTTGCATTTAAGGAAAACTGAAACAGACAGAGGGTAAGTGACTTGCCCAGGGTCACAATCTAGTAAGTGTCTGAGACCAAATTTGAAATGAGGGCTTCTTGACTCCAGGGTCAGCATTTTACCCATTGCAGTCACTGCCTAGGTCATCTTAGGGGAGAGATTAATTGAAAGACAGTGGGAGAGTGGTATGGTTAGAAAGGGTCCTGGATTTGAATGTTTTGGGTCTTAGATTATTATAATTTCTTCATCCTGCCTTGTCCTAAGGACCATTATCCTGGGGCTTGCTGGCTGTATCTATGATTGTATACTTTTTCCTAACTCTTTCTATTTATCATTTACTTGCTATACTTGGCAAATCATTTGTCTGTTCTAAGTCTCAGATTCTTCATCTGGAAATTGGGATGACTTCTCAGTCATTATTTACTTGTGCTATGACCTTGACAAATCATTGACTTTGCAGACCCTCAGTCTCTTAATTTATAAATAGGGCATAATAATACACTTATGCTATCTGCCTCAGAAAAGTACTGCAGTGATCAAGTTAAATATTGAATATAAAGTGTTTTATGAATGGTAAAGTACTATATTAAATATTAGTATGAATAGTAATGAGAAACTAGCTTAATTGTCCCTTTCTTGAGCAACATTAAGCCAAAATATCTCTATAAATTATAATGACAGAGACCAAGAAATCCTACTTTCATAGGAAGTTGGAAATTCTACTTGCTTTTACTTTTAACTGAGTTTGTGTATTAAATCATTACTTAGGCCCACTAAGTAAATTTAAAAAAAAAAACAAAACTCTAGCTACAAAACTTATGCACAAATATCTCTAATCTTTGCACAAATCTTGGGAGGGTGGCTTCCCAAAGTAAATTTATGATAACCCATTGGCCTGAAGGTTTATCTTTGGTCAAAGCACAGAAGTTTTCTGAATGTTTGGATATACTTCATATTACTCTTATTGAAATATTTAGTGAAAAACAAGGGGGGAAATAGAATCCAAATTCTTGCCTTCAAATTATTTTACATGTCACCGAAGTACAGTCACGCACACATGTACACACACTCAGAGCATAAATATGGCCTTACCCATCTACACAAATCATGTAGAAGAGGGCCTAATGGACATGAATTAATTTGTTTAATGATGAATTCTGCCATTCTGTTGTGTTTTATTTCCTTAGGAATCCCAATATGTGACTTTGTGCCTATGCTTTTTAGATAGATTATAGGCATAAGGGGAACAACAGAAGTTTGGCTCTGTCAAAAGAGGGGAAAATTACATTGCTTTACATATTCAGCATGAATTCTGTTGAATAAAGATAATTTATAGGACTGGTGATTTTCCACAAAATTTTACATAAGTCTTATGAAGCACTTTCAATTATTTTTAAGGATATATATTGTAGTCAGTCCTACAGGTTATGGCAGATAGTTATTCATACTTAGGAACTGTGAAAAAAGTCAATTTAGTCTACCTTCTTATCAGTTCAGAAATCATGAAACATGATCAGATGTGATTTGAATTATAATTTCCTTCAATCTACCAAAGTTGAATTCATTTTAACTTGAAAAAAAATCAAATTCTAATCCCCTGTTGTTTCATTATCCTCAATTTAAAAAAAAAGATTTCCCACTATGGTAATGAGCAAATGCAGAATCCCTTTGTGATTTTAGCTATTTATTTATTTATTTTTTGGTATGGATCTATGATTTAATCCATGTGGGGACACAGTTTAAGCCCAACAAAACCAAATTATCAGGATGAAATGTGAAAAATTCAGAATTTTTTTCTAATCCATAATGATAAATGACTTAAGATACATAAACATTCAGATCATCTTTTTTTTCATCTTTTTTATCCAGACAATTTAATATAACATAAACCTAGTCTCAGCTTTTAGACAAATGAAGAATTCACCACTTCTCCTTCATTGTTGTATTTAAAAAGATATTATATTATCATAAGTTTCTTGGAGTTTGAAGATACCTGTGAACAAATTATCTTATGAAATCATACACCTGCCTAAAGAAACAGTGTTGAACTCCAAAGAGAAATCCATATGGTACCTAAATAAATTAATGTTAGATATGTTTTAGAATATCCATGATTTTATGGATATTGGTATTCCTGTCTCCAAGGCCAATCTTAATCCCCATGAACAGGGGTGGGGAACCTGAGGCCTCAAGGTTACATGTGGCCCTTTAGGTCCTCAAGCACAGCCCTTCAACTGAATCCAAACTTTACAGACCAAATACCCTTAATAAAATGATTTGTTCTATGGGACAGTAGAATAAACTGTGTGCAGCGGGAATTTGAGTTCACATCTTACCTCTGAACCCTATGATCTATATGCTTTTAAGCAAAGGACTAAATTTCAATGCGCCCAAATACCCTCATCGTGAGATGAAGGAACTGGACTAGATGGCCCCTGAGGTCCCTTCCAAATTCCATGATCTCTAAATTCTGCTTTAAAAAGGTAGCAATTGACATTAATATTGTGCTTTAAATCTCCAAAGCACTCTACAACACATTGTTTCTTTTATGCTCACCATGCTTTGAGTTGGCATTGCCCTCTTCATTTGTTTTTATTTTGTATTATTTTATTGAAAGTTCTCAGAGGCTGTTTACTTTTTCTTCTCCACATCTTGCTCTGCAGCCTCCTTGGCTTCTTTGGCCCAGATTCCAAAGAGACAGGCATTGGCCCGGGCCATCGAAGACTAGCAAATGCCTTGAAATTCTTCTCATCTTCAGTGATGACTCGAGCTTTCTCTTTCTTGTAGACATTCTGATGGGCATAACTGGTCCTGTAAGCTGGGTTGCCAGCTTGAGTTCTTCAGCAGAGCTGTCTCCCTTCTTGGGTGCAGATGGTTTCCTTGGGAAGAGGATCAGTTTGGAAAGATATTCTTTCTGCACATTTGACTGGAGAGACTCTGTAGACTTATTTCAGCGATGAGGATCCACAGAGATATCAATGGTCCATGCCACTTTTTTATGGATACCAGCCACCTGAAGCTCTTCCAAGCTGAATCCTCTACCAGCACATACTTTGGTGTGGTATCGGACAGTAGGGAACCTTACAATGGGCCAGATAGGACCAGATGCTGGGTGGGGAGCAATTCAACATGTTTTTGCTTGATGGGCCTTTCACCTTCTGATCTTCCTGGCTGACTGGTTAACCTATGTGGCAACTCGTCTTTGCCAGTCTTTGTGGAAATGGGACTTCAGAATCATGCCATTTTGGCTGGGCACCATGGCTGCTTAAAGCCCTCCTCATGGGCACCTCAACCAATCGGAAAGGATGCCGTCTTAATTTTACAGAGGCTCAGAGGACTTAAGTTGATTGTACAGGATCAAACAACTAATAAGTGGCACTAATATATGCCTCTCTAGCAATGGTTTTATTCATATAGACTGTTAGAGGGCAAACTCTGTCATTTGCATTTGTTCTATCATATAGCATACTAGAAGCAAGTAATAAATACTCACTGATTGCTTGACTTGCCCCCAATAAATCCTTTCACAAGAGAGCTGCATTACCAGTAAAACTGAATAAATACTACCAATAAAAAGAAGTTGGAGAAGCAAATTGGAAGGCATAGTATTAAGATAAAGAATGATCTAGACATTCTGTTTAGTCTCATTACCTTGGTACAGTGCCTTGCACACAGTAAGTGATTAATGAAGGGTTACTGAATTTAACTGAATAGCTTATAAACCTTTCACTCTTTGTGCCCCTGTGGTTATTCCTATATTGATAAGAAATCTCTCCATATCTCACTTGGTAAATTAGCCACACAAGAAACAGTTGGTTCTAAAAGTGAAAACAGGTGGGAATTTAACCCATATGCTTATATTAAGCCCATATTAAGAAGTAGATGCCTTGAAAAGTTATTGTTTGCTATGTCTTGAAAACTCCATTCCTCTCACCCTATAAATTGTACAGGTGGTCTTATAAAGAGAGAGGATTAGAGGTATCTTACAAGCTATGAATTATGGACTCATCAAGAAGGTTCCCTGAACCTAAAATATTTTTGATATCTATTTTAGATGCATAGACTGTCATCACTAGAGAAGCATCATGTTGGCATGAGCCTCTATTCATGTTTTAAAGGTGTGTACATCTGAGAAAGGCAATACCTCCAACTTTAACAGTCATTTATACCATCAAGCATATAGTTTATGGAATCATGTTTTCCTTCTGGGAGGAAAGAGAATGGGGAGCACTGGCTATCAAATTTCACTGGATGGGAGTAGAGTTGTCTCTTCTTCTTTTGCTTTGGAATAGGATCAGTGACATCACTGGTGATGCCTTGAGTGATGAGTGAATTTGATTTAAGGGAGGCAGAGCTGCACAAAGTCATCAGCCTCACTCTCTTTTCCAGAGTCATTGAAGTCCAAAGGCAGGACAAAAGTCAGGACCACTGGTGATGGCCCAGTATGCAGTGGTTGATCTTGGTGTCTTAGATGTCTGGTCAAGCTCTAAGTGCCCCACGGCACTTGATTCAGTTGCCTTCATGGCTGATTGGAACACATTGTTCTCATCCACCCATTTCACCTGGGGGAAGTCTTCACATTCTTAGGGAAGACACCTCCCCCAATTTACCTGTCAGTTACCCTCCCCTTGGTTTGGGATGTGTGCCTAGATAGTTTTTTAGGGTTTGGCTGCTATGCATGCTACAGCTTTTTGGAGTCACAGGTGAGAGTTGGGTGAAAGGTGGACACCAAAGGTGGGTGAGCAGGCCTGAAAAGAGTTTGAGCAGCCCTCACACCAGAGGTAGTAGTCCTCCTGGAATGCCAGAGAGTAGAAAGAGTAAAGAAGAATTTTGGAAAAGGACACAAAGAATAAATAAAACCTTGTCCAATTTTATAATTTTCATGGGTCTGAACATACATAATAAATCTTCTAGGACAAGAATAAATACATGAAGTACTTCTTTATTTTGTAACATATCCCACTGAAATGGGAGTCAACAATTTGTTGAATTCCATGAAATTTGGCTTCATACTGATGGATTTAGGAATATAAATTGTCAAGAAATGTGAAAAAATGTTCCAAGAGGAGAACTTGAATAAGTTTGGGAGAGCCAATATTGAGAAAGAGAGAGTGAGAGAGAGTGAGAGTGAGAGAGACAGACAGACAGAGAGAGAGAGAGAGAGAGAGAGAGAGAGAGAGAGAGAGAGAGCACAAGATCACACTTCTGTTTATGAGTTCAAAAATATAAACCAACTGATCTGGTTGTAAAATTTGGGATGACATCCAAATCTAAACTAACATTCCCTCAATGTCTTTGTATTATGTTTAATTCAAATAGAAATTCCAGTATGCTTTCTGTATATATTATGACTAATGCATTTGCAGTATTTAATCAACATTATATAATTATTAAAGGCTAGAATTTTATAATTGGCCAAGGATTTTAAGCAGCCCAGGGGCCTCATTAATACAAAGTACCATAAAACCATTAACTATTCTACAAAGTATCTCAGTGAAAATCTCCCTAAATGTAGGTAACAATTTAGGGTCTCCTCTTTTATTTTTTACTGTTGTTTCCAGAAGAGATATATTAAATTTTTTTTTGAAAAATGGGTCGTGGTTTTAATAGTTTTATATTCAGATATTCCCATGCTCATCTCTCTGGTCTCTTCCAGCTTTAAATCCTATGATCAAAGCTATACTGACTCATCAACCCACTAGTACATTTTAAATTAACTGCAGTTTCAATGCCCTGGATAATTTTAAACCTTGAAGTGCAATTTCACTTGTGCTGGCAACATATCAAGGTAAATGATCACATTTACACTTTCACTAACAGAGCATACTAAAAAGAGGGTTGAGAGACTACAGCAGACGGTCTTATTTGAATATGATTCACTGAGATTTCTTTATAATGTACATGCATACCAAAATTACTTCTAGATTTCTTATCCAAAATTATTACAGGAGAGTAGGGAAAAAATGAATCCATCTTCCTAGATTTGGACCAAAGAGTCACAAAAACAGCAACCCTTGACTAAGGAAGAACTTCTCAGATCATATTCAGAAGTTCATATATTCTCCAACTTGTTTCCATGGACCAGGAAGCAAGCTACATGACCTATTCCTTGGTCCTAGAAGGAAAACAGATGATAATGATAGAGTAGTGGAAAACATACTTACTTACAGTAAGAGGTATGGTTAGTGGTGGGCAATAGTGAAAGTGGAGGTGACAAGTAGTTTTTTTTTTAATTCTTTTCTTTTCCACATTTGATTTAAATGGCTATATGCCTACATAGTCTGCCTTTTCTCCACTGATACCCAATGCTAAACTTCCCCTGATACTCAGTTATTAAAGAGTAAAATTAATTGCTACTCAACAAATATTTGTTGAATTTTGAGATGTAATCTCGAATCAAAGTTCTGTCAAAACATATATCAGAGAACCTTTTTCCCCACTATAGTGTTATTCTTCTATTAAATAAAGCATTTTCCATTTTTTAAAAATGTTCCCACCTGCCAGTAAAATGAAAAATTAAAGCAAAGATAAGCAGTGACTACTGAGATGGTTTGATTATCATTTCTCTTCCACAGAAGAAAGAGTTCAGATGCAATTCCTTTCTAGTAAGAGGTGTATTAGTCTATTTTTCTCAAGTGTACCCAATATTCACTAGAAGGATGAGAAAGTACAATTCAATGTTTCTGATAAATTATTGTTAGCAACTCTGAAATCTAATTTTCACTTGGGTTTAATTTCCATTATCTTCTAATAGAGATGATAGATAGATAGATAGATAGATAGATAGATAGATAGATAGATAGATAGAGATATATAGATAATAATAAAAAAATATTGCTCTAATATATCTTCTGGACAGCACAGTAACTTCAATAAAGATCTCAATCAAATGGCATTAATTCTATAATGAGTCTTGTCATGAATAATGATAAATACTTTGGCTGCAGGAATGCTCTTTGAAGGACCTAGTCCTTTAGAAGAAAAAGAATCATGATTTCAAATAAACTATAAAATAATTTTGATGTCAATATACAAAAAAATTGACAATCAGGGCAGTAATGATACCAATAATACCTGCTACATGGAAAAAGGCAAGGAGAAATGCCTGTTTATTATTATACCAAAAAGTATGTTGATGTCAAGTGGATCTAGCGGAAAACTAAGTCATTACTATAATTCTTTGGTAGAGGACAACATTAACATCTGAGGCACTCTGACTCAATAGCAGGGGGGCCATTAGGTTCTATGGAACAGAAATGTATCCTTGCTTTCAGAAGAACTATAATCAACCTATCAAACAGAGCTGGAGAAAATATTCCTGAAGTCCCAATAGATGAAGAAATAGATTAAGAAATAGAAAAAATGTACATTATATATAGTTTCAAATGACTTGGGAGTGTTCATAAATATCATATTTACTTTACTGAAGATGATTTGACATCTTATATCTAGAAAATTTACCTGAAATTGGCACAACCCTGTAAAAAGAATTTCAGGGTTTTTTCAAATAGTTTCACATGTCTATGTGTGACTTCCATTGTTAATTGTGGAACTTAACATTTTTTTGTGGATTCATCCAAGCATAGTAAAGCAATAAAAAAACTATATCTATGTGTGTATATATATATACATATATATACATATATATGTATATATATATACACACATATACAAGTACATATATACACACACCATATATACCCAAATGCATACACGTATATGTATGTGTATGAATATGTCTGTGTGTGTATATATATATATATATATATATACACAGACATATACATATATACACACACATAAAATTCATGGGATCATTTCAGGGTGGAAAAAA
This sequence comes from Vombatus ursinus, assembly GCF_900497805.2. Classification (NCBI taxonomy): domain Eukaryota; kingdom Metazoa; phylum Chordata; class Mammalia; order Diprotodontia; family Vombatidae; genus Vombatus; species Vombatus ursinus. The sequence goes on from NW_020954608.1 coordinate 21,532,489, forward strand.
ATCTCAAACTAGCTCTCATCCTTTTTACCAATGGATATAATAATATATCTCCCCTATTTATCCAATTCAATTGAACAAATATTTATTGAATACCTATTATATACAAAGCTAGAGGCATGATGATTCAAATATGGATACAGTCTCTGCTTATGAATAGTTTAAAACTGACTAACAGAAATATGCTATGCATACAACTCAAAATACAAGAAAGAATGTTATTAGTATGTAGAACAGGTCCAAAGTATTATATTTTAGACAAAATGTAAAAGGATTCATTTGATTTGAACTTTGATTGATGACTAGGATTTTGAAAAAAGGTGAAGGAAGAAGGACATTATAGATGGGGTAACAGCACAAAAACTTATGTCAGGGGGAATTGGTATAGGGCATGTTCCAAGAATAGCAAAGTTTGGTTTGACTGGAATCCAGGATGGGTGGGAGAATATAGAAGTGAATATGCCTGCAACAGTAAGATGGAGTCAGATCATAAAGGACCTTGAATGTTGTGCTAAAATCATGGACTGTAATTAGCAGGAAATGAAAAGTATGAAATGACCAAACACTTTAATAAAGATAAATGTTTAAGATGGACTGAATGTGAAGGAGTACAGAGCAAAGAAAGCAAAGAGAGCAGTTAGGAAGTTACCTCTCACCTAGCCTATTCCAATAATCAAAGACTGCATTAGGAACTCTAACAATGGGAAGAAGAAAGCAAATTGAAAAGTTATTGCCTACATATAACTGAGAGAATGTCAACTGATTAGATTGTATAGTAAGGAATAGAGAGAAAGGAGAAGAGAAATATGATCTGAATTTTGGACCTGGTTCACTAAGAATATGACATTACTATTAATAAATATAATGATGCCAGGAAAAATATACAAGTCATCTTTTTAAATTTTTATGTTGGGGGTGGAGTATAGACATAAATATTGATGAGTGAAGTTTGGAGACATGACTATCCAGATGAAAATGTCTAGTAAACAGTTGAAAAAAAATGGAGCATGGATCCAAGGTTTAAAGTAGAAATTCAAATTTGGCAGTTTTCACATAGAGAGGGTATTTCAAGTCTAAGGAGTAGATGAGATCAAGGGATAGAATATGAAGAAAGAAAGGAATTAGGCATAAAGTCTTAAGAATATATAAAATTTAGGATTAGGAATTTAAAATTCCTAATCAAGTATCAAATGCTACAGAAAGGTCAAAGTTGATGAAACTGACAAAATGCTCAACTTATACATGTACTACTCATATAATAGGATTATAGATAGATAGCTGGAAGGGACCTTAGAGGCCATTTAGTCTAAATCCTGTCATTTTACAGTTAAGAAAACTGAGGCCCTGGAAAGTTAAGCGACTTTCCCAAAGATACACAAATAGCAAGTGAGTGAAGTGAAATTTAAACTGAGCTCCTCTGACTAGAGGAAGCTAGGTTACTCAGTGTGTTAGAGTGCTGAGCTTTGAGTCAGGAAGACCTGAGTTCAAATCTGACCTCAGACACTAGCTGTGTGATCCTGGGCAAGTCCCTTAACCTCTGTTTGCTTAATCCACTGGAGAAGGAAATGATATATAACTACAGTATCTTTGCAAAAAAAACCCAAAACTCTATGGACAATGGAATCATGAACTCCACAGGGTCATAAAGAGTCAGATATAACTCTACTGTGTCATGCTGGAAATTTTACTTAACCCCTCTGGAGCTGTTTCTTCATCTATAAAACAATAAGTTTGCATTAGTCTCTGTGTTTCTTTTAGCTCTATGTCTATGTCTGTGACATAGACATGATTTGGTGATTAGGATTTTACTGATAATTTTGAAGGATTGATTTAAGTCTCAAGAAAACTGAAGACAAGGAAGACAGAAAGATGTGTGGAGTCATCAGTATTAGAGAAATATAATTTTACTAACATGAAAAACTTTGCATGTTTACGAGAAGAAAGAAATAAGCTAATAGAGAAGAAATCCCTAAAAAAGAAATCAACAAATACTAAAGTTCCTACTATGTACTAGGCATTGTCCTAGAGCAATGACAAAAGGAAGAGCAAAGGAAAGAGAAAGGATGAGTGCTAAATCAAAATTCCCTAGAAAGAAGCAAAGGAAAAAAACAAGAGCAGAGTTGGAAGAAAGAGCTTTGGAAAAGATAAAGGACATTTCTTTTTAGGATTCAAAGGTGAAGAGCAAATGAAGGAAAATACAAGAATATTATATTCTTGGAAAATTGGAGGAAAAGCTATTTTATATAAGTAAGGGGGAGGAGTGAAATTAAGGGCATAAGATTAGGTGAAATTTCTGGAATTATTGCTATGGGCAATATAAAAGGGAGTCAATAAAAGATGAATAAAAAGATTTCTAAGCATTATTAGGAACCGACATAAGGTTAGAAAGAATGAATGTAGTAGAATGATTCAAAAGTTACATTATTCTCCAAAATGGCTTAAAGTTCAAAAGAAAATAGAAAGTGAAGATACTACTAAGTTGAGAATTGTTGAGGTTAGTCTGACCTAAGATCAAGAATATGAGTGGATTTAATGGTGCTATTGAATGTCTACTTGAAATAAAATAATTATGCCCATGAGAGCCAGCTTGAGAGGTCAGCAAATGTAGCCAGAGAGAAGAAACAGGGAAATATCAGTGTATTAGAGATCATCATGAAGGAACAGAAATAAATTCCACATTAGTAGAGTGAGAACACTTTAAGGAGGATATGGTAAAGAGGAGAATTTCAGAATGCTCCTCAAAAGTATAGGAGGGCCTTTCTATTAAGGGATCAATTGTTAAGACCATTATTGGCATGTTCTTATCCTGCAAATCAATTTATGTCCTATAAAAATAACAATAATACAAGTACCACCACCATGCTTATATAACAGATGAGTCCCCGTTATTTCCCAATGTGCTATGATCTCACACAAACCCACCCTTTGTTCATTGATTCAGTGTGTCCTGCAGCCTTCTCCTTTCATATTTTATTATTAATGTCATCCTGGATCCAGCACTAGGCTGAGAGATGTACTAGTGATGTGGGCAGAAGAACTAGACAGTCAGCTACATCTTAAAACTTCTAATTTGCTGACCCAGGAATGGGACTAGAAAAGATGAGATATTCAAGCAATATTTGATCCATCTTTCTCTAAGGGTAGGATCCCTACCTCTCTTTCATCCTATATTTGCTTATACTCTAGTAACCTTCCCTTCTCCTTCACCTACTTATCTCATACACTTCAAGCTCTCATGTTCTTATTATACTTTCCTAAAATCATATAGGACCAGTGGCCCCAGAAATTTCCCTAGATGTGAATTCATGAGAATTCAGAATTCTTGGAATTTGAAATTCCTCATCTAACCCATGTAAATAGAAAGGCCTGTAATTAAAGGTAACATTTATGACACTAATTTGTGAAGTCTTTCAAAATGAACTCTTCAGGAACAATATGAATCATCAGTCAGAGTAAAGGGATTCAGAACACTGGTGCAAAATAAATACAGCAAAGAAACAGAAAATAAATGACATTTAGCATTTTTACACTTCTAGGAATCTTGGGGGTTAATGTCCATTATTTTCCTAAGAAAAAACTGTTCAGAGCATGGACAAATCAAATCCTTCACTTCTCAAATTTCTGTGGAAAATGCATAGGGTATCATGGTCATTTATAATATGTGTGCCTCCTTCCTTTGCAAAATGAGTTCAAAATGGTGTTCGTAGCTTGATTCTCTCTACCATAAAAGATCTCAAATATAGTTTTTCACTTTAGCAGTTAAAATTCTCATCAGCTTTTAATCCTAACACATACCTGAAAACTAGAAAATAATTTGCTCACTGAATATTAATGTACACCATTATTCATATAAAACTAAATCAAAGAACAGATGAAACAAGAGTTATGATAAACAGAACATCATTCTCTCTAGACAATTGAAAAAATAGGATATTTTCACTAGTATTTTGTCCCTTCTATAATCACTGGCAGAAAGGAAAAAAAAGGTCTAATTTTTAGAATCACTTGAATAAGAATGCTGTAATTTCACGAGTAAAGATTGAAGTGATTACTACAGCTAAAACCTTTAATCAATGACTGATTTATATGCGCTTTTGCTGAAGACATTTGTAACAGAATGTATACCAATTCTTATCTTCATTTACTTCTTTTTTGCTGAAATGTCTATTGCTCATTTGCAGTTGCTTGTAACAAAAGTGGAATTTTATTTTTAACAAATAAAATCATAGCTTAAGAGAAAAAAATTGAGTTCAGATAACTTCAGGGTTATTCTTTTATCTGTCTTAGCTGTATATTCATTTGTGTTGCCATGCCCTTAAATGCAATCACCTACTATGACAATTATATTTAATTTGCCACATTAAAATGTGTCTGGCACTTGGAATAGCAGGCAAAATGCATCAAAATAATTTAGAGTGCTTCCTGAAGTTAAAACAACCTCAGTTGGATTGGAAAAGATCAAAACACACTGCCAAGACCCTTATCTCCAAATCCTTGTATCCCTTATTTAAAAAAGAAATTGATTTTGTTGGAACACGGACTTAAAACAAATTTTGAAATATTTCATCCTAATTTTAGTAAGAAAGCAGTAAGGAACACCTTATGGTGCCAGCAGGGATGGCCTTATTAATAAATGGCTGCTTATATGAGGTAGTCTGAGGAATGTCAGAGAAGTTCTCCTGGCTCAAACAGTGTGCTTATGTGAGCAATTCTGCAGGCAGGGTTTCACTATGGGTCTTTTTTTTTTTAGTGTCCCTGCTCTTCAGAGGTAGAAATTCCAACACCTTAACAAGAAGTACTTAACAACTTTAACTTGAACAAAAGAAAGCCAAGTAGAGAGACATAGCAGACACAGAAAAGGGTGGCCCAAAGGTACTAAATATAAGCCAAGTTAATCTCATAATTCTTCATAGGACTAGGATGAAATTCTAATCCTAAAAAATAGATTTTCTGTCTCTTAGATGCATGGTCAACTTTGCACATTATACTTCAGTTCAAGTTCCTTCCACGTACTTAAGGGCAGTTTTCTACAGCTCACCTAACCCTAAGTGAAGCAAATGTGTTTAGTTTATTCATCCAGGCAACTGTTAAAACACGTAATGTAAAAAAGCACTGCATAGAAAGAATTACCAATGATGCCACAAATCAGAGTTCCAGAAGGGACCTACAAAGTCTTTAATGTAGTTTATACATGATAAAAAAAATCCCTTTTATGACATCCCAACCAAATGGCCATCTAGTCTTCTCTTGAAGTCCATTAGAGAGGGACACCCACTACCTCCTCAAGCACACAACTTTACTTTGGAATATTTCTAATTATCTTCCTGTCTCATGCCTCTCTTCAATTCAGTCTGTATTATACCTTGCTACCAAAGTAATTGGTAGGTTGCCTTGTGACTACTACCCTTCTCAACCAACTCTGGTGCCTTTTTTAATTGTCTTTGGGATAAAATGAAAATTCTTCTGGGTGGCTCTTAAGGGTCAATACAGTCTGGCCCCAATCTATCTTTCCAGACTCAATAGCTATTTCTATCCTTCCCATACTTTGAGATAAGGTCAAACTGACCACCTCTTAGTTTCTCAAATACGACATACCATCTCTTTCATCTGGACCTTTTCCCTTACAGTCCACAATATACTGTACTTACTCCTTACCTCTGTCTCCTAAGAAGCCTCCCTTCCTTTAAAGATGCAGCTGAGGTACCATCTTCTGAAAGAAGTCTTTCCTGAATCCCACATTTGCTAGTGTGCCCCCTCTTAGATAAACTTGTACTTAACTTTCTATATATTTGTATTTATTGACTTTATATATTTTGCTGTATGTATTTTTGTGTATTTGTCCTTCCACTGGAATATAAACTCACTGGACTCATGATGAAGCATACTATCCACTTCCAGATAGAGAGTGATAGACTTGAAGTGCAGATTAAAACTTTTTTTTTAACTTCATGGTTAATGCAGTAATTTGTGTTGCTTATATACGTGTGTGTATAAATAATTTGTTACAGGTTTTTTTGTGTTCTCAATGTGGGAGGGAGAGAATTCGGAACTAAAAATAAAATTTAATAAAAGATGCTATGACAAAAAAAAAGAATGAAAGGTTTTTGTGAATAGTAGGGATTATTTCATTCCTTTGAACTTGCATTCTACATGTTTAGCATAGTGCTAGTACATGATAGGTACTTAAACTAATACTTGTTGGCCGACTGATTGGTAGGTTGATTGGAAGTGCTTCTTTACATTGAACCTAAATTTGCCTCTCATCAATTTCTATCCATTACTTCTAGCTCTGACTTCTTGGGTCAAGGAGAAAAAGAAATATCCAATTCCTTTTCCATATTGTCATTCATTTGCATCTTTAAAAACAGCCATAAATTCTCTCCTAAGTCTTCTCTCCCCTAGGCTAAACATCCCCAAAGTTTATTCAACCAATCATAGAAATGTTTAAATTTCCTCCCACAGGTCATTATGGTCTGTCCCTATAAGCCAACAAATTCATGGAATTGGAATCCTATGACTGCCCTCTTTGTCTCTAAAATTCTTTAATATCCTTTGGATGATTCCCATCTCCAAAGAAAACAAGTCACCATTAATTGAGGATGGGTAAGAAGAACAGGACAAGGAAGTAATTTCTGAAATCAAAGCAAATGCTATGAAAAGTTTCCTTATAAATGTACTAGTTAATTTGAGATATACATTAACACACAACATCATACCAACAAGAATTTTTGACAATTTCATTACAATACAAACTTCTCTAGGTCATGAAAACAATATTGAGTAAAAGATTTCTTGACATTAGAAATATTTCTCCATTCATGGACCAAACAACTTAACAGCTATATTTCTAGCTTTATTATACATAAGCCTTGTTTCCCCAGTATTTTTTCCCAAAATATATCTATATCTATCTATAAACCCATACTTCAGATTTCACCACTGAAACAATCTCCCTAGTGAAGAATTTCCTCCACCCATGCCAATAAGCATCTTCCATTTGATTTACTGAGAGATAAAATGACATATACAGGGCTCTGAAGTCAATGTATGTGAGATGTGGGAATTAGACCCAGGAATTCCTAACTCTGAATCAAGTCCATGAACTAGTGTAAGAAGTCTCTATTGCCCCAAAAGAAATTTAAAAAAATAAAAGCTGTCATATCTTTGTTAACCCTTATAAAGTCATTTAACATCTATGTTAACATGATGTTAACATAACAACAATAATAACTCACATTTGTATAGTGCTTTCAAGTTGGCAAAGCACTTACTACAAAATAAATACACAAATAACTATAAAGTAAGGGAAATTTTTTAAGTGCCAAGGAAGAGA
>NW_020954608.1:21539828-21594452 GCF_900497805.2 Vombatus ursinus
TCTCTTCCTTGGCACTTAAAAAATTTCCCTTACTTTATAGTTATTTGTGTATTTATTTTGTAGTAAGTGCTTTGCCAACTTGAAAGCACTATACAAATGTGAGTTATTATTATTGTTGTTATTTTCCTCTGCATTATATCTACTACTTGATCAATAAATTTTAGTTGAATCAAACTCTAGGAACAGAAACAACATATTCTGAAAACTCAGAGAATGTCATGTTAAATTTCAATGATTCTCTATTATTTTTACTGGGATTATTCTTTTTTTTTTTTTTTTGGCTAGGTATTGGGGTTAAGTGACTTGCCCAGGATCACACAGTTAGTAAGTGCAATGTGTCTGAGGCTGGATTTGAACTCAGGTCCTCCTCAGTCCAGTGCTGGTATTCTATCCACTTCACCACCTACCTGCCCCTTACTGGGATTATTCTTAAAGTGCTTTTAGTGATGTTTCACTATTATAGATACCTTAAGAAAAAGTACATGTCTGTAAGCTTTATTGCCATCTCATGAATATACAATTAATACTACTCCATGCATAGTGTACATCAAATGTGGGATTCTAAAACAAAATATCAGATTGAGTCATATTCTCTTTACATAATCAAAGAAGGAGATTAATAAATTCTTGTTGATTGATCAATCTTTAATTCAATGGGAAAATACATTTTACCATTTTTAAATGTTCTCCAGTAGATTTGAAAGGACCTAAGGTAGAAATCTGAAAGGGGCAGTCTTTTGATCATCACCTTTTTGAAATATGATGATTTTTCCTCTTAAAGAGAATAAAATACGTACTTACATGGTTTTCATTATTATGCTTCAGAAACTACAACCTAGAATACAAGTTATTCAAACCATTAGAGTGCAAGGAATACATTTCACTTTCATACTGCCAAACCCTATTCAATATACTTTAGATCAGAGTGAAATGGAGCAATTCACCCTCAAAAAGAAAAAAAAAGAATATTTTGTACCTCATGAACAAACAAAAAGAGTTACAAGAAGGACAGACATCTTAAGGGAAAATAAAAACAATACAGAGTAATTATAAAAGTTTGACCATGTATATTCTGCAATCTACAGGACATGGGAAGAGGCACAATATGCTTTGTTTTACAGATCAAAATTGTTAACTGCAAGGGTCAGATTTCTAAATGCTTCATAAACACATTTTCCCTTGAACTCATGTATAATATAATTCATAATAAAATACCAATGTAGTATTTACTAATAGAAACTTGTACTATGAATCAAAACTAATTATGAAAAAACAGATCACTACTTTAAATCAGATGTTCTTTTGATTATGTTGTTTATTGGGGAACTGGAATGCAAGACATTTTTACCTATAAATGTCATATTTTTCACATTTATTTACAGAAGGAAGCTTTCCCATCTGACAGCTTTTCCTCATGTGGACATTTTTGACCCCATGCTGACATTATTATTAACATACATTTAATTCATGAAACATTATTGGCATAGCATAAATTTTTAGCTACAACCAGATTTAGTCCAATGAAATTCATTTTTTGACATTATCTTGTATGCCACTTCTCCTGCAGCTTATTTACACTAATTGTGAATCTTTCTATTACTGTTAGGATGACTTACAACTTTAACTCTACAAAACTGAAGTATTTCTCCCATTACAATTTTATTGCATCATTTGAAGGATAGAGATAAACACTGGTGTCATGAAAAACACAATTACTTCTTTTTTTATAAGTAATTCATTTATTTTTAGTTTTCAACATTTACTTCCATAAGATTTTGAGTTTTAAATTTTCTCCCCCTTCCAATGCTCCCCACCATGGCATGCAATCTGATATAGGCTCTACTTATACATTCATATCAAGCAAATTTTCCCCTTAGTCATGATGTAAAGAACAATGAGAACTAATGGGAGGAGCCTCAAGAATGAAGCAATAAAACAAAACAATGAAGGAAAAGGAGAGCAAATAGTATGCTTCCATCTACATTCAGACTCCATAGTTCCTTCTCTGGATGTGGATAGCAATTTCCATTGTGAGTCTTTTGGAGTTGTCTTAGATTCTTGCATTGTTGTGAAGAGTCAAGTCTATTAAAGTCAGTCATCACACAATGTGGCTGGTACTATGTACAATGTTCTCCTGGTTCTGCTCATTTCACTCTGCATCAGTTCTTGTAAGTCTTCCCAGGAAAACACACTAATTTTTTAAAAGCAATTCAACCCATTCTTTGATTTAAATATATGCCTAATTCATTGTCTACTGTAATGCCTGTCCATGATATATACATAACAGTTAATCAATCAGTCAAAAAGCATTTATTAAGGCCCACTATGGATCAGGCACTGGAGACACAAAGAAAAAAGTCTGTATTCAAGGAGCTTATAGTCTATCAAAAGTAAATAAAATGTATATATAAAGGTTTATACTATATGTGTATATATATATACACACATTCATATATATGTGTGTGTGTGTATATATATATATATATATATACATACATACATGTTAAATACAAGGCACTTTAGGAAACACTAGTAGCAGTGGGGATCAGGAAAGGTTTCATGCAGAAAGGTGTTGCTTGTGTTCTTCATGGAATCCTTCAGGGATCCTGAGAGGGAGAGCTGAGGAAGGAAAGTATTTTGGGAATAGGGGAAAGCCAGTGCAAAGGAACATATATGAAAGATACAGTTTATCTATGAGGAAGAAGAAGAGGCTACTTTGGCTAGACCATAGTGTATGTGAAGGGGAATAATGTATATAAATGCCAGAGAGGCAGATTGAGGTCATAGTGTGAAAGCAAAGTTGAGAAATGCCAAACAAGGAAGTTTATATCCTATAGATAATAAGGGATCAAAGGAATTTATTTTACTGGGAAAATATCATGAACTTTTGCGCTGTCCTTTTAGCTGTCCAACTAATTGTTTTTCTTCTAAAGACAATTAGCCTGGATGCTATTGAGTGATTACGGATTCCACTTCAGAGAATATGAAATGTCTGGGACGTGATACAATGAAATATAAGCATCTATATTGAGGACGTCAGTTTCTGTAGGGAATCCCTCTTTCATCTAATGTTTGTCCTAGGCATCCTTCAAACAACTTTAGTGAGAATGTTTTCTTGCATGCTTCTCTTGATATTTGTGTCTTTGAATAAAGTTATTTCTGTTGTCACAGTCCATGAAATTTTGTATATTAACATATGCATGTGAAACACCTTGTTCTGGGGGTTCCTTCAAAAGTAGCATCTTGATCAAAAGAATCAAATGTCTTTTGAATACCCAGTAATCATTTAGGACAAAAGAATCTTAAATTCTTTGATGTTTTAGTCAACTTTGTGAAGATGTGGCCTGCTGCGGTAAATTATTTGTGAAAGACTATTACTGTCAGCAGTATAGAAAAAGTAATATAAAAGTGGCATGTCAAATGGTCTAAAGGAAGAGGAAGTCAAAAGCCAGAGAGCCACTTAGTAGTAGTCTGTTACTGCAGTTTAGATACGAAATTTTCAGCATCAAAACTAGAGTATTGGCGGTGGAAAATAAAGTACAGAAACCCATGCAAGAAACAATGCAATTGAAGATCAATAAGACTTTGACTAGATTATCTACCTGGAAAAAAAAGTGAAAGATGATTTCTAGATTTGGGCTACAGAAAATAAAAACAGACAAGTTGAAAGGTTGCTGCTTATTTGGATAAAGACCAAAGAGATAAGAAGACTGCTTCTAGAAATATTAATCTGGAACTCACAGTAAGATATCCAAGTGAAAATGGCCAGCAGACAGTCAGAAATGTCAAACTGGAACTTAGGAAAAATCTTATGGCTTGAAGTATGGATTTGTCAGTCAAAAATAATGTCAAGAGAGAAAGTATGGAAGTTGACAAATAGAGAACCTTAGATCACAAACATATTTAAGGGATAAGAAAAGAAAAAGAAAAGAAAAGAAGGATAGATCAGTAGAAGAAGCAAAAGAAGTAGGGTAGTATATTTCCTCAGAAGAATCAGCAAAATTGAATGTTGTAGAGAATCAAAGAAAATAAGGTCTGAGAAAAGAATTAAGTGATTGGGGGCTGTTCAAAGGTTCCTGGTTGAAGAGGTATATCACAGAAATTGCTTATGGCATTCATTAATAAAATTGGGAGTGAAATTTCACTATTTTATCAGCTGCCTACTCTGAGCTACTTTTCCACCATTTGCTCCAAACCAATGTATTAAATTATATGTATCAATTATATTTAATTTTTTTTCTCTTTAAAAATATACTACATCAAAAACAACAATAGCACCTTCCTTGGCATAGTTCCTAATTAGCAATAGAAAAGGAGGAATCCAATGATTGCCCATTCCCACTGGTTCCTCTGTCAGAGAAGACAGAAGTTAAAACTGTGAGAGTGGATCAAAATCATGCTTTGTTATTAATCAAACAGTTCTATTTAAACAATATTTTTATCCTATGGCCATATGAAATTTGTCAACTTAGAACACAACTCAATTTACCAATTTTGCTTTCTAGAAGGAATGATAGAAATGTACTTAGCCTGAGCAGAGTTTTTATGTCTCCATATCCCTCTAACAATATTTAATATACATTTTTTCCTTTTTAGTAAAGGATTCCCTGAAATTTGAGACAAAACTCAGTCTTAGAGAAAAAGTTAAACAGATGATGAAAAGAATCAATATCTGGAAACCATTCACCAAAACAGGAAAGCTGACTTTTTATTCTTCAGACAATCCATGGCAGCTAAAACGAGAAACAATAAATTGTCAGATAACATTGATACTAGGGTCTGAAGTACAGTGAGATTATAAGGCAAAGAACTGAGATTCTAATATGAACTGATATAGAGTGAAATAAGCAGAAGCAGAGAATAATTTATCCTGTAACCACAATACTGTAAAAAAAAATTTAAAAGATTTAAGAACTCTGCACAATTTAATGCTTAACTGTGACTCCTGAGGACTTCTGATGAAGACTGGCATCCACTTCCTGACAGAGAGGTAATGGACTAAATATGAAGAATATGACATTCATTTTGTACATGAACTAGCAATATGGAAACTTGCTGTCTTTGATTATTCGTATTTCTTTTGTTTTTCAGTGGTGTAGGGAAATGAGAAGAAAATAAAGTAAATGCTTTTTAAGTGAAAAAAATTAGAGATAAAAAGACAAGAATGCTCCATACACAACAGGGATGCTTGACGTGGAACATCCAACATCATAATAACTATGGTTGATGTGCAGTCAGTTTGACAACTCTGAAGACAAAACAAAAGAAAGTAAAACAGATGATGAGAGATGATTTTGCACATTCATTTTCAATTCAGTGACAGAAGTATGAACTTGCTAAAGCTCATACCATGAGTAAAGAAATGTTTTATATTTTATATATACTTTCTTGAAAATTTCATCAATTTCTATAGTTTTAATTATCATCTCCAAATAGATGACTCCCGTACTTACATATCAAGAACTCATCTCTCTTGTGAACTTCAGCCTCAGATCACCAGTTGCCTACCAGACATTATTAACTGGATCTTCTATAAGCAATTCAAACCCAACATGTCCAAAATATACCTGATCAGCTTCATATATGTGTAAAACTTTCATATTTTTCTTGAGGGCACTATCATCCTTCTAGTCACTCAAATTAACTATCTTGTAGTCACCCATAACTTTAACTCTCTTTTATAACTTCTTCCCACCTCATATCTAAGCAGCTACCAAGTATTGGCAACATAACCCTCACAACATCTCAGGCCTGTTCTCTTTTCTCTAGTCACAAGGTCAAAACCATAATTCAGGTTCTCATCACCTTTAACTTGGGCTACGGAAAGAGTCTCCTATTTTGGTTTCCTCCTCTCAGTCTATCTGCTCTCCAATTTTTATCCCAAGTGTTTGCTAAAATTAATTGTCTAAAGCACAGGAATATTCATCTTAATATGCTCCTAATAACCTTCAGTGACTCTCCATTGACTTTAGGATGAAATAAAAACCATTCTATTTGACAATTAATGACCTTTATAATCTGGCTTCATTCCTTTATTCCAGGTTTATTTTACACCTATGCACAATCTATGTTCAAGCCATAGTTTTCTCCATATTGGCTACCTAATTCACCATTCCATTACCTGTATCCACATCTTTGCTCCAACTCATGGAATAACTTCTTAATCTCCACCTCATGGATTCCTTACTTTCCATAAAGACTCAATATAAGTGATATCTTGTATAGGAATACTTTCCTAAGAACTTGAACTCTTAATGGGCTGCCCCTCCTCAAATTACCTTATATTTACTTATCTATGTAAACACTGGCATTCTTTCCACATAATCTAGGATGTAAATTTCAAGAAGATTGTTCATTTGGTCTTTGTTTCCTCTATCTGGAATAATGCCTCACACATGTCAGTGCTTAGCAAATGCACCTAAATTTGACTGGATTCCACCACTGTTACTACTCTTTATGACTTCTTTAGTTAGAAACTTACACAGAAAACACAGTCTGTGGCAATTTCCTAATTATATTGTCATAAACCAGTTTGTGAATTACACTTTTTCTTTCATGCCCCCAAGACAGCACCATGACACCAGGATCAACTTCCCTCATTAAACAATACTATTTGGTAAATTGTCAAAGGACCCTAACTCTTCTTTGCAGCTTTTTCATGCTGAACCTTATGCCAACACTGTTCTAAATAAATAATAATTCAATTACTGTATATTGCAATAGACAAGCCAGAAATTCACATTCTCTCTTTAGTAGAATTAGACTGTAATAAACATATAGTATAATGTATTTTTATCACCAAAAAAAAATTGTGGCATTGATTCAAGTTTCACTAAAAGATGTTTATCTGTGCTCCTAAACTATACAAATTATTTGATATCCTACATGAAAATAGTTGTATGCAATAAATTTCCCAAATGCCTTCCCTATTTCTTCATACTTTGCTAAATTTAATTATTAAAATGAATAACTGAAATAAGAGCTCATGTTCTTGGGTTAAAAATTAATCTGAATTCTATTATGCAGAAAGGTAAATAATAGATATCAAATCATCTTTTTTCCTATCTGAACTTTGTTTCTTCTATGGGGTAATAGAAAAGGAGAACTGTGGCTGGAAAAAAAAAAGATAACAGGAAAGCAGGCAGACCAGAAGACTAAGGTAAATATATTAATCACAGAAAGGTTTTGGTTCTCTTTACATAAGTGTCTCTGAAACATATTTAATACGAGTTAAGAAAAAATACACAAATGCATGCAGGCACAGGTATACGCACACACACACACACACACACACACACACACACACTGAATAACAGAAATACCTTAGTAGCAGAGCTGCAACAAAAATAGGTCTTCTGTTTATTTGGATATGTACTATTAATGGAAAAATTTTCTAACAACAAAAGCACAGTAGGAGGATATGATTGGTGACCTCATTACTAAGAAATCAGGATCTTTTCATCCTCCAAAATATTATATTCTGGTTTTGTTTTCCTCAAGCCCATTCACTTAAGCTTTATATTCTGGGTGTGTCTTTAAAGTAGAGGTTACCCCATACATTTTCTTTCCAGGTATGAAGTATGGTGCTAAAGGTGAAAAGACAGTGACACTCTGATTTCCATGCAAATGGAGAGTGGCGGCAGAAGTCTAAATATCACTGCCAATCCCCCCAAAAAATATTGGAACTAAATGTAAGCATAGTCTTCTGTTAAGCCTATGAAATCTCCTAGAAGTGGGGTATGGTAAACAAAAAACAAAACAAAACACTGATTTTTGGGTCCTAGAACCTGAGTTCAAATCACAGCTGTGTAACTGACTATGTGTAAAATGTCAGGTAAATCATCTCTGTATGGGCCTCCTCAGCTCTTCATCTATAAAACGAAGGGATAAGCTGTCATGGCTGACTTTAAGGTCCCTTCCACCTATAAATCTATAACTCCATGATCCATGACTTTTTCTCCTAGCACTGTGACTCTGCCATCATGGCAGATGGAGATGAAGTGTCCCATTCTATCTTAATCTAGAAGAGCACTTAGATTCATTCTGTGATAAGGAAGACTGGAAACTGAATGAATCAGTAAATAACAATGAGCTTTAGAATTTTAATTCTAGGGGGCAGCTAGGTGGTGCAGTAGATAGCGCACTGGCCCTGGATTCAGGAGGACCTGAGTTCAAATCCAACTTCAGACATACAGCACTTACTAGCTGTGTGACTCTGGGCCAGTCACTTAACCCCCATTACCCAGCCAAAAAAAATACAAAAAACAACAACAACAAAAAGAATTTTAATTCTACTTGACACAGAAGTCACTTCACAGCCACAAGTAAAATGTACTTGATAGCTGAGAAGCTGACATAGTCTTATTTCCAATATTATTCTAAGAGAACTTCTAAACAAAGTGGCACCTTTATCAGTATAGCTTTATGGGCAGTAGGATCTGGTGCACTATAGCGACAGCATGTAACAATTGTAGCAATACCATTAAGGGAATATTGAGAACAAAGCTGAGAAGAATGTTAGCCTTCTGCTTACATATCAGGGCCCTGCTTCAAAACACTTTCACATTGTCAAAGTGGCAATGAGAAGCAGCTAAGTGGAACAGTGGATAGAGCACAGGGCCTGGAGTCAGGAAGACCCAAGTTCAAATACAGCCTCAGACACCAAATGTGTAATCCTGGGCAAGTTACTTAACCCTGTTCACCTCAGTTTCCTCATCTGTAAAATGAGCTGGAAAAAGAAAAGTAAATGGAAAAGCACTCCAGTATCTCTGCCAAGAAAATCCCAAATAGGGTCACAAATAGTCAGACACAAATGAAAAATGAATGAACAAGAAAGCAATGAGAAGTTTCAAGAAAAGAGTCCAAAAGTAATCTCTGAGACCTTATAATCAGATAGTAAAACAAGATATCTATGAATAATGGTTAAGATTATATAATAAACTGCAATAATTTCAATCAGTTAATAAGAATTTATTAAGTGGTAACTACACATCAACTGCTATGTTAAATGCCAGGATGCAAAGGCAAAAATAAAGTAGTCATTGCTCCCCAAAAGCCTATATGCTATCCTGGCAGACCACAAATATGTAAAAATGAATGCACTGTGATTTGAGAAGAGAGGGCACTAGAAGTGGGGAGAATGAAGAATGTGTAACTAATATTGTTTATACATTGTTATACTTTTGTCAGGTGTGAACTCATATTAAGTCATGAAGAGTAGAGAGTACTAGCTAATCAAATACACTCAAAAACTTAGGGTTTTTCAATAATAAGATAAATTTAAAAAGTTGTTCAATTAAGAGATGTGACAGTCCAACAACAGCAGATTCCATTTTGGAGGTTACTAGGTAGTCCCGTGTGAGGAAAGGGATCGCTCTGGAGTTGTCCTCAAATTCACTGTGGGTAGTATGGAGAGGAAACAGTTTATCCCCATTGACCATGCCACTAGAAAGACTAAACCAGGGGAAGATTATATATCCGGAGACTACATAAAGGACAGAGACATATAGAACATGTGTTCTCCACACACGTTCCTCACCATCACAGTACACTAATATGCCAACTTTACTCCTGGACTCTACATATTTGAAAGAGGCATCTTCTTTTTGTTTCTGTGGAGAGTAGACTGGGGGGTTGGTAGTATGTTTTGTACCAACTGTTCTTAAGGAACCATCTTAACGCAAACTCTTTCAAAAAAACTAACTGAAGTATGGCTGACTGATACTAGTATGAAACATGACCAATGGGGGCTTGTGAGTGATAATACTTAGAAATACAATTATTCAGGGCTCCTACTACAAACCCTAAGATGGGGTGGGGTACCTGTGGCCTCAAGACAACATGTGGCCCTCTAGGTTCTCAAATGCAGCCCTTTGACTGAATCCAAACTTCATAGAACAAATCCCTTTTATAAAAGGATTTGTTCTGTAAAATTTGGACTCAGTCAAAAGGCCACACCCAATGACCTTGTGCCCACCAGGCCTCAGGTTCTCCTGCCCTGTCCTATAGGATTATATGAGGCAGAGGTGAGAAGGAAGTACATCTCAGGTACAAAGATAGTCAGTTGAATGCCACAGATGAGAGTAGAGGAATAACTTTGTGTCAAATAGCAAGAAGACCAATTTGACTAGATCATATAATTAGGGTAGAGGAGTCTTACAATCCATTAAATTGCAAGCTCCTTGAGGGTAGATACTGTCTTTTGCCTCTTTGGTATTCCCAGTACTTAGGACAAATAGTAGTCACTTAATAAGTGTTGATTGATCCACATATCTGAAACTCAGTAAGGGCCAGGTTATGGACAGTTTCAAATGCCAAATAAAGCTTGTATTTATTCTTGCATGTACTATGAGTCACTGGAGATTGAGTAGAGAAGTGACATGGTGAGACCTAGGCTTTGGGAAAATCATTCTTCCAATTGTGTGGAAGACAGACTGGAAAGAATAGAAACTAGAGGCAAAGATTCTTATCAGGATGTCCAAAATACATCTTTTCTGCAGGCTTCATAACTTTTTAGTCCACTTACAGGAATCACACATAACCTTTTATGTTGATTAGAATCATGACAGAGTCAAGTAGAAGTGCAGATTAAAGTAACAAAACCTTCTCTCAAAATACCCAGATTCCAAGCAAAATCCCCATTCAAAGCAAGGATGTCAAAACGATGAGGCATTAATGATAGTAGGAAAAGACCTACTAATCCAATGGCACTAGTGTTCCAATTTGGCAATTGATCAGAACCTTTGTTTCCCTGGTAACCTCTTATTATTTTTATTATTAATTTATTTTGATTTAACAACCACTTCCATAAGCTTCTGAGTTTTAAATTTTTCTGCCCCTTACTCCCCACTTTCCTCCCCAATATGGTGCAAAATCTGATACAGGTTATACATGTACGTTCCTATTAAACATATTTTCACACTAGTGATTTTGTAAGGAAGAATTAGAACCAATAGGAGGATCCATAAAAAACAGAAGACAGAACAAAACCAAAGAAAAAAATAGCAAATAGTATGCTTCAATTTGCATTAAAACTCCATAGTTTTTTCTTTGGATGTGGATAGCATTTTCCATCATGAGGCCTTTGGAGATGTCTTAGATCCTTGCATTGCTGAGAAGGGCTAAGTCTGTCAGTATTAGTCATTGCATAATGTGGCTGTTACTGTGTACAAGTTCTCCTGGTTCTGCTCACTTCACTCAGCATCAGACCATACAAGTCTTTCCAGGATTTTCTGAAATCAGCCTGCTCATCATTTCTTATAGCACAATACTATTCCATTACATTCATATTCCACAACTTGTTCAGCCATTCCCAAATTGATGGGCATCCTCTCAATTTCCAATTCTTTGCCACCACAAAAAGAACTGCTATAAATATTTTTGTATATGTGGATCCTTTTCCCATTTGTATGATCTCTTTGGGATACAGCCCTAGAAGTGCTATTGCTGGATCAAAGGGTATGCACATTTTTATAGACCTTTGGGCTTAGTTACAAATTGCTCTCCAAAATGGTTGAATCATTTCAC
Source organism: Vombatus ursinus (assembly GCF_900497805.2). NCBI lineage: Eukaryota > Metazoa > Chordata > Mammalia > Diprotodontia > Vombatidae > Vombatus > Vombatus ursinus. Next base: position 21,551,355 of record NW_020954608.1, read on the forward strand.
AACTCCACCAACAATGCATTAGTGTTCCAATTTTCCCACATCTTCTCCAACATTTATCATTTTCCTGTTTTGTCATGTTGGCCAATCTGATAGGTGTGATGTGGTACCTCAGAGTTGTTTAGATTTGCATTTTTCTAATCAATAGTGATTTAGAACACTTTTGCATATGACTATAAATGGCTTTAATTTCTTCATCTGGGAACTGCCTGTTCATATCCTTTGACCATTTATCAATTGGGGAATGACTTGTATTCTTATAAATTTTCTATATTATTCTCTATTCTCTCTATATTTTAGAATTCTCTATATATTTTACAAATGAGGCCATTATCAGAGACATTGGTTATAAAATTTTTTCCCAATTTTCTACTTTCCTTCTAATCTTGTTTACATTGGCTTTGTGAAAAACTTTTCAATTTAATGTAATCAAAGTTATCCATTTTGCATTTCATGATGTTCTCTACGTCCTGTTTGGTCATGAATTCATCTGTTCTCCATAGATCTGATAGGTAAACTATTCTTTGCTCTCCCAGTTTGCTTACAGTATAAGTCTTTATATCTAAATCATGAACCCATTTTGACTTTATTTTGGTATAAGGTGTGAGATTTTCTTCTATGCCTAGTTTCTGCCATACTCTTTTCCAATTTTCCCAGCAGTTTTTGTCAGAGAGTGAGTTCTTATCCCAGAACCTGAGGTCTTTGGATTTATCAAATAATAGATTACTATAGTCATTGATTACTGTGTCTTGCACAGTTAACCTATTCCACTGATCCACCACTCTATTTCTTAGCTAGCAGTTTTGATTATTGCTGCTTTATGATACAATTTAAGATCTGGAATGGCTAGGCCACCTTCCCTACCATTTCTTTTCATTAGTTCCCTTGATATTCTGGACCTTTTGTTATTCCAAATGAATCTTGTTATTATTTTTTCTAACTCTACAAAATAATTTTTGGTAGTTTGATTGGCATGGCACTGAATAAGTGAATTAGCTTAGGTAGAATTTTCATTTGTATTATATTATTTCGGCCTACCCATGAGCACCTGATGTTTTTCCAGTTATTTAGATCTTACTTAATTTTGTGAAAAGTGTTTTGTAATTGTGTTCATATAGCTCCTGGATTTGTTGGTAGGTAGATTCCTAAATATTTTATAATGTCTACAGTAACTTTAAATGGAATTTTTCTTTCTATCTCTTGCTGTTGGGCTTTATTGGCAATATATAGAAATGCTGATAATTTCTGTGGGTTTATTTTATAGCCTGCAACTTTGCTAAAGTTGTTTATTATTTCAAGTAGTTTTTTACTTGATTCTCTAGGATTCGTTAAATATATCATCATATTGAAGAGTGATAGCTTTGTTTCTTCTTGGCCTATTCTAATACCTTCAATTTCTTTCTCTTCTCTCATTGCTAAAGCTAACGTTACCAGTACGATATTGAACAACAATGGTGATAATGGACATTCTTGTTTCACCCCTGATCTTATTGGAAATGCTTCTAGCTTGGTAACCTTGGTTACTAGCTTGGTCTGAATTAGTGAGAAGAAATTCCTCACTAGAATATCCTTAAACCTATGAAACCACAGTTCCAGACAAAATAATAATGATAATGATGAAGATGCTTAAAAGCATCTATTCATAAGCAATGATTGGTATGCAATACACTGTAGGACTTCCAATAGATTTAATAATTTAATAATTTAAAGGCAACATGTTTTAATGGATATAGATCTGATCATGAAACCAAAATCTATCTTTAGCGTTTTTGTGTTGTCTTATTTTGTTTTGCTTTTCTTTGTATCCCCAACACTTAGTACAGTGTCTGGTACATAGTAAGCAATTAATAAATACTTATTGACTTCTTAACTTGATTGGATTCAAGTCCTTCTTCTGACACATGTTGGCTATGTTACCCCAGTCAAATTCTTTTTTTCTTGCTTTATTTTTTTTTTTGGTGAGGCAATCGGGTTTAAATGACTTGCCTAGGGTCACACAGCTAGTAAGTGTCAAGTATCTAAGGCTGGATTTGAACTCAGGTCCTCCTGACTCCAAGGCTGAAGCTCTATCCACTGTACCACCTAGCTGCTCCCCCCCAGTCAAATTCTTTAACCTCTCACTGTTGTAGGCAAGTCCCTAAGGTTATAATTTACAGAGAAGCTATTGACTTGCATTGACAGAAGGAGGTTCCTCACCTGGGAGTTGCCTATACTAATAAAATCAAATCTAGGCCCCACTATTAACAGATCATTAATGATTTTTTCTTCTTTCACATTCTTTTAAAATTTTTGTCACAAATTTATGAGTTCTCAAATGTTTCCAACAAACACAGCAAATGAACACAAATGAATCAAAATTAAACTTTTCATGTTGCAAGCATCTAAAGAAAGAAAATACTATGAATTGTAGTTTCTGATGTTCAGTGTTGCCAGAATGATGTCATATTTAAATATTTTATTACTATATTAAAGACTTAATTTCACAAGATGGATCCTCATGGTCAAAGTGTTCAGGTCCTACTGGGAAACACATTGGAAGATCAGTTTCTCCTAACTTAATGAGGATGGGCCTAGTGGAGTAGCCACAGTCCTTTTCAAAGACTTTTTCAAGGGCCAAAAAGTTTTTCTGTCATACCTCTTCAGTTTACAGGCACTCAAAAGAAATGAGCCTAACACTCCACACAGGAAACCAAATGGATTTTTCAAAGTTTGTTACTCAGATTATGAAGTACATTTCAGAAGTGTTACTTGAACCCAACTCTTCTGGTTCAGAAGTTAGTGCTACATCCATTAGGCCATGATCCCACCTCTGAAAAAAATGTATTATGTAAATCTGAGCAAGTCCCTTGACCTCACAAACACCTAAAACATAAGGACTAAATTTACTCCTGTCATTTTTATTCATTAATTCTTAACTTTGACCTTAGAGGCATAAGAAATCAGATCTAATCCATCTCCCCAATGACAGTCTTTCAAATATTCTATCACAACTACTATGTCTTCCTGATTCTTCTCTTCACCAAGCTAAGCATCCTCAGTTTCATTGATTGATCCTCATATGGCAAAGATCCAAGGACTTTGGCCATTCTTCTCGCTCTCCTCTAGATGTCCTTTGGCTTATTAATATCCTTTATGAAATGTGTTGCTCAGGATCTAATGCAATACTGCTGACGTGGTCTGTACATGGCAGAAGAAAGTGAGACTCTTACCTTCATATTCCTGCTGAAAGCTATGCTAATCTTACAGCACTCTAAGACAGCATTAGCCAATAACACTGTTGACTCATATTGAATATGTAGGAACCTAAAACCTCCAGAATATTTCAACCTACTGCCTAATTATGCCTCCTCCATCTTGTATTTTGAATTAATTTTTGAACTGAAGTGACTTTACATGTATTTCTATTAAATTTTAATTAATTAGATTCAATCCTTTATTTTAATCCTGTGAAGACCTTTTTGGATTCTGACTCTCATATGTGTTGTCTTTATCCCCACCAACTTTATGACATCTGAAAATCTGATAAGCATACCATGTATATATTTATCCACATCATTGATGAAAACATTAAATAGCACAGATCAATGGAAACACCACTGGATTTCCCTTCAAATTCTCAACCAATTAGAAAGAATAAAGATCACCTGGCTGCTTTTCCCTTTCCCCATCCCCCCACTCATTGGATCAAAGTTCTTGAGCTAGAGGCCATCTAGTCTAATCTTCTTTTTTACAGAAAAGAAAGCTAATGCCCATAGAGGTTCAATGACTTCTAAAGGTCAAACAGGTAGGGTCAGCAATAAGATTTGAGTGCACATCTTCAGAATCCAGATCCAGTGTTCTTTCTACTCTATCAAATTATCATGGAACCATTTATGACTTCACTTTGAATCTAGTCACCCAGATAGTTAGGAATATTCCTAATTGATATCTTCCTATCATGTTCCATTATAGTAACATGAAATACTTTTTAAAATACTTAAAATCTAGGTAAACAGCAATCTTCCTATGTGCCAGTTTAAGAAGTAAGACTAGTCAGCCATAAGCTATTTTTGATGAAGCTATACTGTTTTTTTATGATCACTGCTTCCTTTTGTAGATAATGTCTAACCATCTCTTTAATTTTAATTTTAGAATTTTTCCAAGAAGTAAATCCAGCTCATACACCTGGAAAGTATCTGATAAGATAAGCTTCTGTGCCAGTTGCATAGCAAAAGCAGGGGATGACAAATTAACATTCCAAGGGATGAAGTGATAGCCATGAAATGTCAAGACCTAAAGAAAGGTCTATAGCAAATTGGGTAGATCATATATGCATGAGATGATGCAGACAAGAATAAAAAAAAAAATAAGGTATGGCTGGGGAGGTGTTCCATGTCATCTGAAAAAAAGTACTCATATTGAAGAGATCATGGCTCCATTAAAACATTAGAATATTTCATATTATGAAGTTTTTGATTTGTGCTTTGCATAAAATATGCACTTTATCTGCCAAACTTCTAAAAGGCAAACACAACCTTACAATAATTCATTATTGAAGCTTTGTTTTGAATAATTCAAGTCCTACCTGCATCCCACCATGCAAATGAATGTTTTCTGAAATAAGACAGCATCTACTATATCAACATGGGGTTGGATAATAACCTTGTGAAATAGAATAGAAGATGAATCCCCAGCTGAGCTGCAGGAAATAATCTTGGCCCAGTGCAAAATGTTTGAAAAAAAATTTCAATCCTCATAGTCTGAGCACCAAATACATTTCCAACTTAGATTCTCACTTTTGTTTTTGGAGCATAAGGAAAGATACTTTATTTCTTAGATTTCCTAGACATGCAAGCCAGACGTGGAGGTAAGAACATAACTAAAATTTTAAAGCTCTATAGATATCACTGACAAAGAAAGTAGTCAAAGGTTAAGCAGAAATGAAACAATTTAGCATCACTCATTTTATCTAGTGGACATCAATTGGCATTCTTTCCAGCTTATTAGCTGGGAAGCTCCTACCATAATTCTAATGACTTCAAGCTATTAACCACTGTGATTCACAAGTTCAAGTTTTGAATAAGAGATTGGAAAGATGTGGGAGAAAATTATTATTTATACACTGAAATCACAGCCTCCATAAAGATTACTTGGGGAATATTCCTTAGCATAAATGTCACCTGTTTTTGAAGTAGAAATTTTTGACTATCCCACAGCCCACCATGAAAATTATTTACTTAGAAATGAGTTGCTAACTAGAAAGTCATACATTTCTAGCCCAAATATACATATTGTCTTTCTGAAACAGAAGTTTCCTTTTTACTACCACCTTTAGGCTGTTTTTCTAGATTCCAACTTAAGTATGAAGAAACAGATTATGTCTAGTTTAATATACTTGTTCTTATCCTAGTATTTTGTTTATTTAATGAACGCTATTCTCATCAGGAATCCTAAAGGTCTCTGCTGCTCCTGACAAAGTAATACATTAAAAACTGGTATTTGTGTTTATGCTGTTACTGTGAGAGTTATACATCTATAAAAGAAATCCCCATAGTTTGCTAATTTGGCTATAGTCCACTTATTAGTCATATAATGTTGGGAAAATCCCCTTGCTAATTTTGTTTCTTCATCTGTAAAAAGAAGATAATACAATTTGTGCTGTTAACCTCACAGAGTTGTTATGGGATAATGTATGATAAAACCAAGTATAATCATAAAGTGCTTTGCAAATGTACTGTTACACTCACTAATTGAGAAATTGTTACAGAGTTTAAATTCCATGAAATCAAGTATCATGTCTTATCCAACCTCTGCATCTATGCCTGTTGAACTGAATTATGAACATTAATTGGATGACACTTATGGGAGGGTGAGTTTATTTTTATAAATTTTCATTAGTTCTATGATTGAAAACTCTGTTAATGACTCAAAAAAAACCCAATTTTGGTATTAGAAGTCTATATGGTAGTGTTGAACTAGGGGTTGAGAATATCTGGGGTATTGGGTGCCAATCCCATCTCTGATACTTACTAATGATCTAACCCCGGGCAAGTCATTTAGCTACTCTGTGCCTCACTTTGTTCATCTGTAAAATGAGGGTACCAGATCTGATGATTTCTAAGGTCACTTCTAGCTCTATAATCATATGTCCATCCTTGTTCATTGAATGATTCAAACTACCCAAGTGGTCCTTAAAATAAATCTTCTTTATTCTAAAACTTTATTGTGCAGTGATAAGCAACCCTAAAGTCAAACATTTCCATAACTCCTTAAAGTCAACAATGTCCTTCTACCTTGTATGACTCAGGGTAGAAAGCAGAGAATGTGGTTATAAATACCTGAGATGAAGGAAAACTTCCACTATCTAGTTGTTCTTGCTACTTTAAGGATTTGGGGAGGAGAAGGAAACAAGTTTTGTGTTGGAGCTGAGGAAAATTGCATGTTCTTTGTTGACTAAAACTCAAAATAATTAATTCTAGTTCCTTTTCTTATAATTATGCTGTAGTTATTAGTATTTCCTCCTGGTTCTATAATTTAGCAATTCATAAGACTCCTATAAAATTTAGCATGTGAGAAGAGAGATCCTATTTTGTTAAATAAAATGTGTGTTAATGTAAGGATTCCTTATTGCCTTATTTAATCATGATCTCTACAAACTGTCATATCATATGTAAATAGCAAATATAATTATGTATTTTCATAGATTAAGAACATATTTCTCATGCTAACAATTTTCTAGTCAAACTGAATGGCTATGAATAAAAAAAGTAGTACAGAGAGTCAAAATTAGGAGTATCCTAAAGGACAACAGAGGCATGTATGTTGGGGAGAAGTAGAGAGCAACACACTACCAGTCATTACCCATATACAAGAAATAGAAGAAAAAAATATATTCTGGGGAATATAAAATTTCAAAAAGTAGTGATAGATAACATTTGACAGCTCAAGTCCTATTCTAGTACTCAGGGAGTGGTTCAAGATCTTGAAGTCCACTAACATGTTGGGTACCTCCGTTGAGGATTTCTGGGAGTCACAGACAAGAATTGGATAAGATGAGAAGGTAACATTGGGCTACATACCAGTAGATGGAGTACCTTCATTCACATGGTCACAGATGTAACTAAACATTAAGAAATACAATTTTTATATTATTAAAATGTTTTCCTTTGTGTAGAAATGTTAGCAAATTTATATTATTAATCCTTAGTAGTTTATTTTAAAGTTTCAATGAACAAATTAGGATTACCAATTTAGGATCATAGATTTGTAGCTAGAAGGAACCTTAAAGACCCATTAGGTCCAACACCCTAGTTATATGAGGAAACTGAGGCACACAATGTTTAAGTATTTTGTCCAGCTTTATAAAGCTAGTAAGTGTCTGGGGTGGGAGGTATTTGAACTCAGATATTGCTGACTCAAGTCCATTCTCTTATTTGCTACACCTAACAAAAAGTAAGGTTCTGATGGTGAGAGGATCTTTCCAGGAGAAAAAAAACCCAGTAATTTTTTGTGTTAGAGAAGGAAATTATATGTATATATATACACACACATATATATATATACACATATATACATATATATGTGTATATATATATACATACAGATAGATAGATAGATAGATAGATAGATAGATAGATAGATAGATAGATAGATTTCACATAGAAAGAGGTTGACTGTAGATTATTAGGAATAAATAAAAATTGGTACATCTCAAGACCATGGAATAAAAAATATAATATATAAACCATATGTGTGTGTGTGTGTATATATATTTATCCATATATTTATGTATATATGTATACACATGTATATGCATGTGTGTACGTATGTATGTATAGTAGGGAAGCTTTTTAAAAAATGACTCAAAGATATGTCCAACTATCAAAATTGACTTTTGGAAAAAAAAAATTTGAATCCATTCTACTTCCAAAATTACATAGTTTATTCTCTTTTATTCCTTTTCCCTTAGTAATGTGTCTCTAAAAAAATACCTCTGTAGGCCATTCATTACATCCCATTGTCTATCAGATCCTCCAAAAGAATACTTACTCCACTTTTCTCCAAAGAGAGCAAAACATTACAGTGCCACTAATATCCTTCTCTCTTATGAAATGTCTCTTTATTACCTAACCCTAAACTTCTCCTGAGAGAAGCCATCTCCTTTCTCAAGTATCTTTGAAAACAGAGAAAGGACAATGGAAATCCTTTCACAGTCTTTTCAATTCAGAAGACCCAAATTAGTTTCCAAAATTGAACCCCCATAAAAATATGTTCTTTTTTGAAAAATATTTGCTGTTTGATTATCTCATTGCTTTATAAGTAAAAAGAAATGCCATAAATCATTATAATTGCAAAACAACTTCAAAGATATTGCCATCCTGTGGATGAAGGAAAGCAGTTATCATGGATATTGAGTCACTTTAAAGGGATGAGAAGGTGTCCCAATATTGTAATTAATTTCACAGGAACAAAGGCATTCCGCTACACTAAATTACTAACTCATGGCTACCCACAAAGAATAAGAGCCTCATTTTCAACAACTTTAAGGAGGATTTAATTAAAGCAAAAGTGTTGATATGAATTCATAATCTCATTACTATCAGCACATTCAAACACCACTATTCAGGATTCATCTAAGAAATCACACAAGGTACACTTGGTAAAATTTTGTTTTGTTTTTGTTTTTAGGCAATTGAAGTTAAGTAACTTTCCCAGGGTCACACAGCTAGTAAATGTCAAGTGTTTGGTCTGAGGCCAGATTTGAACTCAGGCCCTCCTGACTTCAGGGCTGGTGCTCTATCCACTGCACCACCTAGCTGCCCTGGTAAAATTTTTTAAAGGACAAGACTTTTATTTTAGAATAGAGCCCTTTCAACATCAATTAACTTCAAATCTTCATCCTTACTCCAAACATGCACTTTTAACGATCATATTTAACAGTAGATATGAAAAAGCATAACCCTTGGGGACAGTTTTGGTATGGTGCCATGTTTTCTAGGTCATATAGTTGACAAAAAAAAAAATGACCCATACTCTGATACTTGTGTACTTGTCATATAAATTTGTGCATATGGGTTGTTATTCAAGTAGATTAAGAATTCAAACATAGGTCACAACCATCTTTGAATATTTTAAAAGATTAATCTTTGTCTGATAGATCTCTGAACTCATAAATGTTGGCACTCCCTCCAGTAGGATTGATTGCCACTCACTGATGCTTCCTCATCTTCATTTCATTTGATAAATCTTAGAGTCTATCCTTCATAACTAGGACATTTCCCAATAATTCTTGACATTGCATGGATATCAATGAAGCAGATAGGCTTTCCATTGGTTATCCATTTATCTCCTGACATAACCAACCTACTTCCCTTTCCTGTACTATCCCATCCTTGGCATCCATATAGAATTACCAAAAAGAACTCTAGTGTTTTTTAAAAAAAATAGGCTTTTGATTCAGAGAGAAACTTGGGCCTCTCAAAACTCCTAAGCAAGAGGTCTCTTGAACCTTAGACAATCCTAATTTCTTACTTATCTCTCCATGCATGCCAGAGAGATAATTTAAAATCTCCTAAATTATTTTATCTGTTCTATTTGCCGGGAATATTTCACATACTTCGTCACCACTGACTTTGGGCATAGATTTTGCTGAGCTTATCTCAGGAGGTGGAAATAAGTCTCTAAATCTTTCTCTTACACTGAGTGCAGGGAAGTCTCCCAGCTGAAAAAGCATTAACACAGTGTGATTCTGGAAACTTGTCGATAAAATCAAGCACCAGGAACACTCCTATTTCCAGAGCCTGAAGGGAACAGTCCAAGTGTGAGAGACATCAGAAGGTCCAGAAACTATTATATTTGGATGACCAGACATTACTCTGTGTGTTCTGGAATCCCAGGAACATGAATCTAACCCACTCCTTCCCACACAACAAGCTGTTACAGCCTACAGGGGGATACACCAGGAAATTCAGGATTGTTTATGGAAACAATAAGAAGTTCAGGATGTTTCTCTCAGGAGAGTTTCAGACTTTTGGCTTGTATAGGTTGAGTGGTTTAGCAATGAAGAGAACTTCAGAACAGTGTTTAAGGGATGGATTGCTGTAATATTTTATTCCCCAAGGAGGAGTTTTGAGGAAAAAGAGGAAGTGGAAGAGCTGGAACTTCAGGAAGAGGAGGAGGAAGAGGAGGAAGAGGAGGAGGAAGAGGAGGAGGAGGAGGGTGACTAGTCCTTTAGTCATAGAAGTTGAATAAGTTCAACTCCAATGACATGGTGGAATTTGGTCTAGAGATAAGCAGGAAAAGGAGTTGTTCCAGTAGCCAGGAAGCCAAGTATATTCCCAAGGTATATAAGCAAAAAATGCATTTGGATGCCAAACTTACTCAGCAAAGAAAAGACCTCAGAAAAATTATCACAGAGCTGGAGCAGGAATGTCAAGGCATTGCTGAAGAGTATGGCAGACACACTGAGGAGCAAGGCACTGCTGAAACAAGATTGGGAATACTTCGGCCCAAAGCTGAATCAGTTTTATCTTATTATGATAACCATATTCTCAACTCAAAAAAAATCATCTTAATTTCATCTCTTAAGCTTCAGGCATTGCTCTCATTAGAATGGTAGCTTTTATTTATATCTATCTATTTATCTATCTAAATCTATATCTATATATATAAAATTATCTGTGTAGGAAGAGTGGGGGGAAAGACCTAGGCAATGTTCCAAAAGGCCATGTAGCCTGACCTCTTCTGCCAAATTTCAAGGCCCAGTTCATTGTCCATCTGCCATTGGTAGTAATGAACCAGACCTATGGGCTATCCATCCAACTGAATATCATAGTCTTGCCAATGGATATTTAATATATTTGGGTTGTTCCTGTTGATACTTAGGTCAAATTTTTGAATTATTATTCATCTCAAGTAGAAAATTCTGAAATATTATTGGACTTCATACAATCTGCACAGATATTCCTAGATGTTCCTAGAACAGGATTATCTGAAAACCTCAATATATATAGAGGATACATCTTAATTTGGGCTCTATTCTAGTCATCCTTAATGACAGTGGCAATATCTTTGTTAAGCAAAAGTCTCTGTTTTATTTTACACTTCATATAATCAGAGGGTCATTCAACAAAGCTACCTCTGGTTCTCCAAGAAGTCGAGTATTTTGTTTATAGTAAACAAGAATTAGGCACAGTATGATTTTGTACTCTCTGAGCCTCTTAATAAATTTTATGACTGCAAGAATGTACTCAGCTTGTAGATAATCATTTGCAAAAAAAGCCTACCTGTTCTCGTCTCATAATTTCATCAATAATGTCCTTAATAAATCCATAAATTATTCTCATAGAAAGTATATAGAGTTGGGAAAGAAGGCACATGAATTATAGTTAATGACTTTTTTCAATTTTAATTTTTGTAATACTAAAATCTGTGATTATTTCCAATATTTGTATCCTCCCCTTTTTCAAATATCTTGAGATATAATCCCTTAAAATCAAAATTGTCTTATTTATACTTTAGTATTGATTTAATGTTTTATTTAACAAGCTGATTAGCTAATTATTCAGAGAGATGATTGGGAAGTGACTCCTAAGCAGTAAATAGTCATTTCCTGTCAAAATGTAATCAATTTCCTTTTTTAAAAAATCTGTAATATTCAGTGTTTTCTATTTCCAACTCTTACCTACTTTCTCCTTGTATAAATTATTCATAATATAGAAAGGTGAATTCTTTATAGTCTAAGCCTGTGTACTCTTGAATTTTACTAGTAGTAAGCCCTATTTTCCAACATGTCTTTCAATATACTTCCTTGTATGGACCTTTGCATTGCAGTCATCAAGCATTAAAGTATATTTTGTTTCAATTTAAAGAGTCTTAAGTTTTTCATACAAGTTTTCTACATTATCAACTTCCACAGCAGATATTAGCATGAAAACTAGGAGTATTTTAATGAAGATCTTTCTAAAAGAATCTCATCATAAACTGTATAGTACGACAAGATATTTCTTGAGGTCTTTGGACACAGTAAAGTCAATTCCATAAATTCCTTTATTTGCCTCTACTAAATAGAGCCATGACTCCCTTTCCCCAGGAGTATGCCTACTTCTTGGAAATGAAACAGTAATGTTTCAGAATTTTCAGAATTTTTTCCCCAAAATTATTTAAAACTAAATTATATCAGATAGTAGAAATCCTTCTCTATACAAGTCCTTCTCTTATCTTTCTCTGATGCTTCCCTATAATAGGAAGGTATTAGGTTCTGAAGGGCCATGCCAAAATAACAAACAAGCAAACAAAAAACAACAACAATAACAACAACAAATACTGTAAGGTTATAACAAATTAGAACAACTTTGAATACAGACTCACTTATTCACTGATCTGTTCCTAAAACCAAGGGCCAATTTAGCTAAGTACACAGAGATTCACTATCATTTAAGCTAGTTTATAAGTGATAAATTACCCAGTCATGGCAACCCATGAAATGCAAAAATATATATATATATATATACACATGTATTTATGTATATCATACACACACATATATGGCTAGATGGTACAGTGGATAGAGTGCTACAAGTATACTGAGGAAGGATTGAGTTTAAATCCTACATCAGACATTACTACCTGTATCATGAGCGATTCAATTACTCTACATCTCCCTCCATTTGTAAAATCAGGAAGGATTGTTGTGAAAATAAAATGTGATATTTATAAAGCATTTTTTCAAAGTTAAAGCACTATGAAAATACTAACAATAATATGATATAAAACAATAGCATATATTAAAATAATATTAACATTATTTCAATTTGGACTTTTTTAAACTCTGCAAGAGCAGTAGATTGGAAGCAAAGGGGACAAAGGATGCTAAGAAATAGTTTTAACCACCTTTATATGACACCATTGTTTAGAGACCTCAAAACTGATATATTCTGGGAAGAACTAAACCATACAATATTGATGTTCTTACTATACATGAAATCAGAAAATATAAAGAAGTTGCATATAAATGGAAGGATGGCTTACTATTTTTCATTGTAAAGATGAAAAAAGAAGTAGTGATATTTTTATTCCACTGATACCTCTTTCCTAGACAGTTCCTAAAGATGCACAATGATCTGGGCTCAGATTGTGAGAAAGATGACACAATGATGCACTGCATTTAGAAAAACCTAAACTGCACCTTCTAAGAACCACCATCATAACCAATACCACTTAAATATCTCTTTTTTAAAATTCCAGTAGTTTTCCATTGTGAGCATGACCCTCTTGAATCTATACCAGCAGAAATACACATCTTTACATATACAACTAAACTAGAAATCTTTTGAGTAATACACTATATAACTATCATTTGGGTGCCAGTCTCACCAAGTTTAGAGAGGCTTATCATCACAATGTCCACTGGATAGGGAAATATTTGCTTCTAGTGATTTGCAAGGACTATTTAAAATCTATGGTGGTATTTAAATCTATGTCAGTGGAGTTAGTACCCACAACAATGAAATTACAAATCATTGAAGTATAGTTCTGGTGATGGCATATGGCTGTATATATCACAGAAATCTATAGTTTCTAAAGAATCAAATTTTTAAGTGATCCTAAAGACTGAGAGGGAAATACTGAACATAGTATGTTTCAAGAGTTTGCATTCATTCATTCAACAAACTTTTATTAGGTGACTATTTAGTTCAAAGCGCTGTGCTACCTGCTAGTTACAAGATGATTTGTGCACTAGAAGTGCCGTAAATTATGTCTTCCAGGGAATTGTGATCGATACGATATACTTCAATTGAAACTTTTTTTTAAACTGTATCTTTAATTTATGCCATAACATAGTACAAGTGAAACTTTTAAATAGAGATTCTGAATTCCCATGTGATAAAATGTAGTTACTTATTTGTGAAGATTTATGCACATGCTGCTTACTTAATTTTAGTAATATTCATGCAAACAAGTAAAACCAAGAGCATGTATCTTAGTTTTTCTAAGGTTGCCTTAATCTCCTAATAGAAAATATTCAAAAGGAATATCCTTGGTCAAAGAATATGCATTGACTTAGGACTGGAAATATAATGACCAAATTCATAAATCTTGTTTTATCAATGAAATAATTAGAAAAGTAGCATCAAGGTTAAAAAAAAAACTTCTAGTATCATCATGTGTAAATACATACTATATATAATATTAAATAATTAGAATATAAATACTGTATAAATATAAAATAAGGAATGTTCATTTATAAAAATCAGATTTATCTAATTATCTAAATTATCTATATAGATATATCTAAATCATGCTAATTTCTCAAATATAAAAGTCTTATTTTTTCTTTAATTTTCAGCTTTTAGTCTGACAAAGGAAGTCACTTATGGATAGTTTATTGTGTTTTAGATAAGGAGCTCAACTTTTTATTAATATTTTGATAACTCTATTCCAGTATAATTATTTTATCTGTAGCATTTTATTCTATGTAAAATACTATGATAAGGGGTCCATAGGCTTCACCAGATTATCAAAGGGATCCATGATACCAAAAAATTTAGAAATTTTTATCAAGACCAATGGAAAAGACAGTAATATAAACCCAGGGGTGGGGAACTTGAGGCCTCGAGACCACATGTGGCCCTTTAAGTCCTCAAGTGTGGCCCTCTGGCTGAATCCAAACTTCACAAAATAAATCCCCTTTATAAAAGGATTTGTTCTGTGAAGTTTGGATTCAGTCAGAGGGCCGCACTTGAGGACCTAGAAGGTCACTTGTGGCCTCGAGACCACAGGTTCCCCACCCCTGGATAGCCAATGCCATAAGTTCATAAAATTGATTTAAAAGAAAGGCTTCTGGGTACATAGTGCTATTTTCCATTATTTTTAATTCAAACCTGGAAATGACTTGCCTAAAATAATAAAATAATTCTGTCTCTCTCTCTCTTCTTCTCATTTTTTTCCTTCTTTCCTACCTGAGTTTCTTCTTCATTTTTTCACCACAATTCTAAGATACTATTTATTAAATAATAGAAAGCTGCAATTCATATTGGTAGATTTAAATTAGAGACCTTTGAAGAATTAAATTATGTATCTTTGTATTTGAGGGTTTTTTTTCTATATCCTAATTCATTAATAAAAAGAAAAAAAGGAAGAAAGACTTGGTTTAGCTTCCAACTTTGTGAGAACAGATGAAAATTAATTCTGAGATACATTGTCAATTACATCTTTTATATAAATATCTTTTAAAGAGAAAGAGAAAAACCTTGGTACCAACTCATTCATTAAAAACAGAATTTTCCTGCATTTTCTCTTCTCAGTGACAATTTTCCAGGGGGGAGGGGGTGATGTCTTTTAGGAAGCTAGGTGGCACAACGGATAGTGCACTGGGCTGGCTTGGAGTCAGGAAGGTCAAATCCTGCCTCAGCCAATTACTACCTGTGTGACCATGTGTAAATCACTTAACCTCTGTTTGCCTGAGTTTCATCTACTATTAAATGGAGAAAATAATGGCACTTACCTACCAAACTTACCATTCCAGATTTTGAACCATGTTACAAAATGGCAATCATCAAAACAATCTGAAGATTGTTGTAGAAAATGAACTGACCTGCATTTTAAAGCAGGGGGGAGGACTTTTCCTCATTTTAATGTTCCCCGTATCGAAGAAATCACATATCTAGTCTCTATTCTTAAGTATTTTTGAGAAAGTTGTCAAAGGGGTCAGCTAGGTGGTGCAATAGATAGAGCACCAGCCCTGAATTCAGGAGGACCTGAGTTCAAATCTGGCCTCAGACACATAACACTTACTAGCTGTGTGACCCTGGGCAAGTCACTTAACCCCATTGCCTAGCCAAAAAAAAAATAGAGAAAGTTGTCAAATGCCTACAAAATGATAAATTACCTAAGAAGAGAAACTAAAAGCCTGAGAGATTAACTAGCATTTATGTCCAAAAATACATAGTGAATTTTGTTTAGTTAGATTTGGAATTTTTACCCATCATCCTGTGAGATTGCATCAGACTTGGTATGCACACCTCATTAGTATGCAGAGTATCCTTTACTCATCTGATTGGAAAGCTGAAGGGCTAAGAGATGAGCCTCTATTCAAAGGGGGATCCCAGGACAGTAATCTTCTAATTTATCTCCTGCTGCACTGCTGTGAATTGGACTCCATCATGATCCCATTCAGAAATCTCATCATTCTATAAAACTATATCAACCTTAGTATTCATGTCTTATCAGTTTCCTCAGTACCCTCTGCTCCTATGATTGGAGGGCTAGAGGTTGGAACAAAGAATTATTCCCAAAGCTTCCACTTAAAGAGGGTTCTCAAGTTAGCATTTTCTACACTGAATATTATGGGTTGATTTTTTTTTCAGTACCTAGCCAGAGAATTTTCACCTGCCCATCCCATATTTGTTACAATACACAAAACCACAAGTGAAAAATACTTTAGGAAAATTATCTTAATATCTGAAAATATGTCCCTTAATGCTGCTCCACAAATAGGTTTAAAAAAAACAAAACAAAACACTTAGCCCTACAAGATGCGGGAATGTATAAACTCCTTTAAAAGCAGGAACTGAGTTGCCCTTTATCTTGGAAAATCTAGTGTTTAACATACTGCTAGTGCCCCATAGGTGCTTTTAAGATGTTTGGTGATTTGAATTTTTTAGATTGGTCAGTTTGCACATTTGTGCTTGGACTAGACTTGACTTTCACTAGACATTCTCTTCATCCTTCCACCTACTGAAACAAGTCAGTTAAGTGATATATTACAAATTCCATGAATATTTAATTAATGATGACAAAGTTCATGAAGAAAAAACATTTTCTTATTTTAACTGATTCCTGAAGACATGTGCATATGTGTATACATATGGATAAAATATTTGAGGGGGCACTTATTAATTTTCATCCATATGTTATATAATAATATATAAAATACATATCATATAGTATTATATTATAATGTATTATATATTTTTATATATTATATATACACATACTATACACATACACACATATTTGAGGAGCACTTATTCATTTTTATAGATTTCTTGATAAGTGACATTAATCAACAAGATTAACTAGAAATAAGCAAATTATGCTTTGCAGTGGTCTTCTTGACTTTTTTCAATGTTATCCTCACATACTTCCTCAACTAATGACCACTGAGATCAATTAAACCAATAGGTACATAGTTTATGAAAGGACACACTGTGGAAAGGAAAGGTTCATACAGTATTGACAAGTAAAACATATATTGAGCATTAAATCCAAGTGGATAGGAAGAGCTGTTAAGGAAATTAAAGAAGATGCATTATTTTTTTTTAACAGTCACATGTTTTGAGATGATGCTCACAGTGGCCATTATAACAGAAATAGAAAATGCGTGGCCTTCAGTAGTATAAAATGACCACTTCTGTACCTAGGAGATGTTCACTAACCAGCTCTGATAGTATTAGTGTGTAATACTCAATAACTGTGATGGTCTAAAGGCTTAGGTACTTGAGATCAGCCACCTTTGTCATCACACAAGGCCTTTGTGGACTGCCATATGTGGAAGCGGCAACTATTTAGCACTTAAAATTGGGCTTCCAGCCCCACTACCACCATTGGAGGGACCAGCGACCTCTTTACTGCTAAATCCAGTGGACTTTTTTTTTTCAGTTCTGCTCAAGAAGCTTCAGTGATTCCCTGCTGCCTCCAGGATCAAATATTGACTCCCCTGTCTGGCAATTAAAGTCCTTCACAATCTGCCTCCTGCCTACCTTTCAAATTTGGTTCCATATGAATTTCCCCTACATGTCCTACAGTCCAACCAACCTGCCTACTTGCTGTTTCCTTTACATGGCATTTTATCTCCTGCCACCATGCCTTTGCACAGTGTTCAAAAGGACTAAAATGTCCTCCTTCACTTCACTCTGCTTTTTAGAAATCCTAGCTCTCTTCAAGGCTCAGCTCAAGTGCCACCTCCTTCAAGAGGCCTTCCCTAATTCTGGCAGTTGCTATTGTGTCCCATACATCCCACAAAATCATGTTGCATTTATTTTGTGCGTGTTTTGTATTTACTTATGAGTGAGCATGTGGCACCCATACACACACACTCCCCAACAGGAAGCAAGCTCCTTGAAGGCAAGGACTACCTTTCTTTTATAGCTGTATCCCCAATTGGAAGCTTAATAAACATTTAATCAACTCAATTACTCACTGTTCCTGCAGAAGAGAAAAGGCACCACATCTACTACTGTCACTGTTAGTGCCCTGGCTTTAGTTAGCACTTTATTAAGACAGTAGTGGAGAGAGATGGTGGATGGCTACCCCATGGTGCCTGAGACTAAAAGCATCTTACACCATAGAACCCTTCTGGCCATTAAGATTAACCTATCTGACCTACTCTGAGATTGGTACCAAATCTACCCAAATATTGTGATGGAAACAGACAGAAAAATGAATTTTCTTGGATTCATATTGTCTATGAGTACTGAGTGTCTTTCTTCATTACACTAATTTATCAACGACAGTAACTATCATAGTTCCCTGTACAAACTCACTCTTCATTCAAAAGATTCAAAGCATTCCCTTGCTCTTATCTTCCTCTATTCTCTACAACTCTTGCAATGTCTTTTCAAAAAACCTCCACTTTATCATAGATCACTTGTTTGACACTCTTTTTATCCTCTAGTACTCAGAGAAACTTGTTTCCTCTGGATAATATCTGATCTTTGACTTCCCTCTCTGAGGCTAACTTCTCCTTTCATGGTCTGTCTCCTGGGTAGGGAAGAGGAGTTAGTCAAATCCTTGCACATGACTGATGCACCCGAACCTTCCCTCTGTTACCACCACTCAGTAAGCTTACATATCTGTCTATATCACCCAATCCAGATCTGTGTTGCTGTCATTGACTAGTCTCCAGGTCACTGTTCCTTCTTTCTCAAGTTTAGTAACTTGGATCACATTCTTCCTCTCTACTTCAACCCTTTTTTCATATTTGGGGTTCCTAGAGATGTGCCCTGGATATCCCAGTTCAGCATCTTCCCAATTCCATGACTTAGATTTCCACTTTATAGTAATCCTTTTATTTTTCCCATATCAACCATTCTGCTCCATGCAGCAGCTGTTTCAAACCCTTTTCTCTCATCAAGCTCCAACACTTCCCCCCATCCTTTTATGCCTCAACAGAATGGAGGCCATCTGTCATGAACTTCTCCACTGCACCCACTCTACACCTCATATCCCCTTTACATCCTTACTTTTTTAATTGTTCCAGTCTTTCATAAGAAAGTAATCCACATTGTCAAGGCCAGGCCCTTTACCTATGCCTTTTGTTCCATCATTTTCCTTCTTCCTTGCCCTCCCTTCATTCATAGTCTCTCAGTTTCTCTCTCCCTTGCTTCCTCCCTCTCTTCCTTTGTCTGTATCTATTGTCTCCATCCCCAGTGCCTACAAACATGTTTAGGTTTCTCCAGTGTTAAAAAGCACTGACTTGCCCCTGGCATTCCCTTATTGGTATGCATTTCTCCTTTCACTACAAAGTCCTAAAAAGGGAAACCTACACAAACTGTTACAGCTTTGTTCACAAATCACTCATTTCTTAAATCCTATCAATCTGACTTCCAACCCCACCATGTAAGTCAATTGCCCTTTCACCCATTATTAGTGATCTCAACTATAAATCCTTCGCACTTTTCTCATCTTCCCTTAATTTATCTGAAACTTTTGAGAATGCTGACAGACCCTACTATCCAGAAAGCTCTCTCCTCACTTTGTTGCCATGACACTGCTCTTGCTCCTCTACTCCATTCTCTGCTCAACTCTCAAACTTTTTAATCTTTTATACTTGCTGTCCCTCTACATGCTCTGAGATCAGTGGTATGTGCCTTCTTGCTGTTCTGCACACAATCCACTCCATCTCCTGACTTCCTCAATTTTCACTGGCTGTCCCCTATGACTATAATTCTTTTCCTGCTCTTCTGTTTCCTACCTTTCTGGACTTCCTTGAAGTTCCAGCTAAAATCCCACCTTCTGAAGCCTTCCTTCTCCCGATAACCTCCAGGTTAGCCTGTATATAACTTGTCTGAACATAATTTTCTCTCCAACTAATCTGTGAGCTCCTTTGGAAAAGGAACAGTTTTTTTGGCCTTTCTTTTTATTACAAGATTATAAGGAACCAAGTAAGAGTATGTTAAAAGGGAGAAAGGGGAAGGCTAGTTTCCCGTTCAATTGTGTCTCAAATGGAATTATATATAGTAATTTCAGAAAGAGTGTGCATCACAATTGCTGAATGCACTGGAAACTACAGCATTAGACATATAGAAAAGGTGATTAAAGGGGTTCATCAAATGGATCAAGAGAGAATCAGGAAGGTAGTTGGATAAGCAAGAAAATAAATAATAATTCCGAAGGAAAAGTTGACCTGTTGACACTTTTTTAAAGCCTATCTTTGAAAATATGTTTTACCTGAGTGAAATTTAAAACACCCCCTAAATTTTCACCTTGATTTTTAAAAATATATTTTATGTTCTTACTATTTGACACAATTTAGAGTGAGATATTAAAGGGTAACTATTACAAAAAATATTTTCTTTGATTTATCTGACTTTAGAAAAACAAGGAAAATCTGGTCTTCATCAAACTACTTACTCACAAAATGCACTAAATGAATTTAGTTGTCTTCTCTCTCCCTAGGAGAGACTTTCTCAATATATCTAAACAGATGTGAATGTTAGAAAATTCTATTTCTGCTTCTTTCGTGACTTCACATCTCTAACGAAACTAATTCTTGAAACAAGAAAAATCAATTTACTGGAGTTAGAAACATCTTTAGCTATTATAAATGAGAAGTTCCTACTCCTCTCTTAAAGCACAGGAAGCTAACCCCTAATAAACTATGTGGATTCTATATGTTCCACCCTCTTGTTATCCTTCATTCTAGGGCTAAATTATTATTAACAATTAGGCTCATGGTCTAAATGACAATAGTACCTGATCTTTTGAAAGAGAGAGATCCTTTTTCCAGGTATAAATCACTAAAGGACATCCATCCTTCAAAAGGTTTATGTTAGTCTAATCTTCCTCTACAAGAGGCAATATAGTATCCATTACATTAATATCCTATCACACCCTAGATTTTTTATTTATTTTTTAGTTTTTAAATTAATTTTTTTGATTTATCAACAATCACTTTCATAAGCTTTTGAGTTTTAAATTTTTCTCCCCCTCCCCAAGATGGCACGCAATCTGATATAGGCTATATATATGTATGTGTGTATGTGTATGTGTGTGTGTGTATCTGTACGTGTACATTCCTATTAAACATATTTTCACATTACTGATGTTGTAAGTAAGAATTAGAACCAATAAGAGAAACCGCCAGAAAGAGGAAACAAAACTCAACAAAAGAAAAAAATAGCATATAGTATGCTTCGATCTGCATTCAAACTCCATAATTCTTTCTTTGGATATGGATAGCATTTTCCATCATGAGGCCTTTGGAGATGTCTTAGATCTTTTCATTGCTGAGAAGGGCTAAGTCTATCAATGTTAGTCATCCCATAACATGGTTGTTACTGTGTACAATGTTCTCCTGGTTCTGCTCACTTCACTCAGCATCAGACCATAAAAGTCTTTCCAGGTTTTTCTAAAGTCCTTTTGCTCATCATTTCTTATAACATAATACTATTCCATTACATTCATATACCACAACTTGTTCAGTCATTCCCCAATTGATGGGCATCCTCTTAATTTCCAAGTCTTTGCCACCACAAAAAGAGCTGCTATAATACATGTGGGCCACCCTAGATTTTTTAAATGTATTATCTGCAATGAGAAGCATTATGATATGATAGAAAACAATGTGTGACCCTATATAAATCACTTAACCTTTCAGTGCTCTGAACATATCTCTTAAATTGCAGAAAAATGCTGCCCTATATTGAGAGGAAGTTTTCTAACGAGGGCATTCCCTCTATCAGTGAAATCATAGACCCTCTCCCTTTCCCTATAATAGCAACATGAAACTAAGATGTAATGTAGTTAAACCAATCAGTAGAGAGTCAAAGATTAAATCATGAAATGCAAATGAGAGTCTCTTAAATGTCCTCATTAGGTACATAAGGATGAATTTATTATGATTTAGAATAATAGGCCTGTTATGGCAGACTTATTTGATTAAGGCTCATGGTTCCATGAACGGGAAGGGGGAGGGAAGGAGGCTGTATAAAGGCAAGGAGATTGGTGTGGAGATTATAGAGGGGGTAGCTGGATGGAATGAAGCAAACTACAGTTAGGGATGCCAGAAATAGTGTGCCAGAAGAAAGACAATATGGAGAGCCAGACCCCAGAAGCTCTTCCAGTTTCTTGTCTCTGATGTACATGGTAGGGTAGTGTGCTGATGGAGATGGCCAAAGAAAAGGGGATGCAGTGATTGTGTTATGACGGTCCTCAAAGTCCACGCTGAAAAATTTGCTTGTGAGACTGCATGGTAATGAAATCCTTTTGTTACTTCAATAACTAAACCCCATGCCTCAAAATGTGTCTCAGAGAGATCCAAGACAAAACTACCTTTTACTCAAGCTGTAAAAGGCATCCCAATGTACAAAGTTCTAGGTTCAGTAATTTTTGCATGACTTACTTTAAGAATCAATGAAATAGATGGATTTCTCTTTGCATCATTTGCTTATGCTTTAGACATGTCTGCCCAGAAATGAATGACTTTGTTGCAGGGGAAAATTGTTTTTTATTTCACCACTCAAAAGTTGATAATCCTAACCTGCTCTACTTGATGTCAGTTCCTAACCTTATATTCCAATTTGGAGTAAAATTAACTTAATCTTCTAAATACAGTGATGAGGCATATTATTTTAATAATCACAAATGACATGGTTGGTTAATTTTTATACAGTTTAAATGTCAGCTATCTGTCTAAAAGGATATTAACAATTTCAAGATGATGATAGATCAGCACAATCAGTAAAACTGCTATTTTTTAGAACTCTGGGGAATCACTATAACAATTCTAGTCTCTATGTCCTATTTAGCATAAAGTAATCATAAAATAAAACCTTTTTATGACCAAGCTACTACAGTCAAAATGTAAAAATATTTTTCTATGTGTACACATATACATATATGTATGTGTAAGCAAAATTAGGCCATGCTACCCATAGGTAAGTAAGCCCAGCCATCATTTTTTCTTACAAAATATAGTAGTTAGAAAATAATAACAAAATTCATTTATGGGGGAGAAGATCTAGAATACTAAGAAGAATAAAGAAAAATGGTAAGAATTAAGAGGAATATCCCTCACAGTCCTCAAAATGTAATATAATGCAGCAATCATCAAAACAATTGGTATAGTTAAAAACAGAGAAGCAGATCAATGAAACAAACTAGACAAGGAAGAATCAGAAGTAATAGTACTCAATAACCAGTGTTGGAGGTGGGGAGGAAGCCCAAACATAAACTACTTAGGAAAGAATTCCACATTTGACAAGTGCTAGGAAAACTAGGTAGCAATCTGGTAGAAATAAGGCTTGGACCAATACCTTACACCATATTTTGAAATAAATTCACTATGGATATACCATCTTTCTTGGTCATACCATAAACAAAATGAGGAGAAAGTTAGATCATATGCCGTTAAGAGCCACGGACAGGAGATGAATTCTTAACTAAACAAGGAATAGAAGCAAGTACAAGGGACAAAAAAGATCTTGTTAATTAAATGAATTTGAAAAGCTTCTAAACATACAAAACCAGTACATCTAGGATAAGAAGGGATATCAGTCAAATAGGGAAAAATCATAACAAATTTCTTAAATAAGGGTTTGGTATCCAAAAGATTTAAAGATAGATATCTAATAGCAATATATAAAACCAAAATAATTTCTGAATAATGATCAAAGAATATGAATGAACGGTTCTCAAAAGAATTGTAAACTACTCAACCGTATGAAAAAATGTTCCAAATCTCTAATGAGAGAAATATAAATCAAAATAGCCCTAAGATTTCACCTCACACTCAGCCTATTGGAAAAGATAACAAAAGATAGGAATAGTCAGTGCTGCAAGGGCTGTGGAAAGATAGGGAAACTAAGACACTATCAGTGGAGCTATGAATTATTATACCCATTTTGGAAACAATTTGTTATACAGATGAAGTAGATAAAATGCCCATACTCTTTGAATCAAGGATTCTATTGCTAGTCCCAAGGAGGTCATTGATAAAAAGAAAAGTCTTTATACACCAAATTATTTATAGTAGCACATATTGTGTTAACACAGAACTGTGAATAATGCAGAATCAATTGGGATCAATTGGGGAATGCCTAAACAAACTGAGTACATGAATACATATTTCTGTGCTACAAGAAGCAGTGAATATGATTACTACCTAGATGCCTGGAAATAATTACACAAACTAATGCGAAATGAAGAAAGCAAAGCCAAGAAACTGGAAATACACTGACAGCCATGTAAATGGAAAGAACAACAAAACCATTGAAGATGAATATTGCTAAATTACAAAGAACAACCTTAGCCCCAAAGAAGAAATATCAGAAGGCATCTCCTCTGATTCTTCTGCAACAATGTATGCATTTGGTGGATGGAGTGTTCATGGTTGTGGAGCACTGCATACATTGCCAGATATTTTCAGTGTATTGATCAATTTGCCTGATTTTTTTCTCTTCCTCTTTTAAATTAAAAAAAAATGTTATATTAGGATGGCTCTGAGAAAGGGAAGAGCAGGGATAAAAGGAGAAATTTAGCTTATGTAAAAAATAAAAGCCACCAATAATAATTTATTTAAAAGAAATATCTATATATCATCTATATTTTTATAAACTCTACATTGATATATTTTGAGAAGTACTTATCCAGATAGATCTAGATCTAGCTATGTATCTCCCTATTTGATAAGAATTGGGGAAAAAAGGAAGCAGACTGATTCTGAAGCCACAGGACCTGAATTCAAATTTCTCATCTCTAGGCCTTGGGAAGGTCACTTCATTTCCTTGGGCCTCAGATGCAACATCTTTAAAATAAAGGAGTTGGACTATCTGACCAACTTCAGATCTTCAACTTCAGATAAGTATTTTCTAAACTTCTCAGTTTCTAACTCACAATAAAGCTATTTTAAGAACCTTTCGTTTCTTCTCTTGAAGCACTAAGATGGCCATCATTAACACACCAGTGTCATACACCAGATTTTACTAAGTAAAAACAGAAGCTATGCTGTCATCACAAATAAAATAAAGGAGCAATTCAAATATTTTTATTTGAATCATGGCTCATTACTTATCACCATATTCTATGCATATCTAAAATAATCTTTCAAACTTCTGGTAAAAGTTCACACTTGGGCACTTAACAATAAGGTCTGTTACAAGAATTTCACAGCTTAGAAATACATTATATCCAGAATAACTGGTTTCTTGGCCTAATCTCCAAAAATATGTATCTTATATCATCCACCGTGCTAATTTAATATGGCCACTATGCACTTCTAAACTTGCTTCTCTCATTTTAGCCCTATGGCTTAGTTTCATTCTTTAGAGTGCCAGTGAGAATTCAAAAAATCCAGTCACTAAATCCACATTAGTAAAGGAGAAGAAATCTGGTAACAAATATTTTGATAGGTGTGAAGCACCACAATTTAGGTAAGTGTTGACAATGATGATAAAAGAAATTAGAGGAGGGCCAGTTATTGTTTCCAATCTTAGTTATCTGACATTTTTATTCTCATTTTTGGAAATTTCTGTTTCAGAGAACTATGGTGCTAAGGTACATTTTGAAGCTATATAACACACTGATTTCCTAAATCAGTCAGACAGGTCACTGTAATCAGATGTCCCTCATCCAGACTAATGCTAAAGGGCTGAAGTTTTCTAGTAGTAGTGGACCTTTTTCTTCAGGGCCTCCCTAGAACAACCTCTCACCAACCATGGAAACAATCCTGGAGGCCACACACAATGTACATCTGCACCTGCTCTGCAAATTATAATCCTAAAGAACTGCCAGGGGCATAGAGAGGTGAAATGACTTCATCAGAAAAAGCAATTTAGCATGTATAAGAGGGAGGACTTTTACCCAAGCCTTCCTGATTCAGAAGCCAGTAATCTGTCCACAATACTCAAAATTTCAACAAATACTATGTCAAACAGCATCAACTATTCCTAAAAATATAAATATTCATCTAATAATATTGAAGCAATGTGTTACATATCATCAGTACTTAATAAACATTTGTTGAATTTGTTCGAGGAATGGAAAAATCCTAGCAGAAAATTTTCTCTATTTCAAAGGGAAAAAAACAAGCCGGTAAGCACTATGTGTCAAAAAGGTAAGAAGAGTTGCCTCCAAAAAGGTAAGAGGACCCCCAAAAAACATCTGGACTCCTGAAGACAAATATCATCAACTTCCAGATTTTGCCTACAGTTCATCCTATTTCTCAAACATTCATTCATTTAGCACCTACTGTGTACAAAGCTATGAAGTGAATATGGTTTTACTCTGTGTAGACAGCTATGTAAGCATGGAGGCTTTCCTTACTATTCCAGTAGTGCAGTAACTGAAATGTTCTCTAGTTATAGCAAAAGCTGCAGCCACTCTCATCATCCTAAATCAATCCCACTGGCTATTTTCTTTTAATTACTGCTAAAAATAACAGTTCCACCTGACCTACACTTTCATAGGAAAGCTAGAGTGTCAGCAACAATGTACCTTCCCACTGAGTAAACTATCAGAGAGGATGCTTGCTGATTTCCTTTTAGTATTCACTAAGTCTCCTAATGCTCTATGGCCTTTCAAAATCTGTTAAATATCATGCATTTATTCATACATTTTTATTTTCTTCAGTAACATTGCAAAATACAGGATGCTACTGGGGAGTGGGGTAAGGGGGACACCTACACTAAGCTGTAAAAGAAAAAACTGACAGGCAGTAAACTAAGACAACACAACTAATAATAACACACTATAAGCAACAGGATGGGTGGAAGTAAGGAATGTAAACAGAAGCAATCACGATAATAGACGGATAAGATTTGTGACTTTCGTGAAAAAAAAGGGAACTCTATTTAAAACCTTGCTCTGCTGACTGAATGGCAAAACACTTACAAATTATCCTTCCATTCCTTGCAACGGCTGCATGCCTATGATCTGTAGCAGCAGATAATAAAAGCATGCGTATAGTGTTCAAAAATAACTATAAAAGTGGTGCTAGCTTTGCTGCTGGCCCACTTTCTGCTGCTCCACTTTCTGCTGCATTATGGAATATATCTATAAATTAAAGAACCTAATATTCCAACGGATTGGGATAGGGCCTGGCATAAAGTGGGCACTTAACAAATGCTTGTTGACTTGATTTGACTTGATATCTTTGAGGTTAAGTGTTACATAGGGATAGAGAGTTGGTCTTCAAGTTAGGAAGACCTAACATATAATTTGATACAAACAGGCTGTGTTACTCTGGAGAAGTTACTAAACCTCTCAGTGTGCTAGGAAATTTTGTGACTATAAAACATAAACTAGGTACTCAGCCACATTGGCAGAGAAATCACAGTTTTTATACCCTACAAAAAACCAAAACTTTTTACAACAAATAATTTCCTATCACTACAGTTTCTCATTAAATCAAAAAAGTAGTAAAACAGAGGAGATATTATCCAAATGTTTATTAAGCTCTCTTTAATTGTTTTAGCCTCTCTGCATGCAGGTTAGTGCTTATTTTCATGCCTAAAGTAATGTCATGGTAAATGCATACTCCTAGTCCTCTGGCTTATACTTCCTCTTGCCATAACATCTCACTTTTCTAAAAATGAAACTGAAAAAGTGACTCACACTGCCATGTATCAATATGCATCACCCTATACGTCAACATCCAGAATTAAACATTTGTTGTATTTTAAGTTCCATTTCCTTACCAATAGGAGGAGTTTAGTCTTAGACTTCTTTTCCCCTCTCCACCAGGATTTTTAACCTACAACTTTAACAATCTTAAAGAAAAACCTCTCTTGTTTCAGTATTCTATGTGACATTCCCATGTTCTCCAGCAATGAGCCACATCTCGTACAACATGGATGTTGTAACCAACCATCAATTCACCATCATCGTACAGGCTGCTATTGTCGATAACAGCAATATCACAGTGCTTAGTACAACCAATCTATTTTAAGCTAGACAAACAATCACATGATTGCTCACAAAAATCAGTCTTCTTTAGAATCACAACTCTTTCTGTTATATCATTTCTGTAAGATATAAGATATGACTTTTGAAGAAAATATAGCAGATCACTATTATGTAGATTAAGACAAACTTCTCATCCTCCAAACTTTAATTATATACGCAAAAAAAATCCTACAGTTTTTAAGGTAGCATTCATCCCCTTTATGAGATGTATTTGTGTTTTATCCGTTTACAAACCACTTTTTTTCTTTTGATTTCTTTTTAATAGGAATTATATTTGATCATGACTTTCGGACTCTTGCAAAACAGGTCATAAGAATACCTGTATTTTTAGATTATACTTGTATTCTTTCTGCAAATTCCTACAAAGAGAATCCAAATCATAGTCACACGAGGTGTTATTCAGACAGCAGATAGATAAAAATACCACCCACTACATCTTCTCTGTGCCTGTTCTAAAGGGAATTGGGAGGAGTAATGAGACAGTAAGTGGTAGTGTAGGAAAGGTGAGAAAACGGGCACCAAAGAGGTTATTAGGGCCTGCTTTTGTCTACAATTTAGATATGGTTAAGACAGGGCCAGATATTCATGAGTATGCAGTAGAAGGAGGGGAATATTCTCTGAAATACCATGACCACTCTTAAATGGTATTAAATTAATCAGAGGGTCTAACAACATCAAAATCAATGTTATTTCAAAACAATATGTAGGAATCCATAGGGGTTTTGCACCATTCTTAAGTCATTAGTACTATACTACTAGTATCCTAAGTGTTATTTTTTTTTTCATTGTTCTGGATTTGTAGTGTCCTCAGTGTGAGGAACGCCCAGTATGAAAATTCCTTCCATGGATGAAAGGTCTGCAGAATGACCATTCATCTGCAGCTATTATTAACTTAGGAAATTGTCTAACGGGCAGAGGGTAAGTGACTTTCCCACAATCACACAGAAATTGTGTTGAAGGTGACTTTTTTTCCTTCTCCATACTCTCTCTCCATATGTGTTATCATTTGACAAATGATATTTGATAAGATGCAATGGTAATAAGGGAAAATTAGAGAAAGCATATCCTGTCCAAATCCCAATACTTTGAGAGGCAACATGACTCAGTAGAAAGAATATTGCATTTGGAATCAGAGGACCTGGGTTTAGATGATGCTTCTCTTGCTTAAGTACCTATGTTACTGTGGGTATGTCACTTGACCTCATTGAGTTTTAGTTTCTTTATCAGGAAAATACGGAATTTGAAGTGCATAACCTCTAAAGTCCCTTTCAAACCTAAACAGATCATGCTATTTCATTGAAATCTAAGATACAGGAAACCATAATGGCTTCATGAGTCACAAAGGTGACATAAATAAACATCATGAACAGGTGCCCAAATAAAGGTAATATTCCAGCATTATATGACACTTCACTTTTCTATGTACTACTTAAGGCAAATTTTGTAACCAGAGCTCATTTTCAATGACTGTGGTCAATGGTGAAATTGTGACAGAAATCATGATAATAATGGCCTACACACAGTAGCCAAATTCCAAGGGTCACCAAGACTTCCTGTGAATAATGTTTATTTGTCAATAATATCATTCTTCATAATAGAAAAGATAGGACATGTCCCTTCATGGCCTTGTTCAATCATTATTTAACATATCTTCAAAGGTATGACAAAAATATAGTTTTAAGTTCACAGCAAGGATGAATAGTCAACAATATCATTTTATCCTATACCCATATGCTACGACCCTCAGAACATAACCAAGGGATAAAAACAAAAAAAGGGACATCTGCCACAACAAATTTATTTCAAATTTTGCCCACAGCAGCATTAACCATTGTGACTCTGGATTTCCAGACAAGTTCAGTTCTTCCAGATTCCTACTTTAGCCAAAACATTTCTCTCATTATTATTTAAGGACATAAGATTAGCTCTAGTATACAGCACATATTTCTACATTCCTATTTAAGATCTAGTCTATAAAAAAAGATGAAACTCACCATGAGATACAGTACACTGTAATCAAAAGACAAGTAATCTTGGATTCAGACAACTTACATTCAGTTTCTAACATGCACTATGCTTCACTCAAATCTCTCTGACCATTAGTTTCAATTCTCTCTAAAATGAGAATAATAATGCTCATACTACCTACCTCATAAGTCGATTATGAGGAAAGGGCTTTGGAAAACCTAAAACACAATATAAGTATGAATTATTTTTATATTTCAGCTGCGATTCATCCTCTACCTATTCCATACTTAATATTGTCAGAGAAAAGAGAAGTCTAAAAGCTTAAGTATTAAGACTCTCAGGGAGCTCAATTCCATCATTTTGCCACATCTTGAATTAAATTTCATCATGGGATGAGTTCTTGTCTAGGTCTTGGATTCATCACTGAAAAACAAACTTACTAAGCTGTAACTTCATAAAATGTAAGAGAAGCTTAGAATTAATTAAAAAATAAAATGATATCAGATCAGATATCAGATCTTATTTCTATCGTTCAAAAGTTGCTTATGGAAAATTAAAACAAACAAAATCTACAACAAACTAAGATACATACCATGATGAGAAAGCCACAGGACCACATTACTGTAAGTCTAGATCTGGAAGGAATCTCATCAGTCATTTAACCTCATCAACCTCTTATTTTAAAGTTGAGGAAATTTAAGGCCAAGAATATTAAATAACTTGTCCAAGGTCACATAAGAAGTACTCTTTGATATAAAAACAACTTTCTCACATGAAAAAGGAAAAGCCGATGTGCCATCCCATATAGATACAGACATTAAGATATGCAGATAGATATAAATCTCTCTATCTAGACACACACACACACACACACACACACACACACACACACACACACGCACCCTCAGCCCTCCACATCATAAATTCTGGGCTGCCAAAATACATGTGGCCAGAGAAAGAAATAATCCTTTGGGGAAAAAGCAGAAAGGGTTGAATAAGCACAAGCAATTTAAGTGTGTAAGTGTTTTCCTTATTTCTCTTCAATTTGAAAAGAGCCATGATGAGAGAAATTAATTTCAGATGTATTCTACTTTTACTACAATATATTCATAAATTCTAGAGAATTAGTTCTCCTGGCAAGCCATGTTACCACCTTTACAAATCAACTGGTCAGAGAATATCTCTGGGTTATCAGATGTGGTTTCCCACTCAAAGCATTGCTAGATGATTGTTAAACTTTTGGTAAATGCTGCCATGTAGACTTGGGGACAATACAGAAAATGAAAAGTATAAATTTTTTTTTAATTTTAAACCTCTGTGTTCAGGTGGGACTGCAGTTAAACCTTTATTAATAAATATCTTTCAAGCCTTCCAGCATTCTAAAAGCACCAGACTCCCTCAGTATTTTCCTGCAGGAAGTAACTCTTCTATTCTTATATCTTGAGAAATAGCCTTTACATGAAATTAAATAGTTAAAAACACAGAATACCTAAAAAGCTTCACCTAGGCAAGAACAAACACTTTCATTCTTCAAAGAATTACTGTAATTATGTCTGTGAATATTCACAATGGACTTGACCCCTTATTTTCCATATATACTTTAATTTTCAAAATAAATATGTCCATAGAGTTGACTCTCCATAAAATATAGTGTTTACAATTTCTATTTTTAAAATTTTTATTACCTTAATGTTATTAGTCCCTTTTTAAACATTTAAGATACTTGCCTTATACTATTGTCCTTAAGATGTTACATAAAGAATGAAATGTTGAAAATCCTAAAATAATATTGTGTAATTGTTTAAGA
This sequence comes from Vombatus ursinus, assembly GCF_900497805.2. Taxonomy (NCBI): domain Eukaryota; kingdom Metazoa; phylum Chordata; class Mammalia; order Diprotodontia; family Vombatidae; genus Vombatus; species Vombatus ursinus. The sequence continues at coordinate 21,583,291 of NW_020954608.1, forward strand.
GTGAAAATCTCAAAAACAACACAAATTGTAATAAAGTTTTTTGCTGCTCTAAATGGTAAGATAAACACAACTTTATTTTTAGTTTGTACTTGATAATATTTAAGTTTATCTTTTTCAACATGAAAAAGTTCATGAAATACTGAATAGCAAACAAAAAAATTAAACATCATCATTTATTAATTGTGCTAGCTAGTATTAAGATTTAAATTCCAAAAATAAGGGATATGTGAGTGGAATGATAAAATGACTCTAAAGAACATTTTGAATAATATTTGAAAGCTGTTGAATTAGTTTGATGTCCAGAATTCTTGGTAGAAACTTTTGTCACTGTTGTCAAAAATGTTATCACCCCTTTTGTACATGCCTATCCTCTTCAATAACCCTATCCAGCATACCACACCAAGCATTATAGATATTGCCAAATAACTACTAATTACACATATTCCTATATGTTATTTGGTAATTTTAATGTTTGTATAATATAGTATACATATATATTATATGTTCATAAATATGTATGTATTATATGTATATATATATATATATATATGATTCTTGTTTTAACTGAAGACCATAAATTCTTTTCAATTCAGGGCCTAATTTTCCATTTCTTTCCTACATTTAAAAAAATATATTTTATTCTGAACTTAAGAAATAAAACAAGCATTTCCATAACAGAGTAGAAGAAAAAAAGATGATTATGCATGAAACTGCAAATCTATTATGTACAGTTTGCTATTTCTTTTAAAAATACGATAGTTATTATGTAACTTTTCCCCCTTTTTTCTTCTCTCCTTCTCCCCCTAGACACAAATATGTGTGTGTATGTGTGTGTACATATGTATACACACACATACACACATATACATATATACATGTAAAATCATTCTGTATATATTTCTATCTATCAATTCTGTCTCTGGATGGAGATAGCATCTTATAGTACCTAGAAAGTATAGTTCAATACTAGTGACAAAAAATTTCTGATCGCAAAACTTAAGAACTATAAAAAAAATACCTGATCATTTTCTTTTCCCCATCCTCATCTTTAACCAACCTTATTAGGTTATTCATGGTTCTTGAGTTTTCTTTGGAAATGAAAATTGATATACAATGGATTTTAAATTGTTATAGACTCACACGAACTGAAGTTTGTATTAAATAAAAGACACCCAAGACCAACAATGCTGACATAGTCATAGGATAGGTACCTAACTAACAAATAATATACTTATTTAAGCCATGAACCTACAATTCCAAAGAATTAAGGAACCATTTTTATGTGAATTTCCCATGTTTCTTTTTTTTCTTTATCCTAATATATTAGCCAACCAGGAGGTAAATCAAACCACTTTTTAACATGATGGTAGCATTTCATAAACAATTAAACAGTTTATAGTTAAAGCATGATTAATTTTGTTTTGCTCACCAGAAGTACAATTTTCTCATCTCATAATATTGATCACTAAAATATCATACAATAAAAAAAATACCATTTCCTACCTCAGTTAAGTGTGGCGTTGGGTTAAATCCACAGAGATTGCATACCACATTCTTGCATTCTGTACAAGTATTAAAGTTGGGAGGATCCTTAGAGCCCACATTTAAGCCAGTTTTACAAAGGGGGCAAGTAGATTTTGGCTTGGTGGGCTTTTCTGATTCCAGAGCACCAGTAGCCTTTTGTGGTTCTACCAGTTGAAGTTTGCTATCTTTTGTGGGAAGGGGCTTCTTTTCTGATTCTGTGCCTTTGATTGGGGCAACCTGTTCAATTTTAGGCACCTCAGTTTTTTCAGCAATTGGAGTTTTTGTGTCCTTTTTAACAGGTGTGGTTTTAGGAACTGTTTGTGGAGTTTGACTGGTGGGCTTAGGCAGTACCTGAGATACAGGCGGATGTGGAGGAGGAGGGGGCTGTTTGGTTGGAGCCCCTGGCATACCTTGTGCTTGAATTCCTGCTTGGCCAGCTGTGGAAATTAAATTTGATGCCTGGCTAAAGATAGATGCTCCAAATCCAAATAGTTTCCCAGTCACTGTCTCTTGGGGAGTTGTGGGCTGTGATTTGGGGGCATCCGTGATACTTCCCAGATTAAGACTGAACCTTCTTGACTGATCTTGAGTCTTTGGGGGCTGCTGGGGTATAGGTGTGGGTTGTCCGGGACTAGGCTTTGTGCCTGGGAGGGTAGGCAATCCTTTTGGCATTTGCTTGGCATCTGGCTTGGGGCTCATTTTGGTTTGTGCTTTCTTAGGGTCTTCCTTTTTTTGAACTGGATCAACTTGTTTTTGACTTTTACTCTCTGAAATCACCCCAGGTTGTGAAGTGAGTTTGGAATCAGATGGAGTACGTAATGGGCCTTTAGAATCAGGTGGGGCTTCTTTATCCCCCACTGGTGGGATAATTTGTGTTGATTTGGCAGAATCTGTTTTAGGAGGCTGTGCTGTTTTCTCCTGAACCTGTGATTGTATTTTGGAGCCTGGGAGATCAGGTTTCGCTGCAGCTAACGAGGAAGCCACAACATCTGCTGTAGGCTTCTGTATCTTTGGCTGTTTGGGTTTGTCGTCAGCCATTGGTGCCTTGGCTTCTTCAGATTTGAAAGAAGCCTCTGGGTGAGGAGTTGGCTGGGTTATAGACTCTCTTGGGGAAGGCTGCTTGGCTTTTGCTGGAGGAGATCCTGGAATGGATGGTTGTTTTGTGAGTGGCGGAGGCTTTTTAATCTCAGGGGGCTTTGAAAGATCTGGTTTAGGGGTACCATCTTTCTTCAGGGAAGTCTGCTGGGATGGAGGGGCTGGCTTAGTCACAGAAGATGCTGTAACCACAGGGCTAACCTTCTGTTTCTGCTGAGGAGTTGGTGGAACTGGGGCCAGATCACCACCCAATGCTCTTTGCATCTGGCAGTTTAAACAAAGCCACTCTTTAACCTGTAAGAAAAAAAATAAATGTAATTGAAATGACCATTCAGATGGTTTACAAAAGATTATAAACTGGTAAATAAACAAGAATTAAATAAATATTCACAATAAGGAATTGCTCCTTGATGACAGAGGTTATGTCTTATTCATCTTTGTATGCCACTAAATGCCTAGCCCTTAACATGTGCTCAATAAATATTTGTAGAATAAACAAATGAACATCTCCCGAATGAATCAAAACATTGATTACAACCAAAACAGTTAATGGAATTAAAGACTGGAGATCTGTATAATGTGAAATAGCTATGCTTCTGAAGAAAAGGAGAGATTGAATATTAATATGATAGTGCATTTCCTTCTCAGGCATTTCATATATATATATATATATATATACATACATACACACATGTATATGTATATACACTCTTTACTTTAATTAGTATCAAACTTGTCCTTTTGCTCCAACCAGATCTGATTTAGGCAGAAATCAAGGAACACAAAAAAGTGTGTTAAAAATTTCTAAGATTGGGAGGCAGAACCAATATGGTGGAGTAAAAGCAGTGACTTGTTTGAGGTCTCACGCAAAACTCTCCAAATAACTGTAAAAATGACCCTAAACAAATTCTAGAGCAGCATAACCCACAAAAAGACAGAGCGAAACAAATTTCTAACCCAGGACAACCTGGGTGATTGATGGGAAACGTCTGTTGCGCTGGGCTAGGAGAGGAATGCAGCTCAGTGTGGGCCACCAAGTAGGCAAAGAGGGCCCCAGCAAACTTGGAGCAGGCCTCAAGGAACTGAATCCCTGGCAGCAGTGGTGGCTTCCAGACTTCTCAACCCACAAATGCCAAAGACAACTTAGAAGGTCAGTAGGAAAGGTCTATCGAACCTGGATGAGAGAGGAGGGAGATCCAGCCCCAGCCCTGACATAGTTTCTGAGCAATTGCAGAGGTGGCTGCTTCTGGAGCTCTCAACCCACAAATGGTGGGGGTATAAAGAAGCTGATCAGAAGGGGACTGCAGGGATCTCTTTGTTAGCACTGAGGCAGGATTGTCTTGCTTTGCCCATGTTTGGATCTGGGTTGTAGTCCTGGGTGGTGGTCCTAGGGCAAGGAGAAGTGCTGATGTGGCAGATCTTATGGCAGTGGGGGAGAGGGAATCCTCCTCACAGTTCCAAAGCAAAAAAAAAAAAAAGAGTGGCACTCATAGACCAGAACACAGGTCAGGAAAGGAATAAACACCTTTCCTTTGATCTTACCACCTTGGAATAACTGAAAATTTATAGGTCCCTAGAAGTATCTCTGAAAACAGCTGCAAAAACCCCCAAAGCTTGGGATAGTAAACCCTCCACAATGGAAACAGAGCCTTAACAAAGAGTTAAAAAGTCAAGCAATTGGCTGGGAACATGAGCAAACAGCAGGAAAAAGTAACTCAGACTATAAAATCTTACTTTGGTGACAAAGAAGATCAAAACATTCAACTAGAAGAAGACAACAAAGTTAAAGCTCCTACATCCAAAGCATCCAAGAAAAATATGTATCAAAATCTTGTACAAGTGAATGTTGAAAACTAAAAATAAATTAATTAATAAAAAAATTTCCAAGATTAGCCTACAGGAAAGACATACAAGAGATTTATCTGATGATTTCCAAGGCAGAGTTCTAAGTACTAAGTCCTGAACAAAGCTCTTCAAAAAATGTTTATATTTTCCTCAGGCAATGTTGTAGAAGGAACTTGAAATCAGAACACCTGGATTTGAATCACTGTTCTCTTCTCTCACCAGCTGTGTGACCTTAAACAAATCCTTAACTTTCTCTAAGTCTATTTCCTCCCCTATAAAATGAAGGTGGGGAGGAGGGGATGGACCAGATGACCTCTAATGTCCCTTTTAGCTCTAAATCTTATAACTTTATGACTCTACAAATTAAAATATAAGTTATCTTCAAATTAGATGATCTATCATGGTAGGTTTAGAGACCAAAATTTGCCTGCTCAGATGACAGTGAAGAAATAAATGTCAATACATCCACATGGTTGATCTACAGCTCTTTTATAGAAAGAGATTATATGCTAACCCCCCAAATCATCCACATGATGTGAGTACACTTTGTAAAATTGTTTCTTACAAAAAGAAATTAAGTATGAGGCTTATATGATTTATCTTAAAGCAGATAAAAATACCTATATGATTTCTAACTGGAATGAAATAGCATCCATTATGAAAAAAAAAATACACCCTATTGACTATTGTATACTTCAGAAGAGGATTGGACCATACTGAAATAATATATGAAATGCACACAAAAATCTATCTCATGAGTATTTTTCTAAGCCTCATGACCAAATATGCTTCATGACCAAATGGTTTTAGAACTAAACTCTCCTGTCAAGGGTGACTTTTCATTCTCATCAGTATTAAACCTTTGAAATCTCAAAGCAGATTAAATTGCTTTCTAAAGGCACCAATCACAACAAGGGAACAGAAAGTCCAAGGAACAAACATTGTATCACCTATGTTATGTGGAATGGTCTGTGAAAATACTGCAGCACACCCATTCATGTCCCCAATTCCAATTTCAAGCCCTACTCTTCTGCTGTCTCCTTATAAGTCCCTCTCTTCCCAAATATGATTTCAACACTTTTACAATCTCCCACTCACCTCTTGACCCAAAGAAAGGGAAAAAAAGAAAGAAAGGAATGGAAGGAAGAATTACTCAGCTAGGCAATAAAATTAAGAATGAATTCAAAGGATTTGGAAACTAGTCAGGAACATAAAGATCATATAATGAAGCTCACTCATTTCCTAGATGTAGAAATTCAGGCTCTTAGAGGTTAAATAATTTGCCCAAAGTCACAAGTAGCTGATTCCAGATTTGAAACTCCATTCCTCTGACTCTAAATAAGTGATCTTTCCATTACATTGTTAAAAACCCTTCTAAATTTCTAAAGATATCATAACTTCTATTCAAAAAAAGTTTATTAAATGTGTCTACAGTAGTATTAATCATCTTAGATTAAATACTTTTTGAAGACATTTCCTTATTTGTTCCGTCTATTCACTTTATCAAGTCCTATATACAAATAATATGTTCAAACCACATGTTAATAATTTGTCTATGTTTTCCTCTTCTAGGATTCTTTTTGTTACCAAGTAAACTTGCATTTATTATACACGTCAAAAAAAAAAAAAACAGCTCCAAGGATTTGCTTTCAATTTTAATGTCCAAATGTCACACACTGCCTGTTTTAATGTACATTCTAGTTTTATCTTTGAAATTTTCTAGATTACTGGTAGATGAGAAAAAACATCATCATACTTAATAGCATATGCTTTGTCTCACTCTAACACTTGAAGCTTTTTTTAAAAAAAATTGTTGGTTTTGAGACTCTGTCTCCCTATACCACCAAGGCTCAAAGTGTAACAGCCATTCATAGGCTAATTCCAGTATTGATCAGTACAGGAATTTTTACCTATTCCACATCTTGCCTATGCCAGTTCTCCCATCCTTAGGCATCCTAGTGGACCCCACCAACAAAAGTTCACAATATTGGTGCCAACATGGTGTGAATACTCAATAACCTTTCGCCCTACTGCAACCTGGAATTCTCAAGCTCAAGTAATCCATCAACCTCAGCCTCCGCAATAGAATGGATTACAGTCATATACTACCAAAAATGGTACCTGAGATTTTTTAACAAGGATATACATTTATACCACAATCTCTCTCTCTCTCTCTCTCTCTTCTTGGTGTTGGTATTGGAAATGGTGAAAGGATATTGTCTTAGTCTTTCCACTGGTAGCATACACACAAAACTCTCTTTCTCTTCCTTCGTCCTAGTCAACCTGTAGATGCTTGACCTTTCGCCCAACAGTCTTTCATTCTTGACTTTCTACAAATGAAATATATCACAATCCTGAGGATCCTTGCCACTCTTGGAATACAAATTAAAGGCATCTTTCTGCTTCTATTACAATATGAAAAGCTCATTTTCCTCTAGAGATTTTGGAAACAGCAGCTTTTTTATTTAATCTAATTCCACTGGTCAAATCCTTTAAAATGAAAAGTATTTTATGACATATATTTTATTTTCCTCAGAGTTTTGAAAGATTTTTTTTTACTGAAAGCACTGGTACTCCCATTTCATTCTAACTCAAAAAAGAGAAAACTGTCACTTTTAAGGATTTTATTTACCTGTGTGTTGGAGGGAGGGAGGGAGAGAGAGAGAGAGAGAGAGAGAGACAGAGATAGAGACAGAGAGACAGAGACAGAGAGACAGAGAGACAGACAGAGACAGAGACAGAGACAGAGACAGACAGAAAGAGAGACAGAGACAGACAGAATTTCTATAACCAGCTCTACATTTAATCTATTGGATCCCATACCACTTAAAATAAAAATTATGTTCCCAGGCAATATCCCTCTGAATTTTAATCTAATCAATTGAAGAGGTTTAAGTGGTACAATGCAAAGAGCACTGACTATAGTTTCAGAAGACCTGGGATTCAAACCTAACCTATGAAAATTAACATCTGGGTAACCTTGGGCAAAAATTTAACCCTCCTGAGCCTTAGTTTGTGAAATGAAGTGATAGGGCTAGATGGCCTCTGAGATCCCTTCCAGCTCTAGATCTTTGATCCTTTGAATTTACCCTTAATCTTCATTCTGTTCATAACATTGACCTAATTCTGCTCTAGGTTGTACCACATACTGCACTTATTAACATTAATCTGGGCCAGTTGATGAGAGGACATAACAGTCCTTAAAATGTCAGTTTCCCTTTGGAGGATCAAAGAAATATTGGTGATGAATCATTTGGGCCCCAGTTACATGGATCATCATATTCCTAAAGAATGGGAGAGAGAAAGGAACACATCTGCAAGATACATTCAAAGCAGCAAATACAAATAAAAGGTTGCAATGAAAATCAACCTTACTAGCAATGTATCTGGAAGAATTAAGGTAATCTAATACCCAGGCTTACTATCTGCTTCCAAGTTGTGAATACTCTTTCTTTTGAGATATTTAGGGAAGTAGTAGCATGTAAACCATACTCTAAGAAAATGTCATGAAAATAGCTAAGATATATCTCTCAAGTATTTATTCATATGTTAGAGTTAAAGTAATATAAAAAGTTGGTATATATCCCTTAAAATAATGAGGTTTTTTGAGAAATTATAAGATATTTAAATGTGTTTAATTCCTCTGAGACAATTCTAATTAGATCTAGAGCATATTTAGTCATTCATTAAATGTTTGTTGAGTACCTGTTTTGTGGATGATACTACGCTAAACATTGAAGGCATTTCATAGTAGTATAAGAAATGATCCCTGCCCTCCAGGGATTACAATCCAATTATAATTGCTCAAAATATACTTGTCTAGGTAGTTAGGCCCAGCTGCTATGTCTCCTAGGACAGGAGCAGTTCCAATGGACCCAGGTCCTTTCAAGCTAGCTCAAGAGACTATTTTTTTCATCATCATCCACATCATGGGAACTCCTTTAGAATGATATGATTGTTGTATGTTTCAAGTAGTTATATGTATAAAGGCATTTTGGTGGAAGGATGGAAGAAAGTAACTGATCTGTTTTTCCTCTCCTTCTTCTTCCTGTCTATTCTTACTCAGAAGTCTCCAGCAATTTGAACTCAGTAGAGGGTCAGAGGGACCTGAGCCGTCCTCCAGGGAGGCAAAAGAAATTGATATGCCACACTAGCAAGGCTGCTTACCCTGATCTAGGTATGATAATTAATATAGTGTTCAACATACACAAATGCCAAAAATCTTGACGGTACATATTTATGACCAACCATGAGGCACATTGTAAAAAGAAGGCATAAAGTCTTTGATGAGCAATAACACACAAGTTACACAACTTTCCAATGCAGGAGAAGAATTTCACATTTTTCCTCAAGTGCACACATACCCCACATGGGGGCTATATCTTTGAAACAAAGCATCCTATGGCAAGGTAATATTCAAATACAGTTTTGTTTTGTTTTTGCTCAGCATAACTACTCATTTACTCCCTTTTACTACTCTATGGTCCAGCCAAGCTGATCTATCTTAACATGTCTCCTCTCTCCATGCTTTTGCACAATCTGTCGCTCACATCCAGAATGCACTCTACCTCTTATAGAGACCCAGAATACCTAGTTTCCTTTAAAGCTCAGCCACCTCCTACATGAGCTCTTTCCTGATACTCCAGTTAAACTCCTTACCTCTGAAATTAAATTGTATTTATTTTGTGCTCACATTGTCTCTTCCATATGTTTGTGGATACTAGAGACCATTTCATTTTCCCCTCTATATCCCCAGTTTGAAGCATAATTCCTGGCAGACAGCAGGGAAGGACTTGTACATGATTCATTTTGTGCCAAACTACAATATTAGTCTAACCAGGCAATGATCAAATGAATTCACATTAGTAATCCCTGAGTTGAAGTATGTGTAGACACCTATATTTATAACCCAGGTACTTTATATCATGGAGCTTACTCCATATGGCATCATACAACATTAAATTCCCCCCAAAAAATGTATTTTCTCTATTTCAATGAATCAGAGGGCAGATAGGGTAAAAGCATACTTAATATGTTCGTGAAAAATGTTCTGTTTGTCTTTGTTTTTATCTTTCAAATGGAGACAAGGATTGTCTGACTGTCTCTTTGGAATGTATCTCACTGTGTGCTTAACCACTAAAACCATCATAGAGTTCATTTCTTTTCAAAAGTCATTTTGCTCAAGTTATAAAAGGTTTTTGCTTTTCTGTGTCTGCTTATTATAAAAAAAATTGGATTCCTTGGAAAGGTACCTAATATATTTTGAAGTTGCTTTGAAGAAAGAAAAGTTCCTGAAAAGTTAGGCTGAAAAGCCAATCTATCTATACTCAACCTACTCCATTTCTTCAGTAACTCCTTTAAGAAAAAAAAGTATCCAACAATTCATTTCATCTTTGGAGCTTAAAGTGCTTTAAAAACCTCATCTGGTTGTAAGCTTTATTATCCCCGTTTTACAGATGGCTAAACTAAACATAAATACATAAAATGACTCATGTCATTATGTTTCTTCTATCATATTTCTTTCCAAGGTCATCATCAGGTGCTTTTTTTCCCCCTCTCCCAGAAAATTTTAAAGATATCACACCTTGCCCCATCACAATCTCTACCCAATGTATATTATTTCTATTTTGATTTTGTACTGCTGTGCTAACGTTTTGAAAAATGTGAAATCTTATTACCCTTAATTGTACTTGTATATGTTGCTATGATACTATAAGCACTTTTATTTTCAAATTTGAGCTTCATGACCCTTTGATGTGTTATTATCATCATTTTGTAAATGAGGAAAATAAAACACAAAGAAGTAACTTGACCAAAGATCACACAATCTGATGAAACTACTTTTTTTTATTAATTTATTCATTTTTAGTTTTCAACATTCACTTCCACAAGATTTTGAGTTCCAATTTTTCCCTATCTCATCCCTCTCCCCACCCCAAGATGGCATGCATTCTGAATACCCCTTCCCCTAATCTTCCCTCCCTTCTATCCCCCCTTCTACTATCCCCTTCCCCTTCTATTTTTCTGTAGGGCAAGATAGATTTCTATACCCCATTGCCTGTATATCTTATTTCCCAGTTGCATGTGAAAACATTTTTTAACTTTTGTTTGTAAAACTTTGGGTTCCAAATTTTCTCCCTTTGTCCCTCCCCACCCACCCTCATAGAGAAGGCATGTAGTCATGCAAAACACTTCCATAGTAGACATGTTGTGAAAAACTAACTATATTTCCCTTCATCCTATCCTTCTCCCCATTTTTTCAATTCTCTCTTTTGACCTTGTTCCTCCTCAGAAATGTTTGTTTCTGATTACCCCTTCCCCCAATCTTCCCTCCCCTCTGTCATCCCCCCACTCTCTTATACCCTTCTCCCCATTTTCCTGTACATTAAGATAGATTTCCATATCCAATTGAGTGTGTATGTTATTCAACCCCTTAAGTCAAATCTGATTAGAATAAGATTCACTCATTCCCTCTCACCTTCCCCCATTTCCCTGCCACTGTAAAAGCCTTTTCTTGTCTCTTTTATGTGAGATAATTTATGCCATTCAACCTCTCACTTTCTCTTAGTGCAAGTATAATCCTCTCTCACCCCTTAATTTTATTCTCCAGATATGACTACTTCACCTTCAACTCACCCTGTGCCCTCTATCTATCTATCTATCTATCTATCTATCTATCTATCTATCTATCTATCTAT